>NC_137464.1:84435293-84780468 GCF_964235325.1 Thermobia domestica | reverse complement strand
TTCGAGTACCGTAATTTGCAAAATATTTTAATGGTAATAGCAGTTGATGCGTTTGTAGCCTATTCGTCTCTAGATGTCTTTGAGGTGGTGTGTAGTTCCTGGTATAATTAATTACCGGTAGAGTGCAAACTGTTTGATTTCAAGCCACCAGTTGATGAGGTCCCTGAATTAAAAAGGATTCAACTAACCAGCTGTCACAATCCAACATAAGAGAAGAAGAAAAGGAAAAGAAGGAAAAGGGTTTTATGGGTGTGAAGTTCTCATACTCTGTTTTCTGCGCCATGTGTAACATGCATTTAGGACTGAGAGAAAGCAAGAAATCGCTTTTCGGAACTAAGTAGCTGCAAACCAGCAGTAACTGGAAAGATTATTTTAAAACTGCTCATTCAAAGTTTTCTATTAGGAAGTAGCCATAATTTCATTGAAATGAATTCTTAATTTGAGAGATCGGACAAAATAAGACGATGCATAGAAGTTCGCTGTAATGAAGAGTGTAACGAAAATTAAGAAAGCTTTATTATTATTATTATTATTATTATTATTATTATTATTATTATTATTATTATTATTATTATTATTATTATTATTATTATTATTATTATTATTATTATTAATGAGAATGAAGACGATTATGTGGTGTATCCATTCGATTGGAAAAGTGATACCATCCCAATAGTCTCGGTGGAATGTTTCAGATCCCACGTTAAAGCTGTATATTCAAATACCTCATATACCTAAGTAGGCTCGAAGGTAGAAGGAACGCTAAACTCCAACCCTACGTCAAACAACCACCCATTCCAATAGAGAAGTGCAAGATTAATCTGCTTAGTTATATTGTTTTATGTAATTTATCTTTAGTTTTAATGATACAAACATTATCCGTTATGATATTGTCAAAGATACGTGCATAATTTATATCAAGGCTGATGTATCATGATGAAGGAGGATTGGTGAACACCAGTGAGAAAATTTAAAAGTAAATATTGATTTCTTGGGGACATATATTCAGTAGAATTTGGGAGCTGGTTTCTGAGAAGTGAGATGGAGTATATAGGAATTCTTTACCTGTTGTATTTGTAACCGAGCATCATATGTTGCTCTTTAGCAGTTCTATAACATACTTATGCAACCGGCATTGACAATCCTTGATCATTCTAGATATTTCGGCAAAAACAAAATCTCTCAAAGTAAAACTGTATTTCCCTATCTAGAGAATGATCGTATCTGCCTAACAGAATTTAAAGAAAACTTATAGATAAATTAAGATTTTAGCTGGATCCAGTAAATGGGCTGGAGCGCACCTTTCAAGAGGAAAAATAGTTGTGGACAAACTTATGTATTCGCAGTACAAAAAAATGATAATAAAGGAAATTGAATAAAGAATTATTAGGGCATATAACAATTAATTAATATTTGGGTTTTTGTAACTGTTAAATTAACTTTTTAGAAAAGGATAGAATATTTAACATCTAACAGAGCCTCTTTATTAAGAAAGCATAATACATCGTAGTTAGTCCAACAAGACTCTTTAAAGCTTATATGTTTTCGTGCACAACTTTGGAAATTTCCTTTTCTTTCCTTTTGAGAATACTAGATTGGATTTATATTAATCTATTTCTTCTCTAAGAAATATTATGGATGACTTACTATTAGATGAAAACTTACTTTTTACATTAGAAGTCCTCCTAAAGTGAATGCCTTCACACGTTCGCCGTGCGACTAGGTTTGAGACGTAAAGCAATATTTTAGATTAAGATGATTGGTAATATTATCACTGCTCTGCATCAAAAATGATGTTTTCGGATGAATGGGTGTTCCTAAGCGAATTTTTGAGCTGAGTTCAACGGTGCAATCCGTTTAGTCCTAGTACGTCAGGTTTCTGAGAAATTGAAAGATTTGTGTTTAATAAAAGCCCCGTTTGTATGCTATAGAACTTCAAGAAATGTTTCCGATCATCTTTATTTCTAGTGATAAATCTAAAGTGAAATTGTGAATACCGCAGAGTATCTGGTCTGGCAACACTATTTACGCTGCTCTTTACTTCACAGTTAGTCTGCTAACACGTACTGGAGTGAACTGAACGGTGTAAACAAAGACTAACCATAACACCATTTGTGAAAGAAGCCTATTTTGCCTATTTCGGACTTGTACTTGGTGACGAAAATAAACCATGGGCACCCCAGAAAGTATGTAAGACGTGCATGGAAGGATTGCGGTTGTGGATGAACGGACAAAGAGAGAAATGTTATTTTACTCTTCCAATGGTATGGAGGGAACAATTAAACCACACGGGTGATTGTTATTTTTGTCAGGTGAAAGTGCAAGGTTTCAGTGCCAAGAACAAACGTGATATAGTATATCCTCATTTGAAATCTGCAGTGCGACCAATCAAACATGACGAAACTTTGCCTGTACCGTCTCGTCCATCAAGCAGTACATCGCCGCGAAAGGAAATATTAAGTGATACAACAGACAACAGTGGGTCAGATACAGACGACTACGTACCCAGTACAAGTGACAATAAACCACACTTATTTAGTCAGACAGCACTGAATGACTTGGTACGTGGATCTTGCGTTACCAAAGGAGTGTGCCGAACTGAGAGGGTGCATACTGAAAGCCAGACATTTATTGTTACCTGGAACAAAAATCTTACAGATCCCGGGAACAAGAAATAGTGTTATTTTCAGAAGAAAGGTCTATGATCTGCTGTAATGATATACCACAACTTATTACGTGGCTTGGTGTACAGTATGAAGCTTCAGACTGCAGACTTTTCATAGATTCGTCTGTAACCAGCCTGAAAGGTGTTTTACTCCACAATGGGAATGTCCTTGGTTCTGTACCAGTTGCTTATTCTACTACTGTGAAAGAATCATATGAAAGTTTGCAATTTTTGTTGCAGTGCGTAAAGTACTCCGAGCATGAGTGGGTTTTATGTGGTGACCTCAAGGTCATCAGCCTTTTACTTGAACTACAGCTGGGTAACACAAAAATGCCTTGCTTCTTGTGCGAATGGGACAGTCACAACAGAAAAATCACTGGCAAAGGCGGAAGTGGCCAAGCAGAGGACCGTTCACACCCGGAACCAAGAACGTTCAACATGCGCCGCTTGTAGAACCCACAAAAGTTCTTCTCCCTCCCCTTCATATAAAGTTGGATATCATGCACCAGTTCGTACGTGCTTTGGATAAGGACGGTGCACGTTTTAAGTACATATGAATGTTTTCCTTACAATAACCCTGGAGAAACTGAAAACAGGTGTTTTTACTGGACCCCAGATCAAGAAACTAATGTGTGACCCCAATTTTGACCTTACAATGAACCAAACAGAAAAGCAAACCTGGTACAGCTACAAGGATGTTATAAAAAAAACTTCCTAGGAAGTACAAAGAGTCCAGATTACAAACGCATTGTGAACGCCATGTTGAACAATTTCAAATAACTAGGATGTAACATGAGCGTAAAGTAACACTTTCTATTTTCTCATCTTGACTATTTCCCACACAATCTTGGCTTTTACAGCGAAGAAAATGGTGAACGTTTTCACCAAGATTTAAAGGATATGGAACGAAGATACCATGGTGGGTGGACTACGAACATGATGGCAGACTCCTGTTGGTCCCTGAAAGGGGAAAATACAGCTGATGAAAGCGAAGGAAATTTCTTCCTGATTAATAGGAGTATCATTGTCAGTGGTTGTAAGCAATTTTGGTAATTACATACCTGTCTTAAGCATGAAAATGGTCTTTTCACATAGTGTACAAATATAAATATATTGTGTAAATGCGACATATTGGTTTTCTTTTTTTGCGAACAAACTAGACGTGATAGAAGAAATCCGATTACATATTTGGAATCGGCGTCTCAAAATCAGAGGGAAACAACATTCAAAATCAAAACATCAAATATTCTTTTGAGACTGCAGAGCGGTGTTATACATACTATAAGAGATATCTACTTAACAGTGATCTGTGCAATGCAACTTTTCCCGTTCTCTCAAGCAACCAGTTGGAACATATTCTATGAGACTTAGTCTTTCTATAAATCGGTTCGCCCAATGACTCAAAACTATAGATAGTAGTGAATACTTTGTTTCATGTGGGCTATGCCTAACACTCACATGAGATGGCTATAGTGATGAATAAAAGATTGAAAACACTGGTTGATATTATTAATATCCTACCATCTAAGTAACATTTTCCTTCTTAACATCTTTCAGATGATGCCTACAGATTACCAATAGATGAAGCTCCAATACCAAAAATCCCAGTGCAACCTATCAGTTACAACGATGCTCTTCAGATTTTAAGGTAGGTATCTAAAACTGCTTGCAGGAGACTGCAGGAAAGGAGTAAATCAATTCTTAAATTAATTTTATTCAATATTTCAAAAATCTTTTCTTTCAGTTTAACGTTCCAGGATTATGCCCTTTAGCCTAAGGAAGACGATGATTAAGGAAAGTGAATGATGATGGAAGAAATTGTAGAATGAGAATATGGGAGGAAACGGGAGCACCCTGGGAAAACCCACGGACATTATGTTGTTCACCACAAATTTAATTGACAAGGAATCAAAGCAAAGAGCCCACGCACCAGAGGTAAGCTCTCTACCCAGACCCGTACCCAGGGAGGGGCTAGAGGGAGCGCTACCTCCCTATATTATTTTTGCCCACTAAAATTACGCTGAAGAGAATTTTCCAACTGACTCAAAACCAGTGAAATACCAAATTAAATTCTACTCGTTTCTGTGTAAAATTATATGCTGCACCAGACATCTTACATTGTCTTTACCCATTTCAAGAAGTTCAAATCGTACCCTATTATTGCAACCACACAGTGGCGGCTTTAGCGGGTTGGTCGGGTGGACACAGGCCCACCCAAAAATTTTGAAAAATACATAAACGCTAAAAGATACAATAAAAAGTAAATATATTTTCCACTATTTATATTAATGGTAGATAATTATTTAATAAATAGCATCAACCACTACTGTAAAAGTAATTTCCTACTATCATTAATCAATCAAACGTATATACAGGGTGTAACATAAATGCATGGCCAAAAGTGACGAGGTGATTGCAGACAACCAAATAAGTAAAAATGTTCCTATAGACATGGGTCCGATGCAGTTTCGTTTCCGAAATACAGGTTGTTCAAATGTCGAGTCCGTCGAATAGCACACTATGGGAAAATGAATAGATATGTTCAATATTACAGGAATAATACAATCAAGTGCAATTATACCTGTGCAAATACATTTACGATAACATAGAGAATGAAACTACTGAACATTTGAGGTGATTACGTTGTCAGTGTTGCCAACTGGTACAAAGTGTTACCGGTATGTTTTCAAATAGCACTAGAACCGTTGCTTACTTTTGTGAGCCGTTAATTGACTTCACACTTGGAATTCTTGTCTTTCGAAAACGAAGTGGAATCTGCCCCATGTTTAGGAACATTTTGATGTCAACAATCATATGCGAACGTGTGGACGTCTAGTGCTATTTGAAACCATTACACTTTGTACCAGATTGGCAACACTGACAACCTAATAACGTCAAATCTTGATTAGTTTCATTTTCTATGTTAGTGTAAATATATTTGGACAGGTATAAATCCACTTGATTGTATTATTCCTATAATATTGAACATTTCCATTCACTTTCCCGTAGTGAGCCATTGGAAGGACTCAACATTTGAACACCCTGTATCTTGGAAACGAAGCGGCATCGGACCCATGTTTATAAGAACATTTTTACTTATTTGGATGTCCGCAATCACCTCGTCACTTTTGACCATGCATTTATGTTACACCCTGTATATACATTTGATTGATTAATGACAGTAGGAAATTACTTTTACAATAGTGGTTGATGCTATTTGTTAAATAATTATCTACCATTAATATAAATAATGGAAAATATACGGTATTTACTCTTTATTGTATCTTTTAGCGTTTATGTATTTTTCAAAATTTTTGAGTATATATAGCCCTATATAAAAAAGTGGGACACTTTCAAACTTTCAAAAATTTCTCTCGACATTAGTTTTCAAGATACAAGATTGAAATTTTACATATTATGTACGTAACAACGTTTTTTTTTTTAATTCAGATCCCTACGTGAGCCCAGACCCGGCCCAGAGAGGAGCAAAAATTTTTTAAAAA
Organism: Thermobia domestica; assembly: GCF_964235325.1. Classification (NCBI taxonomy): domain Eukaryota; kingdom Metazoa; phylum Arthropoda; class Insecta; order Zygentoma; family Lepismatidae; genus Thermobia; species Thermobia domestica. Next base: position 84,774,300 of record NC_137464.1, on the reverse strand, counting down.
AATCGAAAATTTCCCGTTTTTTTCCCGATTTTCCTATTTTTGATGTATAATACGGACAAGCGAGCGGTACCGTTGGAAAATATGCTTTATCCTAAAAAAGATGAGGTATAAACCATGATCCTCGATAAATAGTAAGGAAGCAGTAGCTGTTTGAGTGAAACTAAAATTTACCTCAAAAAGTGGAAATCCTAAAGGGGTTAAGCACACAAAAATGAAACAAAATATTACATTCGATTATACGTATATAATAATATTCTCTTTTTAAGTTTTCCCTATTAATACATTCAAGTGCTTTGGACTCAGAGAGTCTTATGCAGAGTCGTTCTGATGCATGATTAGTACCATACTAAAGTGTTCGACTTACATGTTTCCTGCAGTAGTCAGGCCTTTAGTATGGCGCTGATCATACGTCAAAACGACTCTGCATAAAGCGGATAATTTTTTAATAATTTCATTATTTTTAGTCGTTAATAGAAAAAAGCTGCAGTAAAGGCTTACGAGAAATTAACAATTAGTAAAACAGTACTACAAAATAGTCAATAATTCGAGAGCAATGTGATGGTTTGTATTCCACTTTAAACTGTAAGCTTCGCATTTTTTATCGCCTCGGCAGTAAAAAAAGATGCTAAATTTTAACAAACAAACAAGTTGACCTACTAGAAAATGAAAATGTGAAAGAAAAATGTTTTTTTTTATGTAGATAGAAACATAACAAATTAGTTTTAATGGACATATAATTATGCCATTATACAATAAAAGTTAATTGGAGTGTTTCGTTGTGACAAAAAAGTCTATGTCAAAATATTCTGTTTATAATATTTTGTTTTCTGCAAATGGAACAACCCTGATTAATGGGACGTGTGCTCACTTCTCATATAGGATTTTTTTAAAAATCTTTGTATATTAATGATCAATGTTTTTAATCTTAAATTGGTGTACTGTAATATTGTCAATATAGGATATTATGTATAAAAGAAGCTATAGCTGTTACAGATTTTGTAAATAATAAATAAATATACAATTTTATGGTGTTCTTTGATGTCTTTGTCATTGCTCCCTTAGTATTCATTTCTGCCCACCCCCTTCCTTCCCCAAGAAATCAGACTGGCTATGGGCCTGTCTTTACCACTGAGTATTGACAGTCTTACCTTGACCCAAATTATCATACCATTCCTTTCCTGTCAAAGAAGAAAATAAGCATCGTCTTGATCCTGAACTTGGACATCCTTGCCTTTTTGGGGCGTGGAGACTTCTTATTGTTCCGCCCGAACTTTGGTGCTTGCTTTCAGGGTCGTATTGGAACAGCCATGTTTCGTCGCCTGTTACTACGTTGTCTAAAAGGTCCGGTTTACCCTCTACTTTCTCCAACATTTGACAGGAAATATTGAATGGATTTTCCGTCATCTAGCACTTTTGGCACCAACTTCGCACAAATCTTGCCCATGTTCAAATTTTCACTAACAATTTCGTGTACCACTGTTTTGAGTAGATTCAGTTCTTCGGCTATCATTTTCACACTCGAATCACGATCGTGGTACAAAAGTTCCTTGACTTTGACAAAATTATCGTCCACACAACTCATCGAAGGACGTCGAGAGTGTTCGTCGTCCTCCACATTTTCCCGTCCATTCTTGAAATCTCCATACCAACGGAAAACCTGGACTCTTGACAGAGCTTCCTCCTGGTAGGCCTCCCTAATCATGGTAAAAGTCTCTGAAGCGGTGTTTCCAAGATTGAAGCAAAATTTAATAGCGTACCGTTGTTCAAGCGAGTATTGGAATTTGAGCTTTCGAAAATCTCGATGTCGTTTCTAAACATGATACGGACCATAATCAATTTACTCTACCAGAGCTCGAAAGTGACTGATCTGGGTACCTTTGGTTAGTTAAAACTCACTACCACCAATCCTGCTCGTGATGGACCCGCTGTTGAAAACTGGAGTATTGTACTATGGCCAGTATCATCAGGCTTGTAGCCAGCACAAAAATGTAGGGGGGGCTGAAGTTAGGGGGGCCGATGCAACCATATTATAGTTCATCACATATTATAGTTCATTTGCCAGTCTACCGTGAAAATTTTAGGGGAGCAGCCAAAATTTAGGGGAGCCGGCCCCCCTAGACCCCCCTGGATACGGACCTGAGTATCATTACTTTCCGGACAAACCCTGCACTTTTGTTTCCAAAACTATTTTAGTCTATGGATAATTTTTAAGATATAACAGCATATAAAAAACAAACAAAAATCAAACATTCAGGTATTCAAGAGAAAATACCGGAATACAAACATGCTCAATTTTTGTCAAAAAAAAAAAATAACCCAAATATCTCTTAAATGCGCGCCAAAATTTCTTAGATTGGTAACTCTTTCTTATGTTCGTTGAAAAAGTTGAAAGATAGTATTGAAAATTGCACGCCATTGCTATTGATGCTCGCGGCTGCGCAATCGGAGGAAGCTTTCTATCATGTCGACCTATAGATAATTGTTGGTTCTTTTAGAGTACAGTCCAAAACAAAACAATTAGCTACAAGGCTCGTTTTAAACCAGAGCACGAAATTTTCAGTCTCAATTCAGTAGCCAGGTCAGAGAGTTTGGTCATCGTTTTATCTTGCATAGATCACAAGGAAAGCTAAATGTTATCAACAAACTAAAGGAAATTGCGCGCCCATTTTTAAGCTATTTTCACTGTACACCTTAAAAGCACTTTTAAAGTTAGTTGAGGTTTAGGTTATGCGCACGAGAATATGTAAGTAAAAATGTGTAACGAAAAGTTGTGTCTCGTATTCTAGTACAATGCAATGTGATGAAGCTGTAAGTAAATTTGTTACCCAAATCGAAAGTAACCTAAATTAGAAGTTTGCTCAAATACATCTAACTAAAAAGGAAATTCTGTCGGATTTGGAAAGTTCTGATTTCAAATATCATATAAATACTAAGTTTTATTACTGGTCATTTTTTAAACTCTTTGCTATTACAATGGTTACACAATGAAATATGTTCTGTTGACAGTGAAAGCCCATTTCAAACGTTAATGTTTTACGATCTAATGCACATTTACTATTGATCTGTAAGTTATTAGACCCCTATATATGCATCAGAAATAAAATATGGTGTCGTAATTCCATTGAAGGAACTTTTGACAGTGTAATGTTCCTTTATGTTTCCAGCAATATGTCAGAAGAAAATCCTCCTCCGGAAGGTTGGAAGGGAGGGCTGAATGTGTCTTATTCTCTGGGACCTGGTTTCTCTAACTCATCATGGAAATTGAGACTAGATGTGCGAACAGCGAACAAAATGGCTACTATTAACAACGTCATAGCAACGATGAAAGGAACTGAAGAACCTGGTAATTAGCTATATATTATTATTTTTATTTTATTTTAGTAATTTCAAGTTAAAACCCTATAATCTTGAGCATTTGTTATTCATTTTAGATGGAATTAACAGCTTTTCTCCTTTCTCTCTTTTTATTTTTAGCGTCATCAAGATCTTATTAACTTTGAATTATTTTATAAATTTAAATAAGGTGTAGTTTCTCAAATTCCTAAAATTACATGCAAAGTTTGAAGCATGAAAAATATGCTGTAGATAATAAGTCCAGTAGAAGCATTCTTTCAACTACTATGAGCTTACTGGGGATTAATGACCTCTGACCTTGTGTCCCATATCGTCAAGTATCGTGTGATGGAAGGAGGTAAATGTCTATATTAATATTATATTATTAAGTATTCACACTTACTAATATAATATTATAGACACTTACATCCTATTATTATATTATTAAGTATTCTGTCTTGTAGCAGGTCCTGACAAGAGAGGGTCACGCAGTGGCTCCGCTGAGGTCCGAATGAGACAATTGTGTTTGCATTTGATATGTTATAACTAGATGAATCCCAAAGTTATACGTGCCACCGGGTGGAATATCGTGAGTTGCAACATATTTTGTAATGAAAAAACTACAAAAAATTACATGGCAGAACAGTTTGAACCGAGTCATTTGTTCGGAAACTGTTGGGTAAATGGAAAACTCAGCCAACACGTTATCCCATCATTTTCAAAAACAAACTTTTTTGGGTAAAAGAACTTTGCCCCAGAGTCCCCCGCAGGCTCCCACACAAGGTCCAACTCAAAATTTTCAAATGACAAGGGGGGTTAAGTGGCACATCGTTTGAAAACTGTTGTAAAATGAAAGAAAATGCAAGAAGTCTAGACTCTCTACAAGAACCCTGTGCAAAATTGCGGAGGGTCAAAATGTAAACAAAAAGCTTAATTGAAAATTTAATTGAAAGTTCAGAAACGTGACATCTTGAGTTCATAATGCCGCACTAGTATCAAACACATGTTCAGCTCAAACCAGTGGTGTTTGAGAAGCGAAATGTGGTATTTACGTTTATGGTTAATAGCAGATATCCACAAAATATATATCAAAGAGTATCATCTGTAATCCAAAATGGCCGCCAGCGTGAAAAATGAGTTTGAATATAAATATGCTATTTCTTGGAATATTGTGACAAACCAACAAAGTTTGCGGTGGTCGATGTACCGAAATGATTTACACACGGTTTGATACTGCTTGCCAATGTTGTAAATGAATGTTTTTGTATATTTGGTATTGCTTGAAATATTACAATCAAACCAACGAATGGCATACAAATATAACCATCACAAATACGTGACAATAGAACCACCAACCTGGCTGGTGCAGCAAGTCCTTTATGTATGAACTATGTATGACAAAATTAGAAAACCACCCTAAAATATTCAACTATTCAGCTTTTGTTTACCAGTATGAATAGGAAGTCAGAGTTGTGTGTTCATCGCATATTTGTTATATTCGCGTAAATGATATCCAGAGAACCGTGACGAACGTGCATTAGGAACAAAACATATATGTGTTGTTACGGAATGAAATAATAGTTGAAGTGAATCGAAATTCAATTATTCTTTGGTCTTCCTATTGCTTTTGAATACATAATAGAGAAAAATGGAGATAAAGATTTGTACTGTTATGAATGACATAGGTTTTAAGCGGCCATCTTGGATTCAAGGTGGCCATAGATTTTCAATTAAGCTTTTGTTTACATTTTGGCCCGCCACCATTTTGCACAGGGTTGTCGTAGAAAGTCGAGACTTGTTCCATCTTCTTTCATTTAACAACAGCTTTCAAATGATTTGCTACTTAACCCCTCTTGCCATTCAAAACTTTTTAGTTAGACCCCGCCTGGGACCCTGGAACAAGAAGTTTTAACGTAAATTGTTGTACTTTGAAAATAATGCCACACACTTCCTTTCTTATTTTGACATTTGACTCACCGTTTTCGATTTATAGCGGTGACCATGAACTTTTGAATGAAGTTTTTGTTTACATTTTGACCCGACGCCATTTTGCACAGGGTTGTCGTAGAGAGTCGAGACTTGCTCCATTTTCTTTCATTTTACAACAGCTTTCAAATGATGTGCCACTTAACCCCCCTTGTCATTTGAAAATTTTGAGTTGGACCTTGTGTGGGACCCTGTGGGGGACCCTGGGGCAAAGCTTTTTATCCCAGAAAGTTTGTCCTTGAAAATGATGGGATTACGTGTTGGCCGAGTTTTTCATTTACCCAACCATTTTCAAACAAATGACTCGGTTCAGACTATTCTGCCAGCTTTGTAGCGTTTACTTTACAAAATATGTTGTAACTCACACATTCCGCCCGGTGGCACGTATAACTTTAGGATTCGTCTAGTTATAACATATCAAATGCAAACACAATTGTCTCGTTCGGATCTCAGCGGAGCCACTGCGTGACCCTCCCTTGTGAGATTAATGTTCTTTTTTTCTTTGTTTTAATTTTAGGTTTGAGCCTAGAAATGTTTCTTTCACGTTTCTCGATCTTCAGCTTCCTCTTTTAACTCCCAATATTTTCCTCTATTTTTCAAATCAGTTATATACTTCTTCTTCCTATTTCTCGCTTTCCTTGCATCTTTGCTTCCACAGCACTATGAAAAAGACAATTTCTTTGCAAGATGTGTCTAATCCAATTGGCCTTCCTACGAAAGATGTTGGCCAAAAGCAAGGTCCGTCGACCCTACTGTTCCTTTCCTCTTTTAAGGGAAAAATGTGCTAAAATTGTGAGCGATCATTGAACACTCCTATGTGACAAATTAGTAAACTTGAGGAATCTTTTGAGCAAATATTCGTGAAAACATAACAAACATTTTCTTTAGATTTATCATGAATCGATGACTTTTAATAAATTCATTATGATTTATTATGTTATCAACTGAATTATAACAGGTCCACTTTCTCAATTTGTTTTATTATTATTATTATTATTATTATTATTATTATTATTATTATTATTATTATTATTATTATTATTATTATTATTATTATTATTATTATTATTATTATTATTTACTCTTTTCCCAGCATAACTCTTCTAAACTTTTAGAAATTGCTGTATCAGCAATCCAATGGCGACTCCAGAAAACTAGTTTCAGTGTGATAACTCAAGAATTTCTTGTATAAAGCTTGGAAACACACAGAAAAAAATCACAATATAAGTCTACAGCTACAGGTTGTTACTAAATCATATAAACATAATTATTTTAGAACGGAAATGAAGTAAAAAGTAATCGGAGAAATTTTTTAAAGTTATTGCAACTTTTGAAACTTGAAATGTTTTAACTGTTCCATTTAAAGTAATCTTTTTCTTAATCGGACAGTTTGTTCGTTCATTTTTAGTTCAACCACATAGAAATTAAGTTGAAAGAAGAAAATCATCTCAAAACAAAATTACAGGGAAGAAATCGACTCATATTGCGTATACCTAGCACCACTGAGTATAAATTCTCAAGTTAAGGATCACAATATTGAATAATGATAAATCAGTTTATATACTTGGTTTACTATTTAGGTAAATCTGAAAACTCTATATTTCAAGTGTGATTCAAGTAATATATAGTGTGGCAAATTTGGAAACAGAACTGGGTCTAAAAAAGAAATAAACGAATAACAAGTGAAATCAACGTATGATGATTTACACAAAGTAGGAGCTTCCTTTGCGCACAGACAACTTTGTATATACAACAAATCATGAGGTGACTTTCTGGAAGTCTTATTCCTGGATAGTAATGGTGTTCAAGATCCCCGTCACTGCTTTTTCGATGGTGGAAACATCGTTGAAAAGAAACTTCAATGGTCCTTTTAATTTGAGAAAAAGAAAGTAATCGTATGGAGACAGATCTGGCGAGTATGCGAGGTGTGGTAGCACACAAGTACTCTTTTGGCCATAAACTCACAAATAATCACTGCGTTATGTACTGGGGCAAAGATGCGCTTTTTTCAGCTTCTGTGACTCGGTAAGGAGTGAGGCACAAAATGTGCACACACTTTCTTATTTAAATCCTTCGTTATTATTTGGCGAATTGGTGTCGTTATTCACCCCAACGAGATGTGATATTACCTTGAGACTTGCATTTTGGTCATCCAAGATGATATTCAGAACTTGTCAATCATGGCAGTCTATCCTGACAAACCTGTTTGAAACTGGACGGTCGTCATCTTTCACAGACTCCTTTGCCAGTACTCAATCTTTTATGCCATTCAAAAACATGGCAGCAACAAAGGTAATTGTTTCCATAAATCATTTTTAAACATCTCAAATGTTTCCATTGAAGCTTTCCCTAAGCGCGAGCAAATATTGATATTTACTTTTTGTGCCATTGTTGAAACAGTGATGAGATATCACAACGCCAGTCTATACTTAGCCGCGTCACGCACCACAATGACAAGCGGTCGAACTGGATATCTCTCCACCTGTTTCCAAGATCTCACGCAAAATTCGTCCATATGATAAACTTCTGTGCACTAACTAACTTCGCAGGGAAAAAAAAAAGAAACAGTTTTGTTTTCCATTGCCACACTGCCTATTGCATCAATATTTCAAAAAGTAAAGAAAATTCAATATTAACTTTCGGGGACACGTCATTCCTTAAAATTGTAGTGTAAAATGCAGTGCTTGGACATATTATTTCCAGTTGAGAAAATCCCATCACAATTCAATATTAGGAAAGTTTTATCGATTAAAGAATAACTTCAAGCTTTTTTAATAAAAAGCTTCTCAATGCACTTGTTTTCTTGTAGATCGGTATATTCTTCTTGGAAATCATCGAGATGCCTGGATTCTTGGTTCTGTTGACCCAACAAGTGGAACAGCTCTGATGATGGAAGTAGCGCGAGCTCTAGGAGCACTAAAACTGCAACAAGGTACTTATTATTATTTCTAGGTATTTTGCTTTTTTTGTGCGTGTATGTATTAATCACACTATTTGACTATTAAAGACCATAAGGAAGTTGATTGGAGGTGCTAACTGAATGGACTTTGAGCTCATGCCAAACGAATTTGATAATGCCCTTTCTTTCCTGTTATCTTGATTATTTTAATAAGCTTCGAACTAATATGGAGCAATATGCTGATCAAATAGTCTCGAATTTTAAACGTATGTAAATTATATCCTTAGATTTTTTAAAACTTTGTTTGGTTAATTATATACTGTTTCGGTATCAATGCTATATACAAACTAATCTACCCCTTCAGTTTTACGTGGTATCTGAACCATTCGAATCTTGAGGATAACTCAGTGCGCCACATTCCAAATTTTAGAACTTTTTTTTTTTTTTTTTTTTAGTGTTTTTACTAAGCAAAGTCATGATTTGTATACTGCAATTTGTCTTCCACAAAATCTATTTTCGCCAAAGTAGAAGTGATATAATTGTTCCTCCTTCTCCTTCAGGTTGGTCCCCTCGTCGTAGCATTGTTCTTTGCAGTTGGGGAGCAGAAGAATACGGTATTGTTGGTTCCACAGAATGGACAGAAGAAATGAGGAAAATTCTCGATGACAGAGCAATTGCCTATTTGAACATTGATTTAGCAATGGGAGGTACGTATCAGTGTTGTCCTACGTATATCTTCTGTGTTAAATATATACTAAACTATGTTAGATTGAGATGTGGGACAGAAATGATTCGTTACAAAGTTTAGGTCAGCACTCTGAACCTCGTTTTTTTTATATACTTCACAAAATAAACAATTATGTATTTGAAAGTTTAAAATGTATTTACTGAAAGGGTAATCTTGCTTCGTAAGTTAATATTTTTATCCATGTCTTTATCATTCTTTAAACTGAAAAATAAATATTTCATAAGGTTTGAAGATATGAAATGCTTGTACAAAAGCAGTATAATTACACGTATATACTTCCAGCAAAACAATTATCTCAGAATCTTTCGCACTTATGCATTTTCTTTCTGACCCTACTAAGTTTATGAAATACTGTATAAGAGATATCGTGTAAACTGTGCCGGATAATCTGTGATTTTCTCTCTTAAATAGGTAATATAACCTTTGATTCATTGGGGAGCCCTTTGTTGTATCAATCCGTATATGAAGCCACCAGAAGTGTTCCTAATCCAAATCCTGATGAAGTGAATGCTGGTAGAGCAACTGTTTTCGACACCTGGCTTTATACAACACCCAGTGACTACGACGAAACCATACCAAAGTCAGTAAATTATTTATTTATTCATATATGTATATTAGTATTAATGTTACGATTACCAATTACCGGTACTTTTAAAACTCTTGTTTTATCAGGCCAAGATGGTATGATTTCAATTACACATAACAATAGTGCATGTATTGCATAAAATACATATCTCTAGAAATAGTTAATACTGTCTTCATTATTACACCCGATAATGAATACCATCTTTATATTTTGAAATGCTTCACTATTTCCGAATGCCTCTTATGTTCTGTGCTATTTAATATATCAATGTTAGTTTAAAACCTCTAAAGGCCTTTACACATTTTACAATAATTGCTAACATTCTTTATTAATAATATGTTAATACTATGTGCAGTCCTGATTCATCTGATTTTAAAATTTATTTGCATCGAATAATGTCAATGAATCCGCATTGCATTATAAAGTGTATACTGTACAAAGGCTTCAATAAAATACACCTTTACTAAAGAAATGTTATTTAGCACCCTTGTGACAAGTTGGAAGATTTATTATACAGTATAAATTCTCTATTTTATGACAAAAATATTTGAAACTTCTCAACTAATTCCCTATTTTAGTGTGAAATTAGAATGTGAGCTTAGAGGATATGAACATAACACACTAAAACAAACAAAGCAATTTCTTATATTAGTAATGAATTTAAACTCTTAACTTCTCTTACCAATGATTCTGAAAAGTGGATCATCTTGAATTTTGGTGTTAATTTCCTTATTTGTGTTTATACATGACAGGGGCGGATCCAGGGGGTGATCAGGGCGATTGCCTCCCCTCTAGAAGAAGAAACTTTCTTATTTTATATATAGATAAAACCCATCCCAGAGTTTGGAGCTCTTAAAAGTAGCTCCAAGTAGTAGTATTACAACCCACCGCTCCCCCCAGAAATCCGCCTTTGATACATGAGCACCAAGCGCATTGGATACAGTGTGCATAGAGCATCGAAATTTATACATAGGATGCCAATGTAAACAGATGTAACGACAATTTATATAAATGTTACTAACCTTGTTCTAATTAACCTTGTTCTTAGTGTTCTCTGGTTAGTGAGATTCTGTTAAGTATGGGGATGCATAAGTCAGTCGAATCACTCTACTTCATGTTATTTATTGAAAATTGTGAAAGATAATTCTATTGTTCCATTTGAGTCAAGAATTATACAGTAACAGAACACATCTGCATCACTTGTTATTTTTGTTGTTATTATTGGTTAAAGTTTAGCGTCCCTTTTCAGTAACGAGGTTATGCAAGATATAGTGCTATAGTTTCAGATAGAATCCGAACCATGTTAATGCGTTGAAATTTCAATGCTACTCACCTGGAGTCAAACCCAGAGCCCCAAATGATCGCGTGTTAATCACTTGACCAGCAGGAAGATCATAAGTTATTACTTTGGTATCATCACAGAACGATAGATTGAAATATAGTATTCCCTAGTTGTGCGAAGAGACTAGCGAAACTTTATTTCTAAATAAAATGACCATTTATGTGCATATTTGAGGTGAATTGCATGATGTTGCATGTGAAGTAAAAAGGGAAAATGAGTCAAAAATCAAGGCCATGCTCAGGAACCAATCTCCTATAAACTGATTAAATATATACTAGATATTTTGTATTAGGCTAGTATCAATCTTCGTAATGGATAATGATGATAATAGCATTTCCAGAGAATAAAAAGTTTCTTGGTCAAAACAACGTAGTAGAATTGATTTGTGAGGCTTTTGCTTACTCTAAATCTACTGAAGAGGATCAATGATAGAAGATGATTTAGTGCATATAATTTGAATAAAGATGATGTTCTCCAAATACTGACGATTTGAAATTAATGCTGCTGGTATCCAATAGAAGATTCAGAACTCCTTAGGACATCATTCTGTCATCAACTTATGGTGTGCCAATGCTCATGGTAACCCATAAGAAGAAACCCTGTAACGGAGAACCTCATTAACACAGTGACCAAGACAAATGAGTGTTTCACTAACTTGAAATATGTATGGTTTGCTTTTGAATGATTTCAGGTTTTAATAGCATGAGAAACAATTCTCAGTCAATCGAAGTATCAAATAAAATGATCACTTTTTGAAAATTTTGGAATGGAACAGATCAGTAATGGAATATTTTATTATCATGGTTGCACAATTAAGAACATTTCGTTCGTCTAGATGCTTTTACTCATTGGTAATTGGCCTGGAATATTGATTTCGATAAAGAGCACACTCTGATTTTTATTCTTGTGATTTGATGAATAATAGAATGCAGAAAGAAAATATTTAAATCGTATCATCCATTATACAATATCTTCTCCATTCACTAGTCCTGGAAGAACGGAAAATATAATTAATTCGTTCTGAGCTTCGAGTATCCTTCATTCTGTTAGTGACTGTTACGTCGTCTTCTTAACACTACAGCTACTGGTCACTGACATGTTAAAAAAAAACTGAATTTCAAAATACGATTTTTATGGACACAGGAGTTGATCATGGATTACGTTTCCAGGACAGGATCGATGATATTTTCTTGCATGAATAATTCTTTTAACAAAGCATGACGCATGCAGTCTACATACTAAGACTACACACCCTAACAATGGCTTCTATTTTTTAACATCTAACCTAGAATGAACTCAAAAGAATCTGAAAAACAGTGCTTTGTTTATCGTTTGCAGAGTCTTTCCTTTAGGAAGTGAAAGTGACTACTCAGGATTTCAACAGAATATTGGAGTTTCAAGTTTAGATATTCACTACACTTCTGGAAAAGTGAGTGTACTAGCTTTTGTAATAGTATGTTAGTTATATGTAGTAGGATAACTCAAGTAAAATAAAGAAATAAATCGACGCCTTAAAAGTTAAAAGAAAATTAGTTGGAAAATTATTTTGTAATGATCTATTAAACAGGTTTCTTTCATTTATATATCAAATTGAGTTTTTACAACTTGTGGATACTCCCGTATCACACTTTGAAGAGTAGTAATACATTCGTGCAGTACTTAAATAGCACATAGTTCAATAGGTGACGTGTGGATTATCGTAGGTGTGGATGTTCTGTTTACTTCATTTTGAGCTTTGGAATATCACAGAAAATTAGATTTATTACAGTTATGCTTAGTTAGTAAGGTAAAAAAATACCAACAACTATATATAAACTTTTTTGTTACATATTATTTTATTAAGTAGGTACTGCTACAAAAGTGAAGCTTGTTACAACTAATGATACTTTAAAATACCGGTTACCGGTATACTTCAGTCTGAAGCAGCATAATCATATGTCCAATATGTTATCTTTATGGATAATGTCACTGTAGTTTTCCTTTGCTGGTAATTGAAGCGTTGGACAGATTATATTTGTACAAATACGAAACGAGTTTTCCCCGATTCCCTATTTGCTCCCATCAGGTTAAAGCCAAGATTTATACTTCCTATAATCTATTTAGTAGACTTAAAAATTTTAAAGTCCTCAATATTTGACGAAACTATTATGACATGTTGCAGTGTAGGTTTTCTGGGCAGTGGCTCTGACTACGTGGGATTTCAGCAAAACATTGGCGTTCCGAGCGCAGACTTCCGCTACGTGGAAGGAGGTTTTGTGAGTTATTTTTCCATTTTCACATCATAAATATACCTTCTATAAAATATACTTCCTTCAAAAAGTTGAGTAAGCGAAACAAGACAACAGAAATATTTCTTATTTACTTGGATATTACAATTTTACTTACTCATACACTATTTAGTACTTAATTTTACTTATGGTACTTCCAGGGTTTAAACTGCATTTGTTTTTACAGCAAAGTGCGAATGAAAAGTACATTTTATTAAAAGCTTTGTTTGCATTTCCGTAAAAATACTAAAGTTGAATTCTTCCTCATTTTCAACAAAATGGGGTGTACCAATAAACTCTATAATAATAATAACTGAACATACTATGATAGAATGCCTCAGGAAATTTTCAATTTTTTGGAGGTTACCCTTGCACCGCCCTATATCAAATCCAATTGTGCATTAGAGGAATATGTAACTAAATGAACCTGACTTTTATTTTACCTGACTCTGATCCGATATTTCGTTCTAGAGTTATGATTGTTTTCTCATTCTTCTGACAAATTTTCGACTAGTCATATATAAATGATGTCAGCAGAAAAATGAATGTCATTTAATTTGACATAGTTCCTTGTCACATTAACGTACTTGACACAACGAACCTATAGCAAGTGTATTCCATACAGTAAAAGTTTTTCCCTTGGTTCTCATTCCTGTCTGTATGGGTGATATGACGCCATTGACTCCCTATAATCAATACCTTTGAGGTGTATTGTTTCGAATTCAGAGAATATATATTGATCGAAGATATTGGACATATTGTCTTCTGTAATAGGGATATTTTCATAATGAAGAAACGAATACTTCTACTTGGAACAAGCAGTTTAGTCGTCATGACTAAAAGAGCATAAATAGTTGCTAATTCTCTAAAATGAAACATTAGTCATTAACACGACGGGATAAACACAAGCTACATTGCTGTAATCCAGCAAACCGAATTCTGCGGAGCGACTATTAGGCTAACCAGATTTCTAAAATAAAAATGAAGAATACTTCGTTTCTTCACCACTAAAATGTTGCACCTGGCTTATATTTATGTTTATTTACAATATATATATATATATATATATATATATATATATATATATATATATATATATATATATATATATATATATATATAGATAGATAGATAGATAGATAGATATAGATATTGATATAGATATATACGAAGTCTGTAAATAAAGTACTGAGACCTTCGAAACACCTTTATGTAATATATTTCAATATTTTATATAATCTTTGTTGAAAAATTTTAAAAATCGTATTCATGTGTATTTTAAATATTGTAATTTTGTGTACTGTACATGCAGTTTTGCTCATAATCTATTTAATATCTGATAAGAAATGATGAATAACCCACAAACCGGACTGTAAATGTAGAAAGTATACCAAGCACAGGTATAAATACTGAAGTCGAAAATATTTTAGGGGTTAGAAGCGTCTGATCTGACGGTATGGTCAGAAGCGTTTGTCGGGAGGTACGGGAAGACAACGTCCAAAACCTGAACTAATTTATCTCTGCCAAGTATACCTTTAGTCTTCAAGTTGTATATTTGCATTTGTTTCAAGTTGTTTTATAATAAGCAGTGTTATTGTCACAAGCGTTTTGGTGCAGGATGGAGATTTTTAGTTTAATGTGAATATAGTGTATTTTTCTCTCTCCCAACAACCAAGTTGTGGTACTTTGTGTGGATGCACCTGAGTTCCAACTCGGCCAACATTTCCGATAGGCCGTTGACTTTTGTGTAGACCCAACATTGCGAGATAATTGAGGAGCTTCTTGAATTAAAAGATACATATTGAACAATGTGTCAAGAAAGTATGAAATAATTTAGTTGTTAGTCGATGTGCCGATTGTGTATCAGCGAGTTTATTGTTTAACTTCTAGGCAGTGAAATACTTTAGGAGCTGTAAACTCTAAAGTTTAATTTAATCTTGCAAAATTGAGGAATATATATACTGTACATGGTAACTCCACAGGAAATAATTACCGAAACCGAATTAGAAACTATAAGTTGGCTCCACAAGAAACTCTTAAAGATTAAGTGCAATATAATTCGTTCTTCAAATGCGTACGGAAGGCATAAAAAGATATCTACACCATGACGAGTGTATGCATATCTATACCATTCTATCATATATAAACCAGAAGTGAAGTGACATGTTCATCTGTCAGTCGGTTTCTAATACAACACTTTTGAAGTGATCCTATTCTTGTTTTCATTTTCAATCATGTCGCGGCCTGAGTAGAGACTTTCAGGAAGCCGAATCTGACTCATCTGCCGTAGTTTATCTACCACTGACTTAGAATATCAATTACTCCATCTTTCAATGTTGTCCCAGTGAATGTAACTGTTCACATATTAGTTTACATACCTCTCAAATCTGCAATATTATATCACGAATGATTAGGATCTGGCTAGCTCACAGTGCTCTTAGTTTCCACACTGTATCTCGTGGGTTTTTTTTTTTTTTTTTTTTTTTTTTACTGTTTCATGATGAGTAAGAGTTCATTCGACTATTTAGATGTGAGCGAAGTCAACAGAGGAAAACTTCGAGGAGGATGGGGAGGGGGGGAATTAAAAAAACAAAAGATATATTTATTAGGGGTACCTGAAAATGTCATAGAATGCCGTTTAATCTATGGTAAACTTGAGAGGTTTGGAAAGAAGAGTTCTGACCTCATTATACCCAGCGGTATAGCGTTTGCTGTGCTGTGAAGACATTAAGCTAAAAAGTATTGAAACTGATTTCGGAAATTCTTTTGGAAGAGAGAGAAGATGGTATCACGTAAATTATAGTAACTAAAATTTCTTTCCGTATAACAGCAACCAAGGGCCATTTTCTTTTTCAAAGTTCTAGTCAATTCATATGAAAAAAAAAAAAAAACATGGCTGTTGCTTTCCTAGCAAATATGAATAAAATAACTATTTTAGTCTGAACTATACATTTGCTGATATAAAAATACGAATATTTGTTTTACCCTTTCTTCTGTTTTATTTTACAGTTGGGACGGTCATACGCTCTCTATCACACTCTGTATGAAACTTACCACTTGGTGGCAGACATGATGGACCAAGGATTCCTCTATCACAAAGCTCTGGCTCAAGTGTGGGGTTTAATTGCTTTGCAGCTGTCTGAGAGCCCTCTTCTACCTTTCAATGCAGAAGACTATGGAAATTTTTTACTCCGAGCTTCTGATAATATTAATAATACTTTTGCCTCGTTGCTCAGCACCAGAAATATAAGTTTAGGTAAGAATTATTAATTAGCAAGGTCTAAAGGTGAAAACAGATGGCGGCGTTAAAAACAACTATCACAAAGTTTTGTATTTAAAAAGTGTCTAAAAAGACTTGAGATATTACATGACTCGCGTTTGTCAACATGCTAACCAAAAAAATAAATAAATAAAATAAAATAAAATAAAAAAAGAACTAAAATCCTATCCTTATTATCAATACCAATTCTTCACATAATTCTTTATTTAACCTGATTGAAGTTAACCTTTTGTCTGTATTTTACAGAAAACTGAGTGTTTTAAACATTTTTAGATGATTATTGGTTAATTTCCGCAGCCACAATACCATTTACCATTACATATATTTTTTTTCTAAATATCACATGGCACTTAAGTAAGTTGGCAGTTACTACTTTCACTTGCATAGAATCTACTTGACTAAAGCAGTAATTCCCATAATTCGGTTCACTACTATTTGTAACGAATTCTCGCTGTTGTTTATATGAGCTAAGTGAAACTGTTGTTTATATGAGCTTGGCTGTTGTTACTGGTGATGAGTAAGATTATGTTAGTTGAGAAACAATGAATACAAAACTATCTACAGAACAACATGTTTTCGAACTGCAAAATGTTGTGGAAACAAGACTCTAATGATATTGATAAGAATTGTTTCTCTATCGTTTTCCAAAAATCCAAAAATCTCAACACCGCTTCGTGAAGGTACTCGCAAACTGAATAAAAGAGACCGGTTCGGTAGTAGAACTCCCTCGTCTGAAAATTTCTGACACAACTTGTGCTTCAATGTTGTGAAGGTGTAAACTCTGTATCCAACAGAATGGAAGCTACTTTGAACGTCTTGTGTAGAGGTAGGGCCTATATCTTGTACACTTGAATACTATCCCTATTTTTTGAACATTGAAACATGTTATTTCTATCACTTTTGATTTCTGTTTCACTCCTACATTAAAAATGCAATTTTGCCAGTCACTTATGTGCCATCCTGTATTTGTTTTACCTTTCGTTAGTGGCAGTGCTGAACCCATAAACAATATGGCTAGAGACACCAGTAGTCAGGGGCGGACTGGCCTACCCGGCGATTGCCAACCGGATGCGCCAACACGTTAAAGACAAAAAGGTTCCACAAAATATTATTTTCTTCCTCCTAAAGGCTTCTTTCGCCATTCCTATCCTTGCTTTTATTTCACGTTCACACTTCATATCATCACTAATAATACTAACCAGGTATCGAAAACTAGACACCCGTTCTATTTTCTCCCCTCCTACTTCTAAATTTGACACCGACCGCTTCGTTCCAATCAGCATGGCTTTTGTCCTCACATTTATTTTAATTCCATATTCTTCACAGCTCTTTCTTAAGTTTTCTACATATTATTGATTTTCCTTTCAGATTCCTCAACAAGCGCCATATCATCTGCAAACCGTATAAACCTAATCATTCTACCTTCTAAAGAAATTGTGTCTTCATTATGTAGGTTCTTTTTCACTATCTATTCTAAATATATATTAAATGTTCTTATCGACAGACAGCATCCCTGTCGAACTCCCGTTCCAATTGCATTATTTTCTATAATTTCCTTCCTCATTTTAACACTTATTTGTTGATTCATATATAAGTTTCTTACAAGTCTTTGATTTTTTCATTCCAACCCAACCTTGTTTAAAACTTCTAACAACAATTTCAACTTACGCAATCAAAAGCCTTTTTCATATCAATAAATACCACATACACCTCTTTCCCTTTTTCTATAAACCTTTTACTGGTATCTCTTAAAAATCCAATTGCATATATTGTGTTCTTATGTTTCCTGAACCCGAACTGTTCATTTGTTCTTCCGCACAACCTTCTGTTCACAATTCGAAGCAAAATTTTTGCTGCATAAGATATGAGACTAACAGTTCTGTAACCCTCTTTGGATTCGATTTCTTAGCCATCGGTATCGTGATCGTCTTCAGGAAGTCTTTTGGCAATTGTGTTGTTTCAAATATTTCATTGCAGAGTCGAAACAATTATTTCTTACCCTTGTTTTCCATGTTCCTAATGAATTCGATTGATATAACTATCCCGATTGCCTTTCCATTCCTAATCTCAGATATAGCTTTTCCAAACTCATCCCGAACAATACTAAACCCTTTATAATCCTTGCGTACTTCATCTTCTATTTCAACGTGTAGGTCACACGGTCTCTCATATAAATCCTCAACATATTCTTTCCATCTTTCTACGACTTCACTTCTCTCGTTGAGTATCTTCCCATTCTTATTTTCTACGGAACGAACAAGGAGGTAGACCACACGTTTGTATGTGTATGTAGTTTTATGCTTCTTAAATATCCCTAGGTTAAAAAGAAATATGACAAGAAATAAACTGTGATTGTAAATAACAAAGAATATTATGCTAGCGGTATTCGATACCACGACTAATATTCCCTCACATTTGAACTGAAAGTTTATTAAGTAATAATTAAGAAAATCGAATAATGCATTGTATGTTTTTTTTTTTTTTTTTTTTTTTTAATTTCAGGAGCTTTTCAATATGCTGTTCAAGAATTCGCCCATACTGCTGCAGATTTTCAGGATGCACTACAGAATGTTGATCCTAATAAGTAAGCAATCTATAAATTTTGACGAGTACAATGTGTTGTTTTAACTGTACAGTACAAATGCTTGGGTATAAAAATACACTAACAAAATTCCTCAAGTAACAAGAAAGCTTTCTGCCAGTTGGCGCGTGCTTGGCTTTTGGCTTTTTACGCTTACACTTTCAACGCGTGCTTTCATAAATCTGCCTTTTGTTGTACTTGCAAGCGATGTTTTAGACTCTTCGTACAGCGTCATAGCATCACTGGTCGTTCAATGGCGATTGACTTGCAACTAGCGTAAAACGCTTGCGTCAAGCTCGAATGGAATACTGAATGCAAGGTTGTATCCATGTAACTTCGTTACTGGAATCCAGCTTGCGACATGCTTACACGCTTTCCAATCAAGCTGGGTGCAAGCTTACAGCAAACGTTTTGCAAGTTGTCTCTGCTACTAGGGTCAGCATCAGATTATTATTATTAAATTTTTAATAACTTACTTGCTTAAATTTATCTTTATAAATATACTTTTGAGCTATCTGGAAGCTAGCAACCTCTCAGGGAGCTATACCCTCTTTTAGGGAAGGGACTATTGAATTGAAAACGAGCTATCGATAAACGGGCTATAAGATTTTATTTATTTCTTTAACTTTGTTTTACTTAACTTATTTTAGGCCTTTATGATCTTTGTGATCATAATTTAGGATTAGGGTTATAAGAAACAAATATGTAAATGAGAGATATATCAAACACATAACCTTTCACATACGGAAAACGATCCATGGTGGAAAAAGGATAAGAGAATATATAAGTAAAAATGTGAAAGGAAACAGGCGATTTACAGATGAAGGGAGATCGTAATCCATAACGAGAGTGAGGAATAAAGTGAGGTGCACGTCACGCCACAGCACAATCCACAGAGCTGTTAGAAGAACGAACGCGGTTATCCATGGGCTAGTCTAGTCTAATGAAGATGAGAAGACCCTGTTAGTAAATAATGAAATCATTGTGCAGAATATGATGGAGAAAATTTGAGAAAGATAAACACTTAAACGATACTCCTTGAGTAGTGTAAGATCGAGATCGTCAGAAGAAACTGTAAAGCAATATAATGTAAAGAGGAAATGAAGGGGGTATAACAGTAACGGGAAGGAGATGCGTGAAGGGAGAAGTAATGCATTGCTGTAAAGAGGAGAGGCTGGTGACATGTAGTGTTGCGTTATTAATTTTGTACGGAGGACTTCGAGATGGTATCTGAGAATCGGAAAGGAGATTAGAGAATAGTCACAAGTCATACTGTGACTCGCGTCGTTCCAAAATAGCCAGTTTGTCACAACATGACGAAGGTGTGGAAATTCAAGGAGGAAAATCATATGTGATAACAGGTCTAAGAAGCATTTTATATGTATGCAGAACAAGATGTGGTTTTAGGACCCAGATAGTGCATATTAATTGTTTCAGTAAATTCAGACGGTTGTAAGCTTTAGTTTTAACATTGTGCAGGTGAGGTTTCTATGTGAGATGATGATCGAAAATAATGCTCAAGTATGTAATAGTTCTGGTTGGAATGATAGATATATTATTTATAGTCAGTAACAGAAGAGATCGATTTCTATGATTTTTGTACGTTTACGGGGCAGTATGAAAATGATGGCTTGAGTTTTTGAGACATTTGTCCTGAGTTTCAACTTAGAGCACCAGTGGGTAAAATCATTAATGGCTTCCTGCAATGAAAGATTGAGGGTTTGAATAGTTGATAAGAAAGTGAGAAAAGCAGTATTGTCAACATAATGAAACAGATGAATGTTTTGTGGTAGCTGTGGAAGGGCGACAACAAACAAGATGTCTAACAGGGGAAA
This sequence comes from Thermobia domestica, assembly GCF_964235325.1. Taxonomy (NCBI): domain Eukaryota; kingdom Metazoa; phylum Arthropoda; class Insecta; order Zygentoma; family Lepismatidae; genus Thermobia; species Thermobia domestica. The sequence continues at coordinate 84,753,443 of NC_137464.1, read as the reverse complement.
GAGTGGAATCTTGAAAAACCCACACATGCGAAAAAAGGAATGGTACAGTTGTTCGTTAATAGTGATATATTAGATGCAACAGACGAGAAAGTGATACATGATTCGGATGTATGCTCTTGGAAGCTTAAAATGAATGAGTTAGTAAATGAACGCTATATGGCAAACTTTGTCGAATGCTTCTTCAACATCGAAAAGAAGGCAGCATGGGTTAATAGAATTATAATGATGGTTATTAGTGTAGTGAGACGATGGAGTTGATCATTAGTTGAAAAGGACGGGCGGAATCCGAGTTGGTAAATTGGGAATAGTTGGCGGTCTACTAAATATGAATGCAGGATTTCACAAGAATTCGTCTAATATCTTGCCAACGGGTAGATGTTAATTGTATGAGCCGATAAGAAGATACATCAGATGGTAGTTTATTAATGTCTTACAAGAAAACTCTTGAGTGCGAGGTAGGAAGTGCAATCTCTAGTAAGGCTCATTTGAAAGTGTAGTGTGAACAAGATGACAGGAAAAATATTAGCTGCTAATGACTTACCATGTGCATCAGGAGGATAGTGTCCAGGAGGTGCAGAGATCAATCTTCTATAGGATCTATGTATTACAATTCACAAAATGGACTCTTCGACATTCACGAAATGTTCAAAAGAAATCATTAACTTGCACCATGAACACCGACTGAAAACTGACGCGCCACAGTGATCACAAATGTTCGCACCATCAAGATCGAAAGCGAACTTCTTGGGAGTTACAAACCGTTCAAGACGTTCAGCTAGGTATTCACTTTTAAAGAATTCATATAAAATCATATTGATATAACGAGGAGATGAGAACTGATAGAATGTGATGGCACCCGCTACACCAATATGATTCTATATGCATTCATTAAGAGTGGATACTTAGCTGAACGCCCTGAACGATTTGTAACTCCCAAGGAGTTTACCTTCGATCTTGATGGTGCGAACATTTGAGATCACTGTAGCGCGTCATTTTTCAGTCGGTGTTCATGGTGCAAGTTAATGATTTCTTTTGAACATTTTGTGAATGTCGACGATGTCCATTTTGTGACTGTAATACATATATCCCGTAGAAGGTTGATCCCGGGCACGTATTTTCTGTCGCCCTTCTGGTGCACATGGTGAGTCATTAGCAGCTAATATTTTTCCTGTTATCATTGTTCACACTACACTTTCAAATGAGCCTTACTAGAGATTGCACTTCCGACCTCGCACTCAAGGGATTCCTTGTTAGAAACATGAGTGTCTTTGGTGCTTTCTAGTCCTTAGGGAAAACCCTGTGCGTAATATGAAAGTCTATATATGAGCACCAGAAGCGTAAGTAGTATAATGGGGTTCATATGTCAGTAAATGATGGTGTCGAAGCCTAGAGGGGTATTTCGTTTTCATTGAATGGCAGAGGTGATCTCCGAAATTGTGATGGAACTAGTAATAATATGTTTGAGGAGTACATGAGATATGTGAGGCTGAAGGAATCGAGAGTTAAGATCGACATGGTCGACTCGATGAGTGGTATGTGGAGCCTCGGACTCGGAGAGTGTGAATGTAGCCTGGAGTAATCAGCAAAAACATTCACTTTGTCGGTGTCGGAATAAAGGGTCACATCCTGTAGAAGAATCGGGTATGGAGTCCTGTTGTGCTTGCCACAGAGAACCACGAGGCGTTTCCAGTAGAGAATAGGTAGAGGCGTGTCGGAGAGTTGGTTGCAAGTTTTCGCCCATTGTTGTAATTTGTAAACGGAAGTGCAGTTGTGACAGTTCTCTGAAGTTGGTGATGAAGTCAGAGTCTCAGGATTACGTGTCCATACAAATTCTTGGCAAGAGTTTCGAGACCAACGTACTAGAGGTAGATATTTTGGTGGGAGTTCGAACGGTAAGGAATTGATTCAGACTGTGGAATGTAAATAGCAGACGCCTTTACTATCAACCTGGTGCGAGAGTTCGTCGAGTGTAGATGCAGATTGATATTTTTCCAGTGCGTTTAAGATGTAGAAGTGATACCGATGCCAATCTGCTTTGCCGCATGGGATGATAGGCGTTGTAAATGTAATGATTTAGACCTGAACGATATGTGAGCTTGATCGCTGCTAATTAAATCAACAGCATCGATAGTGCAACGAAGAAGTATGGTGTTGGAAGCTATAGCTATATCCGGAATGGGACAAAAAGTCATGAGGTATGAGAAGTCCAGGGCTCACATATAGTTTGGCAAGAGTGAGACCGATATTTTTCAAGTGCAGTGTGGTGATGTCGTGTTCAGGTAGATATAATAAAGAAGATAGGAGAAACCGGAACGGAATGGTATAGCGAAAATCTCTTTCAACTTCACCGTTAGCTTTGCAGGCTTGTATTCAATTATCATGATATGGGCATGTTGAAGGATGGAACATGATGTGTCTGGTTCGAGAAAGGTTTCATTTAAGAGAAAAGCAGTGACCTGTTCTTCCATTAAGAGAGTTTCATAGATGATTTTTTTTTCAATAATTGAACTATGTTGACAAACAAGAAAAAGAATCTTATAGTGAGTACCATTACACTGATGTTTCAAGTTTAGTTCTGTGAAAGTGAACATAGTTATAAGAATATGTGGTGTACAATTATATGTGAAAAGTAGATTTTGCAACGACAATGATGCGAGGTAGGATATGGGGAGATGAAGAGGATTGATATTTTGTAAGGTGAAAGCGACAAATTTAAGTAATTTGCTAACGGTCACAGGATCGCCAATGATGGATATGTAAATGTGCCAGAAGTTTGCAAAGCAACAAGTTGGGGGTGGGACTTCTGTGCTAAGGATTTTCTCTTACACTTTTAGCTATAGGTGGGGTGTGGGTCAATACAGGTAGGACACTTTAGAGATGGTTACATGTTTGAATATTCTCGAATTTGATGAGGTCCAGAACAATAGCCGCAAACAGTAGAAAGTTTACAACCAGAATTGTGATGAGAGTTCTATTGCTACTATTCTTCACAGTGAAGTGGTAAAGGCGCATGTGAGCGGGGAGGCTCAACATGGTGCTTATGTTTATAGATTAGTGGTCCACGGGTTTGTAGGATGTCAATCGTGCCTTGTGATGAAGTGAGTAGGTGGCATAAGCGTTGTGACGTATATGAACAACTTGTTGATAGTGTGCCCTTCGTACTGAAGTTCTTTCTGAACTAATGTGGTGAACTTAGGATTAATGGCTTGTGAGAGAGGAACGTTTGGCAAGTATTTTAAAAGTTGGATAATGAAAAATTTCTCGTTAGAATACTTGGTATCAAAATAGTGGAGCAAGAAAGAATGAAGCATTAAAAGAGTTGATATTGAAGATGAAAGGCTGACATAAGATGAATGATTAATGTCCGATGGCTATGTCTCCATGTCTGAAATATGTGAAATATTCTTCAGCTGCTTGATATTATCAGCATACAATTTGACCAGCTTTGTCATATAATTGGCTGTAATTCCTTAGTTGGCACCATCGCTTCAAATCAACTGATTGAAAAGATATGTTAACGTAAAAACTATGACACGACAGACAGTAATTTCAGTTCTTGCGTATTTGAGTTATTATTGCAATTGTAGGTCCATAGATTAAACAAGCTATTTTTGTCAGTTTTATAGCGAATATTATTCTATCATATCAAGGACGTGGGAGGCAAATGCCCCATCTGAGTGAAAAACATTTTAATAAATTGTATACTATTAAAAATCGTTAAACCCTTATATCGGTAGAAAATCTCCCCCCTCCGGCAAAATCTGATATGACGTTACTGTTTGCACATTCGTCTAATGTATTCAGTGAACTCCCATTTTGAATGGGTAAAAATATCAAAACCTGGTTAATTTATGTTTTTCTTTCTAGTTTGCTTCAAGTACGAGAAATAAACGATCGACTGATGTCTTTAGAAAGAGCGTTTATTATTCCATGGGGACTTCCAGGAAGAGACTATTATAAGTAAGTTTATTTTCGTCATTTATTTATTTATTTATTTATTTATTTATTTATTCATTTTTAGTAAAGACAATTTCGCACATAATCGTATTTAAGAAAGGAGGAGGAGTACAACCCATTACCATTACCTGGTTCTGTACCCTTTGAATTCACTCGTTAAGGATTGAAACTCAATCACTTCTTAACGTATAACTATTTTTGTGTGAAATTATATCCAGAAAATTCGATTTTTCCATAATAAATGGATAGAAGTAAGTAGAAACGTCAACTCTAATTCAAGAGCATTTCGTAAGCTTTCCGTTTTAAAAGTCGTTGATCTGTTAAGAAAAATGTTAACATAATGTTCCTCAAGCTTCAAATTATAATTTTTGTACACTGTAGAATTAAACTTGCCAGACTCGTACATTTGAAAATTAAATTCAGAGAAAAGGAAGACTTTTTCAATTTATTTTATTACCTAAATAGTCTGTTCATATTTTCACAAAACCAATAAATAACATTAGAATCTAAAGGATAGTCCTAACTTGTTCCCGACCCGTTATGAGATGGCAGAGGAGCTCTGGTTATTAGCTTTCACGAGTTCGTACAAACACTTGATGAGCATGATGACATTTTAAACATTGACGTTTGCTTATCAGCATATATGATTATACCGATACTGCCAACTCGGCTTAATCTTCAAATAATATTTTTTAGTGTCGACCAGCCATCTGGTGCAATACACCCGACCATATCATGAGCTTGCCGACATAGGAGAATGAGTACTGTCACAGAAGCTTCGCCACGTTCTTGTCTTCCCTTTCTGTGAAATTAACACCTATGCTTGCTTTTAAAATCCTATTCTTTCACCGCGTTTCTTTTGGATTATTTCCAAGTACATTCGAGGGAAAATAGTGGTAACTTAGAAACAGTTTCGATAGAGACATTTGGCGAGAAAAAAAGACCCATAATGATTATATATTTTATGTCAAAAATGGTTTGATTGTAAAGAATCGTGAAATTGTAAAAATTATTAATAATAGTATGGTAATATTTGTAAAAGATAGAGAAATTGTAAAAATTAGTAATAATTAAGACCCGAATTTATATGTAAAAACATATTTCTTTTTAAACACAAAGTCCAAAACAAATGCTATTATCCCAATTAAGAGTCTGTAAGTTTAAAGTACAAATTTTATTTCACGTAAAAATACATATTTTTAATAATTTTCCGTTATGTTATTCTAAATTTCACAACGAATTGTTTTTTTTTTTTCTCGAAAGAAATTAACATCGGAAAAAGAATAGGATATATGAATCTATCCATCGTATTTACAAGCGATTTCCCACCTGCGGAAACAGCGTCTTCATAAATCCAAACCCTTTATCCTAAGGTGGACTAGTTAGTGCCAAATGGGGGGAAAATTTCGTAAAATCGGCAACTAGAATTGAGTTTTTCAAAGAAACAAATCCCGATCTTTTACTTCCTCCAAAACAGGTACTCACGCGGTGGGGTATCTGGCTTAATGCAGTATTGTATTACACGAAAAATTTTGAAGCATATGTATCTGAAGTAACTAAACTAAATCCAGATGATGCTTCATCCATTAAAATTGTTCAAAATTAGTAAGTGACAAAGGTTTGAAATGTGATTTGGCTTTCATATCTACCAATTTCGGTTTCTTGACTCACACTATAAAGAAATTGGAAACTACGAGAAATTTATTGAGTACTACTGTTAAAAAATACAGTGCTTTGAAAGTTGAAGTCATAAGAAAAAAATTAAGGATTTGTTTGAGAAAAACATTGGCTATAAAAGCTTATGTAAAATATCTGAAGTATTGGAAGGTCAAAACATAAGTGAAGTTGATGGTGTGGATATTTGAGATATATCCCTTTTCATATAAGCGAGGTTAACATCATGTGATGTAGAACATTCCTTTTCTCAATATAAGGCATTATTTCGTGACATTAGGAAGGTTTACGATGAGAAATTTGAAAAAGACGTTAGTAATTCACTACAGTCCCCATGAAATTTCGACATCTGACGAATAGGAGCTATTGGTGAATACCAGTATTTATTTTTTTCTTGTTTTGGGCGTTTTTCCATACTTTTCTTTGTTATATTTTGTTAAGTATTTTTCAATTTTCAGCAAATATTTTTAATTTTTTTTTGGCACATAAAAAATAAATATTTTACAGTTTTTTAGCACAAAAATCCGGGCCCTAATAATAATAGTATAGTAAAATAAACTAGTGAGGTATACTCACATTCAGAATAAAGATTTCAAACTGAATGCTTTTTGCATGAAGATGCAAAGACAGCAGAAACACGCATCTGCAAGGGGTGTCATCGGCTACTACCTTTACCCCGACGAAGATTGCCATCCAAAGTTTTGTTAAGTGACTTTCATTCCAATTTGGTGGAGTTAATGCAAATATCATCAAAATATTTCACTTCCAGACACTAGTGTGCCACTTTGCACCGTGGTTATGTATATATGAAGGACAAAAAATTGCCGGAAGATAATTATCAGAGGTCATGAACCGTTCTGGTGACGCAATCAGGATGGTTGATGAGTCGAGAGACATACATAGTCATAAATGTGAAGATCCGTTTAAATGATCATTATCTCCATAACCAATGACAATATTGTAATGTTTCAATACACCATTAGAAATATCTTGAATTAGGCTACAATACTAGTTGAGTAACTCTTTTTGTAACACCAATGAATAAGAAGTTATAACTGCGAAAATTTGGAAGTAAATGATAAGGGAAACCGGCCAAATATCAGACACTTTTTGAAATCTGTAATCGCTGTAGAGAACCTACTAAAAATGACAAGAAATTGGTTATAGTTGGCAACATAACAGGTTAGTTCTTTTCTTCCAAATTTTTGCCTCTATAACTTCTTAACCGTTCTTGTCACACACACATACACACTAAATATTACTAAACCTTTTAGTAGCTTAATTGAAGATCTTTCAAATGGTGTATTGAAACATCATATTATTATGATTGATAATGTAGATATGATCACTTAAAGAACCTATGTCTCCCGGCCATTTTGGTGGTGTCATCACAGAGGTTCATGACCTGTGATCAAGTGTCTCTCGGGAGATTTTTATTCTTTGGTATGTACAGTCAGCGACAAAAGTTCTACAGGTAATTTATAAATCATCTGCATATTAAGATAATTTATAAATTGTCTGCATATTACTGCAGGTAATTTAAAAATACCTGCATATTACAACAAATGACATATTAGCTGTCTAAAAAGTACTGAGCTTTGGGAGAATAAAATTAAGAATACATTCGTTATTATTTGAAAATACCATTGTGAAACCACATATGCACTATTTTGTTTGCTCACTTTGTATAATTTTCACGGTATCACCATAAACTCCTCGCTATAGAATTTCTGTGGTTCCAGGTCAAAAAATGTGATACTTACGTGGTTTTCAGAGGTTTCTTTTGAAACTAACTTAACACCATTTAGAAAATTCTGCACGGAATGAAACAAATAATATGCTGACTGTGCCTGGTCAAACCTATACGATGTATGTATTAAAACTCTCAATTTCTGACGGGTAGTTTCTGGCGTTTTTCAGCGTGATAGACACCCTTTCTGTTGACTAATCCCGGCCGCTTCTTTTGAAGTGCTAGGTGCACTTGCGCTAATTATTGACACTACAGGTCTAAGTCTATCGTTCTGCTAACGGCAGAAGCTCGTGATGCACGATATCTTTCCAAACCCATCAAACACACAACATAAGCTTCCTGGGTATCAATGTGGGCTTTTTGCAACAGACTGTGGAGCTTCTTCTTACTTCGACCACTATATTTTTCGCACATTATTATCGTGGGTTATCAACTTGTCATCACTCGTCATGAAATGTCGTTGAAATGGTTCGAGTTTGTTGCGTCTCAGTACAAGGTCACAGACGGAAAATCGATCCAATAAATGTTTCTGTGATAGATCAGTGACACCCAAACGTTCCGCTTCTTTTTACTTAGTAGCCAGGTTTCTTTAAATGGTTTAAAACTCTTTGGTGATAGATGTTTAGGTCATTGATGCTGTCATGACTGCTGACATGTCGGTCTTTGTCGAATTTGGACACAATATCATCCATTGTTGCTGTGATTAGCCGCCCACTGTGAGGAGCATCTTGGACATAGAAATTTGCAGAACGAATGCGATTGAATCCCTGTTTGGCTGTTGCTTTTGATAATGTATCTTGCTCATAAATAGCACAAATTTCTTCATGGGCTTGCGTAACATTTGTGTTTTTGGGTCGAAATGAAATTGTAAAATGTAGCACAGTTTTGCAGAAAGTTCACTCATATTCATGCTGTAATACCTTCCAACACTTCCTGCACATCTATGAGGGAGAGTCTGAAAGTAGGTTTCCTCAGGCGATTGAGGACAGAGGTGGGGATGCAAGACCAAAAATAGCATGTGACATTAAAGACCATAAGTATTTTTATTTTTCCACATAAGTACCACCTACATTGAGACATTTGTCATACTAGTCTATAAGCTTCAAAAACCCTTCCAGGAAAAATTCAGGGTTCTGCATACGGAAGAAGCATCGAACAACTTCTGTCTTCAGCATTGCTTCCAAAGCTCCTGCCGCTGAGAGTTTTGTTCAAAACCGGAAACAGATGGAAGACACTGGGTGCGAGATCAGAACTGTATGGCGGATGGGCAAGGCTGAAAACGAGAGGGGAAACTTATTTTCTTACTCCCCCCGTATTTTTAACTGTCAAGTGTCAAATGACGTTAGGTCTGACCTAATGCAACTGAGATTTTGGACGCTAACCCCATTTCGTACGCAAAAGGCCCAATACTTTTTAGATGACTTGATAGATTATTTAGTGTCAAATTTCATTGAAACGAAATGAAAGGGAAATTGCTTATTTCCTTTAAGCTGCAGGAGAAGAAAATATTAATGAAGATGAATGATTACAAAAGAATTGATTAATGAGAATGTAAGAGGAAACGGTAGAACCCCGAACAGAGCTATGAACACGATGTTGCCCAACATTGAATCATCTCAAAATTGTGTTTTTGGAAGAGTCCTGTTCTTCCATTCATCAATATATAAACAAGTGACCTTATAGGTAATTATATTATTTAACTTTCTATTTCAGCCATATTGTATTTGCACCAAGTTCAACAGATACTTACGCAGGTGTTGCGTTTCCTGGATTATCAGATCTCTTATATGGAATTACATCATTGCCAGAAGCAGAGCAAGATCAACGCTGGGAGCAGGTGAAAAGCCATTTAGCAGAAATGATTTACTACGTCAAAAGTGCCACTTTAGTATTACGAAATGATTTATAAGAGAAGCCGAGACTTGACTCTCCTGATGTATCACATGGTTTCAATCGAAACTATGGACTAGTCAGAAGATTTACGAAGTATTACAGAATGTTGTATTGATTTTAAAATACGTAGATCAATAAATTATTGCAAGACAATAAGATATATTATTCTTTATATCCATTTTCAACCAGGCGATTGATATCAGAATAGTAAATATTCACGTGAGCATTGAAATAGATCAGCAGTTAATAGTTCTTTTACAAATTTCATGTGTTTTGAACTTGGCTAATGCTTTTAAACAATAACAAAACTGAAGTAACATTAAAGAATAACAACAAAGAACGGTATCAAAACAAACGGTGAATAAAACCAGTGAAACAAAATAGTCAGTATATCGTGGATATACATATTTATCGCCAATGGCTCAGCCACAACAGCGGCGCAATTCTATCTTCAACATTGGGGGACAGGCAAGACCGCTCTTATAATCTTTTTTTTTTTTTTTTTTTTTTTAGCTATGATCAAAATGTTTATGAAGTTGAAAAACAATGCTCTAGAAGGCCAGTGGAGCAGAGTTGTCTTCAACATTGGGAGGAGGGCAAATTTGGGGCTTATTCTGGCGGGGACATTTATTTCATCTCACTTTCCTTTGTGGCAATCGGACTCAAATCATCACATTTCATCCCTAAAAAACACATTTCAAATCGGATTATTGGGGTGACAGTTCCCCCCAGTTCCAAGATTGGATGGGAAATGTCCCCCTCATCCCCCCGGGATTTGCGTCAGTGGCCACAAATGAGAAGCACTGCATAGTGTCCCCTCCTAAAAGGGAAGAGGGGCCGCTGTGGTTCAGTAGTAGAGCGCTTACATCCAGTGGGTGGGATTCCTGGTTTGATCCTAGCTCGGGCCAAGTAAGCTTAGTGGTGAATAAACACAGTATGAGTGGATTTTTCCGTCTCCACCTACTTTCTTCATTCCATCAGTTCATTTATTTTTCATTATCATCGTCTCCTGTAGCCTAAACGGCATAAACGTTAGACGTAAAACCTTAAAGATTGTTTATTCCTAAAAACCAAAGGCAACGTTTTATTTTCGTCACTCCTGGGTATACTTTAGAGTTGTACCTATTACACTACATACAGTTCTACTAAAATTTTTAATTATTATATAAAATATGTTTATTTCTATTCCGCGTCATTTGATACCTGATGTTTATTTACTGAAAATTTTACAATTATTGGCGTTTAAAAGGGAAAATATCCAAAGATGAGACATATACAAATCAATAGAACTTGCTTGAATCAATAGCTGAACAAAATGATAGACATGACTGGGGGCACCCATAGTGAAAATAGGTTATCAAAAACACTAGGCCTACTTCAGGATGGGAAGCATTACTTTCTTGGAAATTTATGCAATTTGTTACTTATAATTACTATTTGGATAATTAATAACAATTTTCTTTTGCATTTATAGCACATACTGGTGAGAAACCTGGTGCGCCCATAGAACACTAATAATAGTATAGAAGACAAGACAAGACATGACTGTAAAAGCTCATGACTGAAATTCGATCATGTGGTTCGGATTCTACGTTAATCAGTAGGTCCACGTCTCATATAGCCTCGTTGCTGAACGGGACGCTAAACTAAAATCAACTTAACTCAACTGAAATTCGAAAAAGAAGAGAAAAAAGAATTTCTTTGTAGATTGTAACACAAATAGAGGGATGGTAGGCAAATGGCGGATAATAATCTAGTTTGTGTATAGTAGTGAAAGTGTAGTGCGATTACAATTTGGTTACGTGTGGTGTATAGAGCGTTATATTTACTGTCGTGTTTTTTTTCTGTGTTCTGGTTCATTATTACTGTTTTTTGTGCATATATTGTGTTATTTTATTCATGATTCACATATTACTACAGCATGTAATCACGATGTGTTTTGGCCTCGTATAATTTACTTGCAATTTTTATATTTTTTGGTCTAGTCTTTGCTCCTTCTTCAAGATGGAGAAGGATGACAATGCTGATGCTAATACTGCAGATGTTACTAACTATATTGCTATGGAAATACAAGTACCTTTGGATTCACCTACCTCTACTCCTACCAATTCTTCCTCCACTTTAGCGGTTTCGACTAATATTCAGTCTACTTCTACACCTTCTTCCAATCAGAAATCTACTATTATGCTTCCAGCCGATAATCAGAATCTGCATTTTCTCCATCCTGATAAGAATTTATACAAACCTACTGACCTTGCACCGTATGTTGTCTATGTGAAGTCTACTACAGAAGATTTAGGTAAAAAAAAAAAAAAAAAAAAAAACATCCAATGTCCATCAGCCGCAAATTTTACTTGGCTGAAATACCTGGTATTCTTAATATTAATATCATTCGTAGAAATTTAATTAAACTTACTTTTCAATCAGGTCAGGACGCCAATAATTTTCTGGATCATGACATTCTTCAACATAACAAATGGGAAGCATATATCCCTAATCATGTTTTGTATGCTACAGGCATTATCAAAGACGTTGACACGGACATCATAATGGATGACTTATTAAAAGATAGTAAATGTGACCTCCCGATTACCTCTGCACGTAGGATCTTTCGTTATGATTTCACAAAAGGTCGGCAGCCTACTCGCTCGGTTGTCATAACATTTGATTCCCAAACGTTACCTAAAGATATTAAAATTTATTATCAATCAGTTCCAGTTGAAACATATATTCCAAGCATCGGTCAATGCAAAAATGGCTGCTGGAAATACGGACATATTGCCCGTTCCTGTAAATTAAACCATAAATTATGTAAAAATTTTGGTTCTAATCATGTTGATGGTACTGGATATTATGCTCGTGACCTTCACTGTATTAACTGTGGTGCTTCACATGCCGCGGATTATGAACAGTGTGCGGAACAACATAGACAGAAACAAATCATGCAACTGATGGCAGTACAACGACTTTCGTTCAATGAAGCAAATAGACTTGTTAGCAAGGTCACAACAATAGCTTCATATACTCCGTCCTTCTCCGCAATACTGTAGGATCCTTCTACCGAACCTAAGAAATATACTAATCTTCCTTCATCTCATCCCTCAGCTGGTGATAAAGTGTCTACCACACACACGAAAAAAAAACTGCTTTAATATCTGATATTCATACACCCCCAGGAAAAAAGGAAGCTTGGATCATCCATCGGGATCTTCCGCACCATCGGCTTTTTCCTTTCCTACTCCGCATTTCTTACCTTCTTCGTCCACTGTAACACCATCTCGTTTCAAGAAGGATAAGCCATTTCAGCTCGATTTACCACAATCGTACAAAACAAGAAATAAACTGGATTCAAAGTTCACCTCTGTTAAAGCGTCGAATTTCACCTTGCTGGATCCTCAGAAGCCTTATGCTCCTCAAAACCCTCCTAAGACATTAGCCGACACTCGACCCTATTCTATTTTCAGTCACCACGCTAATTTTACTTCTACCACTCTTGCATCTGATACGACTAGTAACTTTACACCTCTGAAACGTTCATCTTCCCCACCACAATTATCTCCTAAACATACCGAAGCATTGAAGAAATTGTTGGCTACTATATTACTTTCCCAAAATATAGACGCTTCGCATACATTCTTGGAGAATCTGGTTACACAAATCTACAATACCTTAAATCTTTCATAGATACCCAGTAGGGAAGTGAAAGAATTTCGTCCACTCCATCATTCAATGGAATGTTCAAAGCGTCTATAACAAATTATACTTTCTATATAATCTTATAGCCTTTTTTGATCCTGATATCATCATTTTGCAGGAAACTTGGTTGAAACCAAACATACCTTTTCGTCTCAAGAATTATCATATTGTAACACAAACCGAGCAGATGGATATGGTGGCATTGCCTTCTGTATCAAAAACAATCTCTCTTACATCACCAATCAGCTTTCCATCCCGTGTCCGGATCCTGATATTCAACTTTTCTCTTTAAATATTCAAAATCTCAACTTCCTCAATATCTACATACCTCCACATATTGTTCCACACGCAGATTTTTGGGAAGCTATTTTTTCTGATACTCATCAGTTTGATTACATAACTGGAGATACTAATACCCAATGCCAGTTATTTGGAAGTTCTAGAAATAATACTGCAGGAAACAATCTTCTACAAGCATTACCTGTTTCTCACTATATTGCAATGAATGATGGCACTCCCACATGCATTACCCAGAATGGGACGAGTGTTCCGGACATAACTCTTGTGCAAAATTCGTATTATATTCATACTACCTGGTCTGTATATTTTGATCCTGTAGGAAGTGATCACTATCCTATCTTATTCTCCACTCATCCAATAGCCATCACATCTCCTTTTCATAATCCTATTGCAAAAGATTTCAAGTCGAAATTACAATCCATTACCCTTCACCTTGATTGGGATACATATCAACATGCTATCGAAGATTCTTGTCACCTTATCAATAAAGAGTCTCTTTCTGTCAATACGATACATACTTTTATCAAACATGCTGTATCAGTATCGAAGACAACTTCCACTACTCTTCCATCTAGGAAACTATCAAACCGTACCTCTACATCTCATCATCCACATTGTTGGAATGTAGAAAGTCAACAAGCAGTTAATAATTGTCAAAAATTTTTGAAATTATTTTTTAAGAGCAGAACAAAAGACGATTTTCTTCATTACCGTAAATGTAAAGCCATTGTTAAAAGAATCACCTTACATTACAAAAGGAAAAGCTGGGAACATTTTTGTAATAATCTTTCCTATCTCACTCCCAAATATAAGATTTGGAATTTCTTCAAACACCAAATTCATCGTTATCATAATTCACGACCTCAATCTATGCATCACTTTGATGACCAGAAATGGATCACAGATTTTCATCAACAATTGGCTCCCTGTACTATCAATAATTCTCGGCGTCATCTTTTACCTTTTATTCTGTCACAGGGATCTTCTGTTTTGGAAACTAGTTTTTCAGAAGTGGAACTCGGCGTTGTCTTTCAGTATCTTCGTACCAACACCTCTCCTGGCATAGATGGTATTTATTATAAACATTTTATCACTCTTTCTGTTCGTGGGATTGCTCTATTATTACAAATATATAATAAAATTTGGGACACTGCCCATATTCCATCTCAATGGAAACAAGTTCTTATTGTTCCTATCTTAAAAAACAAACAACATATTGGCAAAGCGGACAACTATAGACCAATTGCATTACTTCCTTGCTCCCTCAAGATATTTGAAGACTTACTTTTATCCAGATTACAGTGGTTTTTGGAACATAATCAAATTTTTCCTCCTACTATCACCGGCTTTCGAAAAGCCACCTCTACATACGACGCACTTGGGCCTCTCATTCTTGACATTTATCAGGCTTATCTTGAAAAAAAATTGTTATTGCAGTTAGCGTTGACTTGAGAAAAGCATACGACTCAATTATCTTAGATCTTCTCATTCAAAAGCTATACCTGTTACATATACCTTCCAAATTTATTAGAATCATTCATAACTTGCTTATCAACAGAAAGATTTTTATCAAACTTAACAAACATTACAATAAACCTACAACTACATCGATTGGCTTACTCCAGGGTAGTAAGTTAAGTCCTACTCTCTTCAATCTCTATATATTAGACCTCATAACAGAACTTAATCATGAAGTAAAACTATATTCGTATGCTGATGACATTATTTTCATACTGACTACGGATGATCTTCACCGAGGGACAATTCTTATTGAACAAACCTTACAGAAACTCTTACGTTGGTGTATGAACAATGGTATGGACATCAACTGAGAGAAAACTGTGTACTCCGTCTTCACGCGAAGACGTTGTTATACACTCCCTACCATTCACATCGAAGATCGTACCTTACGCTATGTTCGTCACCTCAAATACCTTGGGCTTTATTTGGACACAAAAATGACTTGAAAACCTCACTTAGCTCTGTTGTCAACCGCATTGGATTCGTACTACAACATTCTCAAAAGCTTAAGTGCAAAACGTTGGGGACTCAATCCAACTTGTCTATACAAAATTATTACACATTGTATGATGGCAAAAATTCTTTATGGAAGCATATTTTATGAAGAGAAGATGAACTATTTTTACCAGCGAGTAACCAAACTTTTATATAATGCACTTAAAATCATCCTTTCCCAACCTATCTTCTGCCCGAAAAATGCTCTCTTTGAGGAAACTGGTATGATTCCAATTGACTTACAAATTTCCATATTAGCAGAAACTTTTCTTTTGTCACGAATGGCCAAAAGGAAGAACCTTATTATAGCACAGCTTCATCAGATTAAACATATATTGGAAAACAGACATCAGAAGGTGCCGTATAGAAATAAATCACCATGGATAATCAAAGCTTTTTTTAAAGTTCACATGTACGAAGGAATGATCTTACAATCTCCATCACTGCCGTGCTACATATTTCACTATACAACGAGTTTGGTAGAAATAAAGACAATTCTTCCCCACTACGTCTTTTCTTCGACTTCAGGACATTTACCATATATCAATAATTACATTTGGCACTCTTGTGTGGATCAGCTATCTTCAAATTGTATACTTGTTTTTACAGATGCATCTAAATACATTCATCAGAATGTCGGCGCAGCAGTTGTTGTTCCTACTCTTCATATTATCCAAAAATTCAAACTTCCTCAATATTTTACCATTTTCGAAGGTGAGGCAGTTGCCATTCGGCAAGCTCTTTTATTAATAAAAAAATTACATCTTTCTGATGCCTGTATCTGCTCTGATGCTCTCAGTGTTCTTAACGCTTTGAGTCACACCCATTGGAATGTTAAAACTACTTGGCTTCTTTTAAATATAAAATTCTTATACCATCAACTTCAAGAACAAGGATATATTATACATTTTTTACACACGAAATTACATTCTAATATCAAATTCCATGATGATACCGATCTAGCTGCAAAGTCTGCATGTAATGATGGTCAACCAGCTTTTATTAAAGTTAGTCACTTAAACTTTATTCCTATCATCAAACGAAATCAAGTCCAGATGTTACATGCTTGGAAATCTGAAAATAGGCTTGGACCAGGGCGACATTATTGGCAAATCATGTCTATCTCTCGACCCAAACCATGGCTTACTATACATAATTGGTCAATATACAGAGTAATTCTATTATATCGCCTTCTTTTTAACACCGCCTTAACGCCTTATAAATTGTATCAAATACATAAATTGACTACACCTTTATTTATTTATTTATTTATTTATTTATTTCAGAAAACAACAGGCGGATGCCTAATTACAGTTTTCCATCATGATAATATAATTTAAAATACACATATGATAACAAAATAATACAATAGCAAAATACTTTAAAATACATATAACATGATCTACACCTTATTTATTTAGAGTAAAATTCTGTCTATAGCTAAAAATGTCTATCTCTGGGTGCTTTTCTGACATCTTATTATACAATAAACACATTTTTCTGACAGGCGATACATCCAATGCATTAGTCCTTTGCGCTGAGAGATGGAATATGCTATTATGGGGTCTGGTTGCTCTATGTGGGACGTGAAGTTTGATTTCTGATAGTAAATATTCTCAATCTACTGTACTATGAATTATTTTATGTAAGAAAGATAAAATGAAGTGTGTCCTCCTGCTTTCAAGTGATTGTAATGAATATTTGCTTCGAAGATCTTCATACTTCTCAAATTTCAGATATATCCCTGTTTCTTTATATGTTAAAAAGCGCACAAATTTATTTTGAATGCTTTCGATTTTACTTGTATATTTCTTACTATCAGAACCCCATATTATCGCTGCATATTCTACCTTAGACCTTACATAAGCAATGTATAATGTTTTGAGGACATCGGTGTTAGAAAAATCACTTCCTAATCTCATCACAAAGCCAAGGTTCCTAAAGGCCTCACCAACTACTCTGTTGACATGAATATCAAATGATAGGTTTGACTGCAAAGTGACTCCAAGATCAGTTATATAATCCACTCTTTCAATTGGTGTTTGATTAATAGTATACACATTGCGGACATAGTTCATTTTCCTGGTGTATGATACTACTTTACATTTTTTAATATTTAACAGCAATTTGTTTGATTCACACCATTGGAAAATAGAATTTATGTCGCTTTGCAAAGAAATAGCGTCTAACTCCGTGGAGATACTACGATAGATTTTTAAATCGTCAGCAAACAATAGTTTGTGGGATGATGTTATTACAGGTGGTAAATCATTAACAAATAATATAAATAATAGGGGTCCTAAGTTCGATCCCTGAGGCACACCAGAGTCTACGACATATTCCTCAGTTAGAATATTTTTGTATCGAACGCGATGTTTGCGTTGGCAAAGATAGGACGCTATAAATTGTTGAAGGTTTCGTGAAAAATTGAATGTCACAAGTTTGCTTAGAAGTATATCGTGATTAATTACGTCGAACGCCTTGGAGAAATCTGTATAAATTACATCTACTTGTTCCTTTTTATCAACTTGATTAGCTATAAAATGTGTAAGTTCTGAGAGATTAGTTACAGTTGACCTCTTTGGCATGAAACCATGTTGAAAGGGAGATATTACTGAATCAAAAATGCACCGGTCAAAAATAGAATAGAGTATATTATAGAAACAATCCACAGAGCCGTCCACAGTCAAATCACAGGCGTTGGTGTAAGCGTGATATTGGATCTTTAAATCATTTAATTTTTGTTTGCGAACAATTTACCAAAGGCAGATCTTATATGATCAATAAACTTCACAAAGCACTTGGTTATGGACATTTTTCTGTTTCACAAATTTTAGCTACGACCTCTTGGACTCTCATCCAATTATTGATTTAATTTTTACAGATAAATGGTATCCCTCTCTAAAACTACTAAACCCGATGCAAATATACTCTTCATTTCTATGTGGATACCTTAAATAAATAAATAAATAAAAACTAAAAATAAAAAAGACAAGAATAACTTCAAAGCATTTGATGATGTATCTGGCGAGAGTGCTTCTAGATATTGACAAATCGACTTCGCCTGTGATTTTTTTCTTCTCAATTTGATTTCTTATGCTTATCAAAATGAAAAAAAGGCAAGACCCCCAATGAATAATAATAATAGTGGTAGTGGTAATAATAATAATAATAATAATAATAATAATAATAATAATAATAATAAAAACTGACTCAATCCTCGGTGGAAACATGATATTGCTCGACAATCTGATGATATATATATATGCCCTGTTATGCATCACTCTCATCACCAGAGAACTGTCCGAAATCCATTTGACATTTTCCATCTCCCCACTAAGATAATTTTCAAGATCATTACTAAAATAGTTATCTAAGTTCAACTATTCTCTTGAGGACTCGTCTTCAGTGCACGCAACATTTATCTTTTTCAAGGTTTTTACTGGACGCAACGAGTTACAAATGTACATTAAGCAATGACTTTAGTAGAGATTTATCATTTTTTTATTTTTTTCAGCAATTCCAGGGCCGTAGCGGACTTACCTACTACGGTGCCGCATTTTCCCCTATGTACAACCTCTGTATGAGGTTACAAGAACAAGAACACAAATATAATTATAATTAAATATTGCTGTCCCAGTTCTATCAAAACTACTTTAATAATCACCAAAACTTTATAACGATAGTTATTTCAATAAATTAAACAATTTTTGTTGCTTTTAAACTTTATACTTCCTTAATACTTATCATTCATTTTGCAGCAAGTAAAAATACACTTCAATTACTTATAGCTTCTTCATTTATTATAACTTTAACAGAATAAATAAAACAAGTTTAAACAAGTCTGGCCACAAGGTTTTGTTATCATAAGGTACCGGACTATTGTTCTTGTTACTCTATAATTATATATATAGTAAGTTTGGGTGATTCCGGACAGTCGCTGAATCTGGACATCCAAAGCTTACGATAATACTGTTCTTCGCTTGTGTAATGTGGAGACTTGTGATGTTTATTTTAAGCACCGTACCTTCCTACAGTTCAGTGCTGAGTAGGAAGTGCAAAGACAGTTGACGTAGTAGTTTCGACGCTGGGGGAAAGAAGAAACAAGAAAGTTCATGCACGTTGGTTGACCTGATGTAACTTTTTAATGGAATATGTTAAGGTTTTACACAGAAGTGGTTCGAAGACCCTACTTTACTCGTTGCATATTAGAATAATTCTATTACTTTGCGAATGCCTGCTCAACGCGTGCACAAGCTTACAGTGCTCAAAATGGGCGAATCCGGACGTTTAGGGAAGGGTGAATTCGGACACGTTTATTACGTTAAGCCAAGTCCAGACAATGTGATTGATGAACTAAGAGGATTCAGAACACTCTCTCCTCTCTCACTTCTCACGTTTATGAGTGTGAAATAGAGGTCTACTGAAGCCCTACGTAAGGTTTATTGCTTATATCTAGCGTCTATTTATTTTTGACATAAATTGACTCCTAGGAATTACCAGAAAAAAGTTATAAAATTATCTTAGGATCTACAAACACAACTAAATTACAAAATGCTAATCATAAGGTGCTCAGAAATTCTACACTACTGAATGGCTACATCATCTGGTATTTTCCCATTTGATCCGCAACAAGTTCGGGAACATGAATTTCTTTTGTCGAATAAACATGATCCGCCAGTATCTGGAAACAATTCCTCTTCTGTGTTATCAGACTCATCCTCAAACACGTCTCAATTGCCTTCAGAGTCCTCAGTTAAACAGTTCATATCTTTTCCTGCTGTTGCTCCTTCCAAACCCACATCCCAAAGGCCAAGTGTTGCTAAAAGATTAAGTGTCACGAATTGCAGTTTGTTTCAAACTGTCTCCTCAAACACAATCGGAGGTATGGATGAAAACAACTGTGAATTTTGTGGGAAGAATTATTATGCACCATCATCAAGCAAATACGGTTCCTGGGTGTCCTGTACTGTAAGACCTGGTTTCATGAAAGATGTGAGGGAGGTGATAAGGAAGTGTATTTTATCTGTGGACGATGTGTCTGAATTATGACTAGTGCTTCATAAAACTGGCAGACGTAATTAACGAATAATAATAATAATAATAATAATAATAATAATAATAATAAATGCTAGTCTCAGTGTACACATATTATACATTTTACCAATAACCTAGTTGTTACTAGCAAAAAATAGTAGTACAATGTAGTTCTAAGGGAAATAAATTTGATTACTATGTTTAATGATTAAACACTATAATGATAGTTACACTACTGTGCATTTAGCTTACAGTTTCAACATTAATTAGTATAGAAATTGCTATGTTAGTAATTTGTATGCATTTGTATTTATATTCTGTACTTGCCATGTTAGAATGTTAGTTTAGCAAGATAGTAAGCTAAAATACCCCTACCATGTATATATCTTCCTTCAAAGGTCAGTGTCCGGAATCGCCAACCTACTGTCCGGATTCACCCTTCCAAATTTTCAAATCAAAGATTTTGTTAACTTTCAGAAAATTATTTTTTTATTTCTTAACATGCCATTCCAGGAAAACTATTTCAGTTGTACATGCATACCAACATATCATTAAATAATATGACGAAGTATTGGACATTTTCGTTTAGTAAGGTAATAGTAAAAGAAAGAAACATCAGAACTGTCCGGATTCACCCAAACATACCCTAGATAAACGTTATCGATGCAAAATCTAAACTTAGATTAGGGAAGTTCGGAGGAAAGCACTTTCCTACAGAGAAACTAAGCGTGCTATTTGAAAGACCAATTCATGCTGATTACAACAAGCTAATAACATTTCTGTACGATTGAGAACTTTTCGAGAGATTCAACGTTAAATGCATGATCTGCACACGATTTATACAACCATTTGATGTGTTTGGATTCCGAACAATCAAAAATTATGGCAGGAGATTTGTACATAGTATGAAACTTCTTCATTCGCACACTATGATGTACCAACGAAATAATCAAATAAAGTTCGTGTTCATGCTAATGAATCAGTTCCAATCACCGCGATACATTGGATTATCTCAGTTTGCGTTCCACAAGTCAGGTTACTAAACAAATTGTGTAGGGTCTACCTTTTGAATCACTTGTCGAATTTGTTTTTCCCTTTGGTTATTAGAATTGTTCCCTTGACGGATGCAACGCAATTGCACATATAAAATGTTCAAGGAAGTCTTTTGTCTGCATCACTTCTTCACGGAACAGAACAACAGTGATCAATTTTTATTTCTAACTACCATTATTATGAACAGTATAATGACTAATTTTAACTAACAAACCCGTTAGTTTTGCAAAACATGTTTTTCTGTTACTTCCCGTAGACTTCAATTTGTATGTCAATATTCGTTGCTAATAATGTTGTACTAATCGCGTTTAAATGAGCATATACTCATTTTTTCATATAAACTTCCAAATTAAATCTTCCGGAAAGGTCTCAACCGTACAGAAATATTATTACTTGTTGTAATTAACATGAATTGGTCCTTCAAATGGCATGCTTAGTTTCTCTGCAGGCGTGTGCTTTCTCTCGAATTCCCCTTCTTAGTCGATGTGTCTGTGACGGAGACAGCAATTCTAGTTTTCTCAATGGGACGGAGATGCAAGAACAACATGTTCTCAATCAGCGCCAAATGATTGTCTACCTCCACGCAAAGGACAAAAGCTGTCGTCAAATTCCGGAAATGTTACGAATGAAGAAAAATACGGTGTACGGTAGCCTATAGTCAAACGTTTCAGCAAGGAAGACAGACTCGAGCTGCTTCTTGGAAGGGGACGGCCACGAAGGAAGTTTTCAGCTAGAGAAGAACATTTTATAATGAGGAAAGTGAGGAGAAATCCTCATTTAAGTGATATGAAAATCAATGTAGAATGGAAGCAGAGTAAGGGAAACAAGCCAATGCAAAAACTGTTCACACAGTATTGAGAAGGGCAAGTTCTCATGGCCGCATCGCGAGAAGAAAGCCGTATATAAGTAAGGTCAACCAAAGGGAGATATAAGTATTCTCTATAGAACATTTATAGCAAAGGACAAAGAATGGTTGAATCGCGTCATTATTGCCGATGAATAAAAATTCAATATCTGTGGGTCAGATAGGAGAATAATGGTGTGGAGAAAACCCAATGAATACCTTCTGAAGATAAATATCTAAATCACTGTGAAACATGGTGCTTGACATCTCATGATGTTTGGCTGTATCTCCGCCGATGTTGTATATGAGTTTGTATTTATTGATCAGGCAGTGAATAAAAATGTATATCTTCACATCCTGAAGGACAATTTAAACAAAAGTACAGAAAAACTTGGCCTACTCAATATGTTTATGTTCTATCAAGAAAACGACTCAAAGCACAGATCTCATTTTAAGCAACTATGACCGTTATACAACTTTCCAAAAGTAGTTCATCCACCTTCTCAACCACTCGACATGAACATCAGTGGCGTAGCTACAATGGAACGAGTGAAGCAATTGCTCCAGGGCGCACAGTAAAAGGACGAAGAAAAAGAATACGGAAAACTGTTCCTTATGCAAAGAACGTTTGAAACCATTTCAAAAGGTACGCTATGACTATTAGAAGTTAATAGGCAACAACCGATACCGGGGGCGGATCCAGGAATTTTTGAGGGGGGGGGGGAGCGCAGGTGTGAAAAATAAACTTAAGAAACTTGAGACATTTTTCGATATTTAATTCGCTAACTAGAAATGTGGACTGCAGTGCTTCATAATATGTATTTATCTCAGACCTTCTGGAGGCGGCATTGAAGAAAGAAATGTTTTTCAACACGAGAGAATCCAGAATTCCCATGAACTAGAAACGCGTACATTATCTGCAATGAGTGGAGAACGTAGTAAAAAGACAAGTAAAAATTTTAGTTTTCTTAATAAAAATAACTTTGTATAATGTTAGTATATGCTGCGTTATATATATATATATATATATTGAACGCAGCATCTGAAATGCGTGCGGCAGGGGGTGGGTAGGATTAAACCGATGATCGGTCGATCCAGGACGCAGTAAAACTAGTTACGCCACTGATGGACAACATAGAAAATCTATGGCATAAATTGGAGAAGGAGGTCCAAAAGATACCCATAAAGTCTAAGGAACATCCCAGAAATAGATTATGGGAAGAGTGGAAGAAAAAACTCTAATGATTATACTACGAAATTCGTTCAAAATATTCCTAATAGGCAGTAGGACGCTCTTCAAAAGAAAGGGAAGGCCAAAAGATACCGACTTTTTGATTTTATAATAATAATAATAATAATAATAATAATAATAATAATAATAATAATAATAATAATAATAATAATAATAATAATAATAATAATTCTGTACTAAAGTGTCCGAATAGTTTTATTGTGTTTTATTTTGCCTTTGTACGTTCAGTGTTAAGAAATATATTTTCTTTATTTAGTTACAATGACAAATTTTGTGATTATGTAATCTCTGACATGTATTTCTTTGTGCTACATACCTAATAGCAGTAATTAAATTTATTTTCTACATACATTGAGGTCAATTAAATTAAACTTCAATGTGTCTGAATAGTTTTGTGAGTCACTGTATATTGTTCGATGTCAATAATAGTTGCCAGTTTTTATTTTGCTAGAAGAAATTGTTATTTGTGTATCGTATTGTAATACACGTAGCTACTAAGTAGTACGCTGTTAACTAACAGATTATAATGATGAGACACACATTCCTTTATGCGTATACTACTTGCAACTTGGACTGATGTTGTGCAGCTGATTGGAACATCAATTTTGGTTGTAGGGAAAAAAAAAGAGTATTCACACGTTGCCTGTAACGTAACATTTCATGCTATTCCTTGATGTATGATTTTAATACAGAGCCCCTTCAAAACAAATAGATTCATCACGCAAAAATGAAAGTTATCTGTGATATTATCAAATTTTGCACTGTTAGATTGAGGAAGTGTGAGGTGCTATTCAGTAAAGTTCTATACTGAGATAGCTAAATCACTGAAATTGGAAAAACACTTCCACTTCCTAATACCAGTCTGTTCTGTTGAGGGCAATAAGTTGTATAGGTAATGAGAAATCGAAAAAGTCCGGGACACAAGTTTTTCCTGGCCATGGATAGGTGTGACAGTAATTTCCCAAGATAGCCATCATGTAATGCTACGTCTGGGCGTAAGTCAGGTACAAAGTGTTCCACGGGAGCAATATTGGTGTCTATTTTGTGTTTTCGAGGTCGCTAAATTAATTGAAATAATTTTTTGAACTTGCTACATTCGTTACACTTCGAGTCAGTGTTCGTAGTTTGAGGGAAATTTCCCTAATCTAGAGAAATTTCATAGGTGAATTTAGCAAAAAGCGAAAAAAAGAATTTTTTAATAAAAAGTGAAAATCCAGGGAAATTCTCGCACTGAATGATTGACCAATAAAAAATCTTAATTTTTTCTTTGCTCTTCAGCAATAGACCAATAAAATAGCAATAATTCCTGTGTGTATATATACAAAGTAACATAATTGGCACCCACCGGTGTGGTTAAATAACGTATGTCTGTGATGCTCATAAGTGCGTATGCTACACCTGATCCTCGTTAAGAGATTAACAGTTATAAGAGAAGCTGGGTTCTGTTCAAAATAAATATCCCATTAAAAGCGTTTTTTAGGCGAGGGAGTAAAGGTATAAAATAGATATCTTTATTCATTATTTTTAGAGCATCCATTTTGGGGACGAGATGTTTCACTCCCAGCCATTAGAGGGTTACGCCCTCTCTTTGGCACAGATTTTAAGACAAGTTAATTGAATTTAAAGGATTGTAAGTAGTTGCTCTAAGTGCGACTGTGAGTATATTAATATTTAACACAAAAAACAAAATACATTAATCTTGATGAGAATATATATATATATATATATATATATATATATATATATATATATATATATATATATATATATATATATATATATATATTACGGTGGTCCTTATTTATATGGGGAAAATACATTTAGGGATTTCCTTGAACCTACCTCCTAAAATAGTTCCATATTGGACCAAATTAAGCCAGGAGAAAAATTACATCCATTGAATAATTTTAAATGGTGCCCCAAACGACCTAAAGTTTTGAATGCGTTTACAATACATAGTATATGGGGAAAAGCTAGAATAAACTCTTGTAATTTAGAAACGGCTTAAGGGAATGGAAAGATATCTTGGATAATGGAACTAGAGAAAGAGACGAATCTAATCTTGTATACCATTGCCATGGTGGCCATCTTGAAGTCCGCCATCTTAAATTCAGTTCAAAATTTTTAAATAAGAAGAGGGTCATGTGCCATATCTTTTTGAGGTAGCATTTCACCAGAAGCACAAATCTGGTATTATTTTCAAGTTATCTATATTCATTTAAGAGTTCTTACGTGTGAAAAACAAAATGCTTCGATGTAATGTTATTTTATTGTAGTTATGTAACACAGATTTTGTAAGAATTTTGGAAGTCTTTTACATAAACTGAAATGAACTGCTTGTTTCGCTATGAACTACAAACAAGTTTTTCCATCAAGATGATTCATAGACCATTATGAGCAAAAAGAAAAATTATAACTTGGAAGAAATTGAAATATCCCTTATTTATGTAGTAACTTTTTGGTAAGTTATGAATCTTATTTGCTACATAGTTCACTTTTGTCGCATCTAGGAAACGATTGTCTGTGGGCCTTCACTATCTGCAAAAGAAACTGTTTCTGCTCCTCATTTTTCGTAAGAACGTTGTTGTAATCTTCTATTAGTTACACCCCCCTTTCTGCTGCATCATTTGTTACGTGGATGAATTTAACTAGTGTCTTTCCTTGAAGATAGTTATTGTTATTTGGCCATGAAATCGGATCACACTCGAGAAACCCTTTGGGTACTTAAAATCTCTCGAGGAAAATTTGTGTGTTTGTTGTAACAAAATCGCTGTTTTATCTTTTCACAAAATTTTGTATGGTATCGTCTCTTGCGTCAAGTCTCTTTGCTGCTTCACGGTTTTCCCTTATAGTTTTAATTCTTTCAACCACTTTTTTTCATTATGGTAACTTCATCATCAAAAAATTCCAATGCTACGTGTTCCCCCGTCAAATACCAGAGTTGGCGTGAAAATTTAAAAAGAGCCATTTCAGATAATTCAGCATCTATTTGTCTTTAACTGTACAAACCTTTCAAAAATTGCAGATCTTGTAATGGTGAATGGGGTGTTTGATCACATTTAAGCCAAGCTTGAACATATAGTCGTATCAGAAAATGCATACTCTCCGAAGACCTGTTTCTATTTGCTTCGTTAAACGAAATTGTTGGCGAAAGAGAAATATTTTTAAATAGTAGATTGCTTTTCCCATCCACCTTATATGGTGAATTGTTCCAGGCAAACGAAAGAAAACTCCTCAAGGAGGTATGCCACCCAAGAATATGATGGTCAGTTCTAAAAATTCCCAGTAATCTTCTCAGCGGTGTCCTACTTCTTGAAGTTTGATAGCAAAATTCAACACTTCATTTCTTGCATCGGAAATATTGTTTGTTACATCATCATCATAAATTTCTGGAATAAAGTTAGTGCAATCTATTCTAGACCACTCATTCTGAAAACACTTCAATAGGAGAACGTGAGATGCAAACGAAACACAAAACTTGACACATTGGATGGCAAAGTGACGTAATTCAGTTTTGAGACATTGTGAGATGTTGAGACTTTTATTAGAATCGATATAGTAAAAGCGGATAAAATCGGTTCTTTGTTCTGCCGTCTTTTGGCCTATGGCCTGTTCTTTTAACTCTGAGATACACAACGTTGCCATCCAATAGATTATGGTTTGAAGTTCACAGAAATGACTACATCTCAATTTTCTTAAAAAATGACTTACGCCACTTTGCCATCCAACGCCTTACTTATCAAATACACATTTTAAAACTAATCCATAAATGTGGTGTCTACAAGGAAAGTATAGAAGGTTATTTTGGAGCTACTGCTCTAGCAGAATGCAAGCACCGTTGACAAGATCCATATTGCAAGGAGTAGTATCACAATAAACTGCCTGCACGAACTTTACCAAATTCCATTCTTCAAGCAAATGTACTATAGTAGAATCAATATGTTCATCTCTTGATGACGACAAAATGGGAACACCAATTAACCTCTCATGACCATCTCCTGTAATAATTATTGACAACCTGCCGGCAGCCTCTCTGCCAGTCAAATTCAGCAGTAGTTTTCCGTTCCAATGCAACGCACTTGATGCACTCTGAAATTGTTTCTTGTAGTTCTGTGCAACTTCACTATAGGTTTTCTCTCAGCATCGGTGAATGTAAGACCCACTTATTGCTAATTCCTCTACATTATGGCCTAATGCCTCTGCCGTCGCTGTCAGAATATGTATTGTTGCTCTATGAGTGATCTTTTATTGATTAAGAGCAACACCAGTCTTTGAGTAATAAAATTAGTTTTCCCCCCTTTTACATCTCTTGGAGGGTCTGAGCTCACACACATCCATATTTACATTTTGTCTAAGATTCTCAACTGGGTTTTCCTCTTCATTACTTGAATTGCTCCATGTCTTTTGGTGTATAAAGTTCAAACAAATAATTTTCAGAATGCATTTTCTTTCGCATTCCTCTTTCTTTTGAAGCCGTGCATATCCCTTTCGTTCTTTTCGCGCCAAACTCATGTCTTTACTTTTAGTCGTGTAAGAATTATTACTTGTGAAAAGGAGAAATCTTTTCACAGATAATAATTCTTACACGACCAAAGCTATCTTTAAAATAGTGCCAGATTTGTGCTTCTGGTAAAACACTACCTCAAAATGATATGTCATATGACCCTCTTTCTATTTAAAAATTTTGACCTGAATCCAAGATGGCAGATTTCAAGATGGCCACTATGACAGTACTATACAAAATTAGGTGTATTTATTCCGCTATTTCTATTATCCAGGGTATCTTCGCATCCGCTTTAGCCGTTTCTAAATTACATGAGTATATTCCAGATTTTTCCCATATACTATGTACTGTAATCGGATTCAAAATTTTAGGTCGCTTGGGGCACCATTTAATATTATTCAATGAAGCAAATTTTTCTCCTGGATTAATTTAGTCCCATATGGAACCATTTTAGGGGGTGAGTCCAAAGAAATTCTGAAATCAAAAATTAAGGACCACCCTAATATATATATAATGAGGAAACAAGTGCAGGAATACATTCAAGGTACTAAGGCGCTGGATATGAAAAACAATGCATATTTTGAAATTGTAAATAAATATAATGTGGATATGAATAGATGAAATGAAGTGCATTCACGCCACAATCGCAATGGGCAAGTTAGTTTAAACATATGAGGGTTATATCTTCTGTCTTGGGGCGACTCCAGAGTGATGTAGGCAGGATGGAAGCCCAATGTTAATCATGAATGAAAAACAAGTGTTAAGATGATAGAATGTGAGGTAAATGTTTGTGAATCATGTAAATGGCAAGGATATCTCTTTCTGCTGCGTCCAGATTCTATGTTTGAATATATATCGTTATTAGGAAGTTGAGTGGCGAGGGTAGAAATCTGTACGGTGCGTCGGTAGGGCATCAACTCGTAATGTGTCGAGATATAAGGGATGAGAAGTAGTGATGCGATAGGGTACATATTGTACCCTAAGAGAAGAGAGATGGTCAATGATGTTGGGAAAATCAGTGTGTTCATACGTGAGGTAATTTGGATATGGTAAATACGATATGCAAGGCGAATAACATGGCGTTCCAGAACTGCAAGCTTTTCATATAGCGTAGGTGAGGCATGGCACCAGGCAATGTGACCAAATGTTAGGAATGCTTTATAGGTATTGAATAGTAACTTTGCATTTAGCCTCCAAGTTATGCCAGTGAGACGACGGAAGAGATTTAACCTGCGCTTTGCTTGCAACGCCAGTTTTTGGAAATGTGGTTTCCACAAGAGTTTTGAATCAAAGACCACTCCTAAGGATGTTGCAGAAACTCTGGTCTAAGGAAATGACCATCTACTGACACACGAAGATTTGCTGGATTTCTGTGTGCTTTACTGCGTCGTTTTGAAAGGAGGAAAACAAGGGCTTGTGTTTTCGCAGTGTTAACAGTTAATTTCCATTTACTGCACCAAGTAAGAAAGTTGTTTAAGGTTATTTGTAGGTTTCTGCTGACCTGAAGGATTGTTGTCCCAAGCGATAAAAAGGCAGTGTGGTCTGCGTATTGAAAGCTGTACACATTAGGCGGTGTGCTCGGCATGTCGGAAGCGTATAATATATATATAATATTGGACTAAGAGCGGAACCCTGTGGTACACCTGTTTGTGGGAAAATGAGCCTTGATAGTGCACCTCTTATTGAAACATATGCGATACGGTTACTTATAAAGGAGTATATGACTCGAAGGTAACAAGTGGGCAGGCGGAGTGACTGTAGTTTATGTAGTAAGCCATAATGTCACACTTTATCGAATGCTTTTTCTAAGTCCATGAGGACTAGACAGGATGGAAGGTCCTTATTGTACTGATTTGTGATGACTGCAGTTAAACTAAGCATTTGATTACTGATAGAGAATTTAGGCCGAAAACCTGCTTGATGTATTGGTAATAAATCATATGCCTTAAGATGTGCATGAAGTCGATTTACTAGAATCTTTTCGAATAGTTTACTAAATACAGAGGTCAACTGAATCGGTTGATATGAACTGACATCATGAATGGGCTTATTTGTTTTATGGAACATACATACTTTGAAACCTTCCACTGTAACGGGTAATAACCAGTTGGGAGGATGAAATTATAAACGGAAATTAACGAAGTGATAAAAGAGACCGGTGATTCTTTTATCATCCTATAAGAAATGCCGTCCATGCCGTCCATGCGAAATGCTGTGTTTCGTTTTCTGCTAAGAGCTGAATGAAATTAAGTCGGTGTAATAGGCCTTGTAAGAGAATGATTGTGATCAATATGATGTTATGTAGAAGGTTGTAGAGAACAGATGGTGGAGAGATCAATCCGCTCATCACGGCAAGGCGATTCTGATGGAGTAAAAACTGTCTGTAATTGGTCAGCGAAAGCATTTGCCTTATCGATATCAGTGTGAAGTGTCACACCATTAAATTGAAGCGGATACGTATTTATTGTACTTTTACCGGTTAGTTGGTGAAATTTCTTCCAGTATCTGAATGGATGTACTTCGTCTCGCAGTTTGTTGCAAGTAAATACTAATCAAGTGCTTCCGTTTGTATGCAATAAGGTAGTTCCTAAGTGCTCTTTGCCATTGCCTGTAGTAAAAGAGCTCTTCCTCATTACCAGTTCGGTGATATTCTCTAATGTGTTGACGTGAGCGCTTTACAAGTGCAAGATATTGAGGTGACAATTTGGTTTGTATGCACATATTTTGCCTTCAGGAATACTTACACGTGAGTTTGTTGTTAAGGTGCCAGTAAGATGAGTGAGAGTATTATATAATTCGTGTTAGCTACTCGGTGCAGCAATATCCGTAATATCTCTGTCAATATTCTGCCTATATGTGCTCCAGTTTGCTCGATCATATCGTTTGACAGTACGGTATTCGGTTTTAGACTGTGGGCAACGGCCCCTAGTCAACGATAGCTTAATTGGTGCATGATCACTGTCTATAATGTCAACAATTTGTATAGTGCAGTCACTGACTAGATTAAGAGATGTTATCACTACATCGGATGTTGTTTGACTAATTGGTCGTGAATGACTAAGTAAACGATGTACATGTAAATTCAAATTTTTGAGTTACATAGTCAAAAAGGTGTTGTTTCTCTCGGTCGCCTCGACTATGAATGTTCATATCGGCCAAGATTATGACATTCCGAAGTTATGTGCTATGTAATGAAGAATATCAAATGGGATCGGGTGTCGCGGCCGTATATAGATTGTAGCAATATTGATAACAAGTGATGGGTAATAAATTGACGAAAGAAGATGCTCCGGATGATTGGTAAAAATATGTTGATGATATTGACGAAACGATATCTTAGGGGAAAACCCAACTGCGACCTCACCATGCCCTGAATAGTCATGGCGATATATTTGATAACCTGGTAGACGTATTGTGGTGTTAGGTTTGAGTGCAGTTTCATTTAATGCAAATAGATCAATGTGTTCCTCTAGCAGTAGCTGTTCCAGTAGATGTTTTTTGTTGTAGAAACGATCCTATATTAAGAAATAGAATATTCATAATTGCCATAATGAGAAATACGAGTGCATGGTTTTATACGGTTGTTTCAAGTGGTGCGATTTGAAAATGAGCATATTGTCTGGAGTAGGTAGCGTGGAGATTGATATTGAAGAGTGATTTAGCTGTGTCACTAATAGTGCGAAGGATATGATCACATTGAAAAGGCAGTATGGTTTGAAGCACTATAGTCAAACAGCGAAGATCCTCAACACAGACAGGGTGTAAGATTGATTGCGCTGGTGACGTTGGTTTGTCAGAACTTCAGAGGGGTGCTGTAAACTCTGGACAAGTAGGTTCTGCCTGAGGCTTTGCCTTGCAGCGATAGTTGTAAGTGAGGTGTGCGTCTCCGCACGTGGCACATTTTGGAGGTTGCTGTTGGTTTTTACACAACCTAATGTTATGTTGTTCAAAGCAATAACCACATTTAGGTTGATTAGGGCAGGAGTTTGTAAAATGAGAACTTGACATTTCTCACATCTGATAGGCACTGGTCCAGTAGTTTTTGACGGTTCTACCTTATGGATCTTTTTGTAAATGGGTGCACCGTAGGCTATAAGTGATCAATAGCTTGTTGGTTTTGGGATAATACCCGAACCATATAAGTAGGGCCTGAATTATTCTTGATACGAATGCATTTGTCAACATTTATGCCCTACGAACTTCTTCATCTGTAAATTCAGGTAGGGCGCTACGAATGACCACAGACAGCTTTGGTATCTTTTCCGGAGGTGGAGGTTGTTAGATCCTAGAATCCGTTTTCTTAGTAAGTTTGGCATTTTTCCAAAGATCTCGTATGATGCCTTGTTTGTCAAGTAGGTACCAAAATTCGGATCTTTGGACTGGAAGATATAGCCATTTCTAGTGTAAACTATTTGCTCAACATTACCACGTGGGACGTATTTAATGATCTGAAGAAAGATCAACTTCGGTTGTGTGTATTTAGAGTCAAAATCGGTAAGAAGTAAGTTATAGACCGGGTCTGGAGTTCTGCCGAAAAAAGCTGCTGATGATTCTGAACATAGGGTCCCGTGTCCATGGCATTGTCGACATGAATTGGTTGAATGTTAGTAGAATGGGATCCACCGCGGAATCTTTGCAGACTGGGTAGAATCAGTGGATGGGTGTCTATCCCTAGATGTACTCGCTACCGGTTGACTTCCCAATGAGAAATGTCTAGTGCAGCAGGAAGGTCCAACGGGTGCAGCTTGAGCAAGCAAAGTGCTTGCGTTTGTAAGAACTGAGGCTGGTAATCCCATATGTCTACCGAGAATCGATTGCCCGTTAGTGATGCCAGAGTCCGCCATGGTAAGAAAGTAACCTAGAGCCGAAGCCCAAATGAAGATGAATATGAAAGAAAAGATGAAATGAAGTTCAAAAAGCAAGTTTACCCTCCTAAAGTGAAAACTTCCGTTAATCCTCTAAGTATTTTATATGTGCTTTGCTCACAAATGCATATTGCAACACTTGGTCTTAGCTATCACATTAACTGACACAACAGAGGTTAGGCTCCTTGATTCAGTATACATTAAAAGCGACTGAGCTCCAAAATATAACTTTGGCTTTCAAATCTTTCATTTACGGTTATATGTCATTTCACGTTTAACAGAGACAAACATTTTGAATATGTGTACTTTAAATAAGTTAACTAGATCTTTTTCATAAAATTTGTTTTAAAATTATTGTTCAAAGCCTTTGTATTTTAATAAGTCTTCTCCAAAATCAATGCAAGTGAATTGTGCTAACATCTTCCGACTTGTTTTAAACTATATGTTGTGGACGTTTATATGTTTGTGGTCAATCCTTTCAACAATGAGATATCGGAAACTACAGGCTCTACAAAGATGACGTTTTCACTGATCGATTGGAGATTTTGTGTAGATTGTCCAGTTTTAATCGAATATTTAAAAGAAACATGACCATTATTTCTTTATTACATGTTTAAGGGTACACTGGAAGCGTTGAAATTTAAAAAAACTAAAGCATCATATCCTACGCATTATATATTCCAACACTACACTGTTGATGTAAGGGTTGCATATATCTCAGGTGTTTGTTTCATGGCCAAATAATAATGAAAAAGGAAGGATAACCATTTCTCCAGTGTAAGATGAATCTTTACTTTTGGAATATTTTGCTCAATGAACACCATATATAACTGCCATTATAATTAGTTGTGTATGTAATGTATTTGGTTATTACATGCTGCATGCAAGAAGAAAGAAAACACTGGTCATGCATGAATTAGAAACTCCAGTCGGAAGTAGGTCTTAATCTTGCAAACGGTGCGAGATATTGAGAAAAAATAATCGAAAAATCTCCAATTTATGATACCCATTGCCGATTTTTTTCATTAAGACGCCTTTCACTTGTGTCTGTAAAGGGACATGTACAGATGTGAGGAATGAGAAGGATATTTATACTCATATGTGAATGATGCGCTGTGCAGAGAGCACAGGTTCAGCTAGTTAAATATTAAAGTTATCTATCTATTAAAATGATACAATAGCAATTAAAAACGATTTTTTAGGGTTAAGTCGGTCAAAGGGTTACGCACTTTCCTCTGGACGAGCATTGTAGGTATGGGGAATTTGAGACGACACATATTTTTAACTGGGTTGCCAAACTCGAGACGAGCGGTTTTGGCTGTAAGTTACTTTTCATTCGTAGCTAACGTCGCACAGAGAGAAAGAAAGGGGAAGAAAAAATTGGGTCGCCGATGCTACACTCTTTCTTATATTACGATTATGGGCCAGTAAGCACAACGCTATCTATTCCCGGATTCTTGCACACCAATGGTGTCATCGCTACCATGAGGAGAGAGAGAAAAAGAAAACAATCCATAAACATTACCAAAATAACACCATATAATATGTGTATTAAATTTATTTAATCTCTTTTAGTGAACAGCAGACGGTTTCGACAAATCACATATTATTAGCAATTATGAGGTTTCAGCTAGACTCGAATAACCATAGCTTCGAAAAGATCATTGGACATACGTATCTCAGTCTCTAGACAGGTGGTGGTGTAAAAATACAGCGAGGTGTATTACTACTTACAAGAACATCTCATTACAGAGGGAGTAGTTTTGCGGCTGAGTCGACCAT
The DNA here is from genome assembly GCF_964235325.1 of Thermobia domestica. Lineage (NCBI taxonomy): Eukaryota > Metazoa > Arthropoda > Insecta > Zygentoma > Lepismatidae > Thermobia > Thermobia domestica. The sequence goes on along the minus strand of NC_137464.1, from coordinate 84,718,820 downwards.
CCTCCTTCCCAAAGCACATAATGTTTCCACCCTCCTTCAGCATCCAACTCTCTTAAGACGGCGCCACACCTCAACTCGGCTTACAACTTAAATAGCGGCGGGGACAAAATATATATCAGTAGTAGAAACATTTACAGAGGTACTATACCAGCCAGCAACCTAAACTTCACCCCTGACACCACCACATTTCGGCGTGAACAACAGTAGCAATACCCACCGTCTCCGACGCGCCTAACTAGACATTCAAGCGTAGCTTCTTAATTTAACGTTTACAGACACACATAAATACTTCAAGGATTAGTACGAATCTTTAACTGCGTGGCAAATTCATATCACAAATCATAAACTAAAAGGTTATATGGTAAACAATACGGAGTGCCCACTAATGGGTCGAACATGAGCCAGCTGTCACTAACTAAACTTTTCAACTCTACCAAGTCATGACAGCTATAAAGTAAACAATACGAAGTGCCCGCTAATGGGTCGAACACAGGGACTAGCAGTAAAATAAACGTTATATTTAACCATCTGCTAGACTAATGAAATTCTAATGCGAGAAAGAAAAACGACATTGGCATCGGACTACCACACCGGCGTGTGGATCAACTTACTGGATGGAGAGCTCACCTTTGCTTTAGACTGTCATGTTAAACACGAAATACATAATGTTAAACAATAACCCAGACATCGTAAAGGAAAGTAGAATAAGTGAAATACACGATATTGATAATTCGTGAATAATTAATCTTATAAATGGAGACAGTATCAATTTCACTCTAATTACTTGGAATAACAATATTGAATATTTCGGATACGAATATTAATTCTTCAAACAATTGTCTCGTCAGAAATTTCAATATCGAAAGAGGTTACCTGAATATTGACGATTAAGGTCAGTCCAGCAGCTACTCACAGAATTCCCAACTGATAGGATAGGATTAACACCGCAGAAACCAGTCTCTGAAGTGCACAATCACAGCGGCGTACGTGACCAACGGATTAATCTTCACCAACTCCCTCCAGGCCTCACTTAACATGATGCAGCAGAATACTCCAAACTCAGGGCGCAGAATCACTATAGGGGCACCAAACCAGGAGAAGTAGATAAAGGACAGACTGCAGTAAGAATTCTCATTCAGCTTTCACAGCAACAGAACACAAGTTGACGACAATTGCTAAGGTTACTACAGAGAAGAACGGATCACACTGACAAAGTCACAGGGAAAGCATCTTCATCTTCACTTCAAAATACAATGTAATATGACGATCTTGGGTAGATGTCTTTTCCAGAACACCAGGCCAAGCAAAATTCTAAGAAAGAGTAGACTAACAAAGAAAATAGCATAATTCAGCTAAACAAACCAGCCCAATTGTCGACCATATTGAATCCGTCAAAGAGGTCGAGAATTGGGGGGAAGAAGGAGAAGAAATAACACTTAGTTAAGAGCTAGTTAAGTAATTATATTAAATAATCTCTTTGGGAAAGTGTAACGGTCAAGGAGGATCGTTACAAATTATCTTTATTTGTAGGTATTGTGGAGGTATTAGAGGTTTGTACGGATGACGTGTACGAACAGGGATGTGGTTTTGGGTGGCTGTGTGAAGGGATGTTGTGATTTGGTCCACAAGTTTATAGAGTTCTTCTTCACTACTGGGCTCCTGTAGATTTTGTAGTGAAGTTGTGAGGTCGGTTTGAAAATTAGCCCAGTTTGCATGAGTGTAATCAAAGAAGTGAATCGGCGGGGGTTGTGTTTTAGGGGGTGTGGTGATAATAAGATCAAGGAGTATCGCAGCATGGTCGCTGCCGAAAGGTGGTAGTATTCGGAGATTGTGAATAGTCAGACAAGGAGTACTGATAACTATGTCGGGTGAAGTATTGCTTTTGGGCGTGATTGCGATGGTAGATGGTGGTAGTCGACGGCTGGAATATTAGAAATATAGTTTTGAAAATGTTTCTCTGCCTGTGGGCGACTATGAATATTGATGTCTGCCATGATTATATAATGTCTGAACGTATTGTCGATGTATTGAAAAAAAATCGTAGGGAATAGGGTGGCCTGGTCTGACATATATGGTACAGAGAGTAATGATTTTTGTGCGAAGATTTGTGTGGAATATTCAGGGAGATCATGTGGTTTTGGGAGAGTATGAGGGCGCACAGGAATAGTATGATAGGTTCCAATTGCTGTGACACTATTTGCTCGTTCATAAGGTCTAGGACAGTCATGACGTTGTAATTGAAACTGAGGAATGCGGATATAATCGGTTTGAGATAAGTTTCATTTAGGGTAAAAGTCTGTACTTTTTCCTCTCGGAGAAGTTGTTCAAAAATTGCTTTGTGAGTGAGAAGAGATGGAGTGTTAAGGAAGAGGAAGATGGCTGCCATGGTAATTGAGAACATGAGAAAGGTTGTTGGGATAAGGATTTTGTATTTACAGAGATGGCCATTCTGGATCTGGTTTGGTAGATGTTATGGAAAAGTGAGCATCTGGACCTGTATAAGTTGCAGAAAATTGTAGACCAAATAATTGTATTAAAAGCGACTGAGCTCCAATCTATAACTTTAGCTTTCGAATCTTTCATTTACGGTTATGTGTGATTTTACATTTAACAGAGACAAACATTTTGAGTATGTGTACTTTAAATAAATTAGTTAACTAGATCTTTTTCATAGTTTATGTTTTAAAATTATTGTTCAAAGCCTTTGTATTTTAATAAGCCTTCTCTAATATCAATGCATGCGAATTGTGCTTCCATCTTCTGAGTTCTTTTAAACTATATGTTGTGGACGTTTATATGTTTGTGGTCAATCCTTTCGATAATGAAACCTCGGAAACTACAGACTTTACAAAGATGACGTTTTCACTGATAGATTGGAAATTTTCCGTAGATTGTCCAGTTCTAATTGAATATTTAAAAAAAAAAACATGGCCATTATTTCTTTATTACATTTTTTAAGGGTACACTGGAAGCGTTGAAATTAAAAAGACTAAAGCATCATATCCTAGCATTATACATTCCAACACCACATTGTTGTATACGGGGGTTGCATATGTCTCACGTGTTTATTGTTTCACGGCCAAATAATAATGAAAAAGGAAGGATAACCATTTCTCCAGTGTAAGATGATCTTCATTTTTGGAGTGTTTTTCCCAATGAACACCATATATAACTGACATTATAATTAATTGTGTATGTAATGTATTTGGTTATTACATGCTGCATGCAAGAAGAAAGAAAACACTGGTCATGCATGAATTAGAAACTCCAACCGGAAGTAAGCTCAAATCTTGCAAACGGTGCGAGATATTGAGAAAAAATAATGATAAAATCTCCCCTTTATGATACGCCTTGCCGATTTTTTTTTTATCAAGATCTCTTTCACTTGTGTCTGTAAAGGGACATGTACATTTGTTGTGAGGAATGAGAAGGATATTTATGCTCATATGCGAATGATACGCTGTGTAGAAAACGCAGGTTCAGCTAGTCTACATATTAAAATGCTAGGTTTATATGTTTGTCGTCAATCCTTTCGACAATGAGATCTCGAAAATCACAAGTGCTAGAAACATGCCGTTTTTTCACTGGTCGATTCCAGATTTTGTGTAGATTGTCCAGTTCTCATTCAAATTTTCAAAAACCGTATCGTTATTGGTCTATTCAACATTTTAGGGGCCATTTTGAGCCCATAAGATTAACATTGTTGCATGCGGAAACTAAGGTGTTAGGCAACCAGTAGAGAAGTTACGTATGGCGGGTTGACGGATATTGCAGGCGCTTTGCTTAAATATGAATAGCAAAACCTATTAATGTATGCTGGCAACTTCAAAGTAGGGATGGCCACAAAGTTCCGGTTCCGGCGGAACTGGTTTCGCGAGAAACCGGTTCTTGAAAATCCGGTTTTCTGAACCGGTTACGGAACAGGTTCTGGAAAAGGATCTTAGAAACCAGTTCCAGACCTGTATCCGAAAACCCGTTTCCAGATCCGGATCTTAGGACCCGGTTTCATACCTGGATCTTAAAATACAGTTCCAGAACCGGATCTTAAGAACCGTTTTCAGATCTGGATTCGAAAGCCCTCAAAGATCTGTAAAGGTGGCACAAGGTTCACCTTCAAAACACTGCAAAGAGGACCACGCGCTTGTGCCCTCCCCGCCCAGACCCGTTTGTGACCCCCAAGAAAAAATGTTGATCCACCAGTGGATGTTTAGTCAAATGAGTTTGGAGTTTGCTTGTTTAGCCAATGAGTTTGTCAGTTACCCAGTTTGTTTAGCCAAATGAGACAAGCGGCCGCCGCCTTGTTGCCTGCCTGTCGCTTTCATCATTTCATCTAGCATACTGTTCACAGCCTGCCAGCAGCTCGGGTTTAGCGTAGGGATGGCCACAAAATTCTGGTTTCGCCGGAACCGGTTCTTGCAGATCCGGTTTTCAGAAACGGTTTCAGGCCTGGATCTGAAAACCTAGTTCCGGAACCGGATCTTGGGAACCGGTTCCAAACCTGGATCCGAAATACCGGTTACTGAACCGGATCTTCTAGAACCGAATCAATTTAGAGCTGAAAACCGGTTCCACCAGGAACGGTTCTGGCCATCCCTATTTCAAAGACCTCAAGAGACGCAATGGGGCGTATTCGGACGGATATCAATTCATTATAAAAAATATTTCCACTTGATATCGTGTTACTTCTAGAAATTTGACACAAACTCACTCCAACATCTGTACATAGCAATTCACTTCCTTTGTGAGGCACCTATCCTTTACTTGGGTGAGTAAGGAGACATGCACAGTGGGAAAGAGATTCATGGTCATAACAGAACGATGCACTGAGTAGACAGCGCAGGTTCAGCTAGTTGTATTATAAAACTTAATTTTCGCAAGTTAAGTAGATTTCGAAGAGAAATCAATACAATAATACTACTAAAAATTAAATTTCACTTCAAACAAAGAAACAATATTTCCCACTAAAAATCACTGGGCTGAAAATAAAGATGGCGCAGGTATTCAACACCATTAAAACATGTCTCAAAGAAACATATTTTAAGAAACAAGAAATTAAAAGAGACCCGTTGGATTGAAAGTAAAAACATTTATTTATAAAGCGTAAGTATGTGCATAATTGTTATTAACAGCAAATCTATCCAATTTTGAGTTAAGTGTTCTTTTCGTTCTATTGATGATACAGCTTTCCATTCACTACTACTTCACTGATCTTCTTCCCTCTCCTTGGATTAGGATTTCAACTTGGCTTTATATCACGAATCACTTCTAGCATGACTTATCTTCTTAATGGAAGAGTATTTCCTCTCTTGGGCATTGATCCTCTTCTTTCCTTCCATTGCTTTTGGTTCAGTATTCCTTTTCATTAGGCCAACTTTAGAACAGCTTTCCTCCTTCAGCTTCAATGGGGTGGCTGAAAGAATGGCTGGGTGGGGGGAAGACAGACAAAGGAGCACGAAAACTTCAGGAGAGACATCTGGGCCATAGGACGTCGGGTCAGATGAAAATGTAGGCATCAGACCAAGTGTTAGGGCGCTGATAAAAATGCCATAAGCTATGAAGAAACATACATAACATATGGAGAGACAGGTAAGGTATGTGTCGTGTAAATGTAATTGTTCATATAACAATCAGCAATAGGAGAGGATACACAAAAGTAACCGGAATTACAACACAGTATGGATACGTTTTGTAGTTACGGAATGTGCCGCTAGACATTATAGCTTGGGGTTTCCTCGCCAATGTCATGAGTAGCGTCAGTCTTTGTGCAGTGGTTCCTTCTTGATACTACATTGTGTATCCTCCTACTCTTAATGTTCTGCGATTATTGTGATGTATGACCACAAGGAATAAAGAGGATGGAAAGGGTTTTGGGGGAAAACTGAATATCACTCTTAAACCAACTACTGGAGGTGCATACCAGTATAATTAGTGCCGATTCAAAGCCCGGATAAATGGTGAGGATTAGCGTTAGGAAGTGCATCCGGACGTAAAAACATATTGCCTAGCCAAAACCAACATTTTGCCTAGGAAAATGATAGTGTTCTCCGGAAGCGACGCGTAAGAACCTGCCTCCTGTAAGAAATGAGGAACGGCTACCAAGTAATGCACGAGAACTGTTCAACAAGCTACTCCATTTACAAATAGGAACCTTAAGTGTGGGGTCAATGAGCAGAAGAGGAAGGAAAATGGCAGATCTAATGGCAAGAAGAAGAATAGAAGCACTGTTTGCTCAGGAAGCAAGTGGAGAGGATATACAGCGAAGAACCTAAGAAGTAGATATGAACTACTGTATGGTGGAGCAACTCAACAAGATAGAAATGAGAGCAAACATTGTCCTGACTAGTGAGCTAACTCACTGTGTAGAACAATGGAGTGATAGAACAATTAGTGTCAAATCGCGTCTTGAAGAAATGTAGTACTATGAGCCTGTACGATCTGCAAGTTGGATGCGAAGATGAAGAAAATGACACTTTCTGGAATGATTTGGAGTGAACAAAGGAAGGAAGAATAATTGGCGATCTAAACGGGTATGTTGATGCAGAGGAGGAGTTATATCTTCAAAAGTCCACGAAGGTTGGAATGCTAGAGAAAGGGATGGGTAAGGGATGAGAATATTAAATATTGCACAGACATGTGATTATACTATCTATATATGTAACACATTATTCCAAGAGAATACAAAGCAATCAGTTACATATAAAAGCAGAACAAGGGGAGCCAAATAAATTCTTTCTTATGCAGAAGACAACTTGCAAAGAATTGTAAAATCAACCACAAAGAAGCAGTACATCACAGAATCCTAGTACATGATTGCAATTCTAATGCAAAATGAAAAGAATTGCTAAGAGAACTACAGCTAAAATTAAGTAATAAAGAAATTCAAAGATCCAAATCTAAGGTGCGAGTTCAAAGAAGCTTACTACACAAAATACAACCCATGAAAGGTGCCAGCAAATGGTGGGAGATAAATACCGTAGTCATTAAAAAGATAGGGGAAGAAGTGTTAGGTAAGACTTCGGAGAAAGGTGCCCTAGTAAATAAACACACTTGGTGGTTAGATGAAGACGTTCAGACAGCAATCAAAGAGAAAGGAGATGTGAAAGTAAAATGCGATAAATTAGGAATTAACGAGGTTCGAGAATTATTCTGGAAACTGAACATAGTAGCTAAAAACAGAGTAGAACAAAGCAAAGTCAGACGCCTAGCGAAAAGTGTACGAAGAACTTGAAACTATTAAAAATGAGAGGGAACCTCTATAGATAGCCAGGGAACGAGACGAAGAAACAGAATATTTTTCTGATATTTTACAGATAAAGAATGAAAAAGGAGAAGTACCACAGGAAGAATAAAGTCAAAAGAAGATCGGAGACTACTATAAAAAGCTGTTAAATGAAGAAAACTTGTAAGTAATCTTGAAAAACAGTGTACTAAACAAAAGGGTTGAAGAAAACATAAGGAAAAAAAAGTAATATTAGCGGTACTCAAAACAAAGAATAAGAACGCAACCGGCCCGAATGAAATACTTGTGGAAATATGGATATGCCTCGGCGAGGAAGGAAAAGTCTATTGTTAAATTTGATGCAGGGTATTTGCCGAAGAAAGAATACCATAAAGAATGAAGCGTATAATAATACCAATTTTCAAGGAGAAGGAAGATATTCAAGGCTGCGATAATTATAGTGGGACTAAGCTAATGTCCCATAAAATGAAGATTTGGGAAAGAATCCATGAGAGATGGCTTCGGGAGGAGACATCAATAGGAGAGGAATAATTCAGATTGATGGATGTCGAAGAACAACAGGTATGATTTTTGCAATTAAACAAATGATAGAAAAATATCAAGAAAAGAAGAAAGAACTACATGTAATGTTTTTCCACCTGAAGAAATCTTTGACTGTATATCGCGTCAAGAGATCTAAAGATTCATAAGAAGTAGAGTTGTACCAGAAAATTTGTTCGCCTCATCCAAAATACATATAAGGAAGGTATGAAAGACCAATCACTTTTGGGGTATGCTATATGCAGATGACACTGTTTAATATAATATCAACAGAAAAGAGTTGGAACAGTGGAAAAGACCTTTGAGGATAGAGGATCAGAAATCAGTGGGGAGAAAACTGAATATATGAACTTAGGAGGAGATGGATACGAAACCGTACAGATGGAAGAACAGGTTGTAAGAAAGTAAACAGATTTGAATGCCTAGGTTCCACAGTGAATAAGAATAGTAATTTAGATGCGAAAGTAGAGCAGAGAATTAAGATGGGATAGATGAAATGGAAGAAGATATCAGGTATTGTTTGTAATAAAAGAGTAAGTTTCAGGGTGAAAGGAAGAGCCTACAAGCATAATAAGACTCACAATATTGTATGGAACAGGGACTTCGGAAATCAAAAAAGATGTAGGAGAAGAAACTAGACGTGGCCAATACGAAAATGCTCAAATGAATTGTGGTGTTACCAAAAAGATCAATGTTGGACAAAATCATAAACGAAAGAATAACAGATAGCTTTTAAAAGACTGATATCTAATAAATAAATAAATAAATAAATAAAAAATATGAGAGAGAAGATTCCAGTGGTATAGTCATATTATGAGAGAAAAGGATGATTATGCCGATAAGAAAATGGGGAAGCAGAAGCCAAAAAAGGAAGAGAAAGACCAAAAGGAAGAGGTTAATAGAGACTGGGGTTTGCAACTGAGTAAGGTGGAATCAAATTTTCCAAAATATCGATCCCACATAAGCAGACAAAGAGAAAAGAAGACAGTATATCATCGTCCAAGGTTCATGAGTAGAACAAGCACTTTCGCGAAGAACGGACGTCGCTCGAGGATGACAAGCAGGATGGTGCACCGAAGCGTGTTACAGACCAGCATGTTGCTAAAGTGAACGAACTCATGAAGGAAGTGTAACAGTCGTCGAGTAACAACGAAATTTCAGGCTCACTCTTCAGTCATTGTAGTCATACATCACACTGGACGCTATGAGCAGAAACATACATAATGCAATATCAATGCTAAACAATTCCTACTCCACACAGAAGTGACCCCGCTCGGCTAGTGACATGCTTTCCGTAACCACAAAATGCGTGCATGTTGTGTTGCAATTCTGGTTGGTTTGGGTATTCCCTCTTACTTACGAACTGAAGTGCTAGAGTGCGCGTATTTGGAAATATCAGTGTAGTATAGTATATTTATGTAAAAGAATGCGGCGAGGTTCAGTGCTAGAGCGCTCACTTCTGATGCGTAAGTCTTGGGTCAACCCCAGCTCCAGCCAAGTAAGCTATATGATGGACAAACACCGTGTGCATGGATTTTCTCAGGGTTTTCCGTTTCCTCTCACTTTCGTCATTTCATCATTATCATCCATCTCATCATCACCGTCTTCCTTAGCCTCAGTGCATAATTGTGGGACGTTAAACTAAAAAAAGAAGTTAAAAAATCTCTACAAATTGCAGGTTCTCCGATTCCACTATCGGTGGAAGATCAAATGGTTTCGATTTCATGTTAAGCTATAGATCCACGTCTCATGTAGTATCAGTCATTAAGGAAGAAAGAAAAAGACTTGAAAATAATAAGTTGTTACTATGTATATAACATGTACGTTTGTTTATGAAAGAAATGTCATTATGTGCAGTACACATGTAGATGTGTAGAAAGATATAAAGTCGAGATTACAATATGGGAAGATAGAGGCAGTGATCGAATTAAGCCGTAAAAAGCCAAAAGTTCATGCCAGTTGTAAAAAGTTAAAAATAAGCTTTACAATATTGAAGTATATCAAAGACATATCTATGGATATACCACAAAGGTAGTATTTTATTTCCAACATAAATATTGAATTATGGTGAATGTCGGAGTAAATGAAACGAATAGTTAGAAAAAAACAGAGTATTGGGAATGAAAGAAGAGCGGGATAGAAATTTGATAAAAAGATGTAGAAACAAATGATTATTATTAAAAGAAAGATATGGCGAAAGCTTCAGGAAGTAAAAGAATTGGAAAATAAATTAAAGAAAAGCTATTATATCGAAGGAATTGAAACGAAAGAAGATAACACTAAACACCTAATGCATTTGGAATAAAAGTTGTAGAGAGAGAACGAAAAAAACAATTATAGATATTATAAAGAATATAATAAAAAAAGGATAACAAATGCATATTAAAAACATAATGACAGGAATAACACTGGATTTGGTGAAGAATGGATCAGACGGTTGTCACTGTTTCCTAAGTTTAAATTAAGATCAAAACAGGTTATGAATTATACGTCATTTATGGAATTTGGTGGATGAAAGAGAAGACTAATTTACGACATCATTTCTCTATATTATGTAAATTGAATGGTGTCCTTGTACGGTTTTAGGAATGGAGAAAAGACTGTAAGAAGCAGACTTACTTTTAAAAAATAAATCCATAGCTATTTATAGATGCGATTGGAATGATATTAATGTTTGATGATTGTTGGCAAGAAATTGTAAGGCACAGTCATCGAAAAAGTTAGGATTACTTGGATATCCTCAGGATTCAGTTAACAAGTATCTTCTAGAAATGACGTAATGAATGTGGGTGTCGCAGTGTCAAATGTGTGTGTGTGTGTTAGATTTTTGAGTTTAGCATTCTTTCGTTAGCAATGAAGCTATATGAGACATGGACTACAGTTTAACATTAGATCTAAATAACTTGAGCTCCCGCTTAGAATCGGACCCGGATCTCCCGCGTCAAAATGTGTGTGTGTCATATCTATCTATCTATCTATCTATCTATCTATCTATCTATGTGTATATATATATGTGTGTGTGGATGGGTAGGTATTTGTGGGGGTGGAGGTGTTAGTGATGTAGATGGAGGGCGTGTAGTTTAATATATTTATACGTATGTACATGTATATGCGTGCATGGAAGTGGTGTCGTAAGTGTATATGTTTATGTGTAGATGTGTGTGTGTCAGAGTAATACCGCTCTGCCTCTTAATTGAGATGTCTCTTAGATTTACTTGGCATTGCCTCTGTAAGACATCCCACGCACCCAATCTAATGCCACCCAAGAAAAAAAAAAAAAAGATCAATATGTAAAGTGCCGATTTTGAAGAAAAAAAAAGACGTAACTACATCCGACCGTCTGCCCAGCGGCCCAAACGCTCTCCTTCCACTGCCTGTTCCCCTGTCTGTTAATCCAGCCACCATCAATCTTTACCTTTGACCCTTTGAAGTCTCTGAAGATTGATGGTACACTATCCCCACCCACCCATTGATCCGACCACCCCATTTAATCAAAGCTACGTAACCTAAAATCAGTTCAGCATACCCCTAGTGATCTGAAAATTTGAAAAGAAATAGATTTAACTCGCCAAATATTGAAAACTATTAAACATATTTATAATGAGAAACAAATAGAAACAATAGGAATCTATTCTTAATTCAAACCATACATAATATATAGTATACATGTAAAAATTAAGAATTGTTTGCTTATTTATGTGTTATATATTATTTTATTAACTGCAAACTAAGGTTACCAAATACAAACTATCATCAGAAGGGCCAAAGAACTAATGCAGATTATAATTGAAAGCGTTGAAAGAAAACCAAGAGAAAAAGATAAATTTATTTTTTCACGAACAAATCTTTTTCAAACCAGGATAGTAAATCATTGAATGTTTTAAAGGATTTGTAGTTCAATGTATGGACAATCCACTCTATTCACTATGATTATAATCTATTTACTAACATAGACTGAAATTTTGAGAAATTCAGACATTGTAAGTACAAAGAGTAGTTTTCTGCAGGCCAGATCAAGTTATTAAACAATAATGCCCTAAATAACTATATCTGTAGATTATTCCCTTCTTTTGTCACTTCTCAACTTCTTTCGCACTCTCAATACCTCTTTCGGTTAAATTATTCTTTTTAATATTAACTAATTTTATTTGTTTGAATTTTATATTTCACATCTATAACCTTAGGAACAAAGATGATGGTGAGAAAGAGATGGTGAGATGATTATGATAATGAAATCAAGATTAACATTTTATAAAACTGAGCCCATGACATCTTAGCCTTTTACCACAGAACACTTAATGTGTAGCTAGTACAAAGTATTCAGTAACATTAGTTAACATATGGACTTATATGCTAAACTATATATTTTAACAAAAAAAGTAAAGAAAAAGAGTAAGTGTCAGCTCGGGGTAAGGTTCGTCATCTCTGTAATATTACGAAGTTTACCATACTTTGTTACTACATCAACCACCACTGAATTTTGTATATTATGGTTGGTTATTATTACTGATGAATAACCTTACTTATTTATATACTAATTGGATGTAAGGTTTAACGGCAATAGAATATTTTATTATATTCTCTTCTATATCTAAATTCAGTACTGAATGTTGTATTATTCAAAGAATACTTATATTTGACTGAAGTAAGTCACAGAATGTATTCTGTATTGTACGTTTATTCAGTGGAAATAGTACATCGAAAAGTTCTACGATGGAATGAACTGAAAGAGGAAGATAAGATTGCTCAGGATGAGAAAGAAGATTGTATACTGCGCGCTGAATTTGACAAGACCATAAACAAACAGAAGAAAGGAGGTATTGATATTGTTCAAGCAAAACTTATCAAGGACACAGGTTGTCAAATACATAATGATCTGTTTCGCCAGGTGCAAAAGGATCTATGCCATAGAACAACTTCTGTAAGGCTTTAAAAAGTGTCTTGCTGTATCATTACGCAAAACAGCGTCTGGCGTCAAATGTGAACGATATAGAGCTATGAGTTCATTAACGTGACGAAAATACTAACGGCCAAAGTTCTATGAACAACTGAAAGAAAGCTGTAATCTATCATTCAGATGATCAATTTGAATTTAGAAGAGGAAGGCGAAACGCGAAGGAGTATTGGGTTCGCATTTAATCTTGAAGAACAGGATACGAAAGATAAATATACGTATATTGCCTTTGTCGATGTGGAAAAGTCACTTGGTAGAGTTGATTGGAAAATAATGTTTAGAATGTTGAAAAGGTTGAGCGTAAATTATAGAAATAGGGAGTTAATACAACGGTTGTATAGAAATGAAACCACTGTGATAAGATGTGGCGAATATATTGAGAAAGATGCTATCAAGCAAGGTGTAAGGCGTCCTGCGAGCTTCCCGGTAAGGTGTAAGCAAGGTTCTTTATCACCTATTCTATTTAATGCATATATTCAATAGAATGAACGAATTACGAGAGAAAATAAGTAAAAAAATAAATAAAATAAAATAAAGGAGTGAGAATACATAATAAGAAAGTAGATTTCTTTGGAAGTGCCAGGCTGTGTTAACAGAAGACAAACAAGAGTAGGAAGTCATGCTTAATATGATTGGTTGAAATACTCAAAAATTATAATATGAAAATCAATTGCTCTAAGACAGCTAAGACAAAGATAATGGTAGCAAGCAAGAACAAAACAAAGTTAAGATGTTTTATTGAGAAGTTGGAGAATGTGTCAGCTTTCACGTGCCTTGGTTGTAACATAACACCAGATGTAAAAGGTAAAAGTTGTTAGTAGAATAAATCAAGCTAAAGCCACCTTACAGAATATATTTACTTTCTGTAATATTGATACAAGAATTCACAAAAGCTTGCTAACTACCTTTATTTTTAAATGGTAGCGAGACCTGGATGCTCGGCCAAATAGATAAGAAACGCATAACAGCCTTTAAAATGTGGCGCTACACACTGTTCGAAGTGGAAAAAAAGCAGAGGCGGTATATTTTATTATGATTTTGGCTCAACATACCGGCTATTTAAATATTGTCTTGATTACTGAAAAACCAGAGACGGTATGTTCTCATTACTGAAAAACCAGAGGCGGTATGACATACCACCGCATACCGTCTCACTTCGACCACTGGTGCTACAGACTTGTTTTGAAAAATCCAAGAGTGGACAAAGTAACAAATCAGAAAAAAAAAATTAAAAGGATTAGATACGAGAAAAGGAATATCTGGTGTGAAGACATCTTACGTCATGATGACTAGTTAAAAGGTTGCTAGAAGGATTTAGAGAGGGAGGGAATCCTAGGGTAAGACCTAGTTTATAGTACATACACCAAATAATTGAAGATACCGGTTGCAAAAGCTACGAAACACTAACAAAAGACACACTGACAGAGGCTTCCAAATGACCGTGTATTATGGACTGGTTCACACCAATCATATGACTAAATACAAAAGAAGGAGATTCCGTTTAATATACTACCCAAGATATTTTCCATGGGACGAGTTGTGCTGCAGAAAGAAAATGGAATAAAAATTTTTAGTTGATAGACACAAGTTAATACATTTGGGGGGGGGGGGGAATTAGGAAGTGGAAGAAAATAGGAGAATCTGCGGGAATAATGGCATTAATTTGAACACACATGGCCCGAGATTAAAGTACGACACTTTAAGCCAGAAGAGAATTTTATACCACCAAAATGCTATTCTCACAGTTATGTGGAAGAAAACTAGAACTAAAAATATAAAGCAAAATTTTATAAGAACTAAAACTATAAAACCCATAATGTTCCTTTTGTTTCCCTATAGCTAATCCAATTTAAAGTATGAAAACATAGTTTATGATCAATCCAAAAATTCAAAACAAGATAAGTTCTTTGCATTATTTTTGTTATAAATCATATTTACTACTCACCGAAACATGGAAACGACGGCGATATATCTGTTTTGAAGATGGTGAAAAAAAAAAAAAAAACATGTAAGTACTTCACTGCTGACAGACGTCATGACTCAACATACACATATGCATATATACATATGTGCCGCCCGATTGCACATGTGTATATATGCATATGCACATTGCACATTGCACCACCCGATTGTCATGGATTCCCTGCCAAGAAGTGATCAAGATGCCAGAAGAGACGATAGTCGAATACAGTAGAACAGTAGAATATGATTGGTGAGGAAGGATTTCATACTTCAACTTATAGAGAGTCTGCACCATCCTTCGAGCGTAACAGTTCATTTTCGTGAAATAAAAAGATATCATGTTTGTCACTTTTTGCTGAATGGTTGTGGACAAGTTTTAGGTGATTTGATGGAGTTCTCCACTATAATGTTTAGCAGTGACGGTTTCACCTTGATGGAGAAAAGCATATGCGGGCGGAGAGGTGAGTTTGGGCATTGATCACGACTCAACCAGTTCTGACCGTCTGTGGTTGTCGCAGCAGAGCCATTTTTCATCCAATTGTCACTCTGATGTAGCAAACCTTCCCGGTTATTAAGTACACTCAGAGAACTGCACACTACCAGAGGAGGATCCTTGTCGCCCAGTGTCGACTCATGTAACACCCACTCCAACTTTTTCACCTTACCGATTACAGGAAGCCACTGAAAGTCACTGGTAAGTAGTGCTCTCAAACGGGTCTGGTTGACCCGACCCGACCCGATCCGAGTCGGGTCGGGTCAGCTCGCGTCGGGTTGTCGGGTCAGCTCGGGTCGGGTTGTCGGGTCAGGCTACTCGGGTCGGGTCAGTCGGGTCAGCTCGGGTCGGGTTATTCGGGTCGGGTTGTCGGGTCGGGTCAATCGGGTCAGCTCGGGTCGGGTTGTCGGGTCGGGTTGTCAGGTCGGGTCAGTGGGGTCAGCTCGGGTCGGGTTATCGGGTCGGGTCAGTCAGGTCAGCTCGGGTCGGGTTGTCGGGTCGGGTCAGTCGGGTCAGTTCACTTTGGTCAACTGAGTTTAGGTTGAGCTTAAACTCGGCTGGAATCGAAAGCTGCTGTTTTTCACTTGCTGCCTAATTAAAAATAGCAATTTTCACAAAAGAGACACTGACCAAAGCTTAAAACCTACTTTATTTTAAATTATAATTTGTAACTGTTTCGGATATGCTAGATATCCGATATCATTTGTGTGCGCCTTACAGGTACATATATACAGAAAGGGAAAGTAAAAGATGCCACCAAAAAGTACAGAAAGTGCTTAAGTTTAAAAAGTAAACCTAACAATATAGTATGGAGTTCTTGCGTACTATTCATTGTTGGCGGAGAAACTTCTTCTTTTACTTTTTTCTTTTCTCCACATCAAATGATTGCACCGAAAAGTTTACAGAAATGAAAATAAGCTTTTCATTGTTGTATTGTTATGTTCTCAATGATTTTGCATTGTAAATATTGGTTTTAAAAAATATTAACACAGTATGTTAAACTTTCAGTGAAAGAGAATTTTCTAAGAATTGTGCTATATATTTTAAATTATGCTTTATACTTTATTTTCTAAAATTATGCTTTTAAAACTAGTTTCTTCTGGACCCTTAGACAATCACAATCATGTTCAAGGTATTAACCATATGTGTAAATTGCTGTTATGCTTTATATGCTTTTTATGCTTTTGGATTGCTCTATTAATTGTGTTTGGGAGGATTTTGAGTTCTCACTTTAATGTTTGCAGATCACTCCATAATGCTGGGTTATAGGCTCGACAATGTTGTAATTTAAAAAAGTTTTTACTTTTTGGATGTAGAGTGGTGATTGATCTGATGATTTTGCAACATGATACAAAGCGGTTTTCCATATCAGTGATTGTCTATCAATAGTAGGGAGAAAAATGTCTCTTGATAGATATATTATCTTTAGAAAATTCGTTTTCTGCATCCAATGAAGGAAAAGATTCATGCTAAATGAATTTGTGATATTTCGATGGCGGATGTCTAGTTCGTTTCCACGAGGAACCCCTATATTCTATTTGTTTCCGGTTCTGGAATTCGAGACCATTTTCTTTGCACATCTCCAAACATTCTTGATAAATTTGTTCGAATATTGTTCGTTGAGAGTCATATTTACCAGACCTCATCTTGGACAACGTTTGAACTAGTGTATCTACAAGGATCAAACCTTCTGACATGTCTGCATCTACTTGAGATAAGACAAAACTCAAAGTTATAGCATGACACCAGTAATCTTAATTTTAACAGCCCGATAGCATTCCCTCGTGTACAAATCACACTAATTTTCCGGATGGAATGATGGAGGTAAATAAATATCAGAAGTTCCAGATTTGTTTTAATACCGCATGATAATATAATGTGATGAAAACAGATTTTATGAAAAAAAAAAGGAATAAATGGATATGATAATTTGTAAAGAGAAAAAAAGTGATAGGGCTTAAGTGAATTATAAGAAAAAGCCTTGAAAAGTAATCAAGATGAACCATTAATATGTTTTTCCTTTGTTATAATAACTTGTCCTAAGGGACAACGGTGATAGAAACTAATGAGACTTTATAATTGCAAAAAAAAAAAAAAAAAAAATATCATAAAGCACTTAATTTGAAATTAAAGATTGATAACATTTGGTAATATAATGGGGATTCAGGCTGGCAGAGGGGGAGAGTGAAAACGGAGGCAACAGAGACTTTTTTTTTTTAAGCCATGTGCAAAGATATTAACCTTGGACTTCGGGTGAAAGGTTACCATATACTCATGTGAGTTTCAATTCCTACGACTTGTAAAAGTTAGCTAAGAAAGCATAATTTTAGTTTCCTAGGGTAATTAGTTTTTGTGACAAGTAACTCGTATATGCAAGCATCGTTAATATCATCTTGTATGTTAGAATTGTCTTTGTGTAAATAAAATTGTAATTAAGCATTTCGAGGTAAAACAGGTTCTTTTACTTAACTTCTACAAAGAAAAGATTAGAACTTACCTCTTATGCACAGATACGACAGCGTGGGATACTGTCGGTCAGTAAATAATATAATCTGAAGTCATCTACCATACGTAACTAAATATAATTGATTAATCAGTTTTATTAATCAATAAATAGTTGTTTGGTAGATAAACTCATAATAATAATAATAATAATAATAATAATAATAATAATAATAATAATAATACGAAATTATTTAATGGATGCTATGCATTTGTTCTATGTCACCATAATCAATGGAAATCAATTACTTAGTGTACGAAGACTTTTTTCGTCCAACACAAGTGTAATGTTTTACTGCAGTGCAGTAAAGTATGCATATCATATTTTAGTATGACTTTCAATATTGAAGCGAATGAGAATGCCGACTGATTTTCTATTTTTCTGGTTGTTAGTCAAAAACAAAGGAGATAACTAGATAATGGACAGACGTTAAAATGAATGTCCAGGTGGCGAGGTCAATGCAAGCATCCCACAGATTTCCGTGAATTAGATCTTCCCGTACTACAAACTAAAACGAGTGGAGCTATTTTATTCGGAATGCAACGGTATTCTGCAGTTCGTAACTTTGTTGTCGAGAGATGTTTTGGAAGTAGTTTCACTTGTAGCCACTGGTAAATCACCGTTTGTCGACCTATAATAGCATCATCTGTGTGTGGGGGGGGCACGAGGGGGGCCAAGAATTTGAGCAAGGGGGCCTGGCCCTCCTTGGCTCCGCCACTGATGGTGTCCATGGTTCGATCCCAGCTTGTGCTAAGTTGGCTTTGTGGTGGAAAAACGCCGTGTAGTGGGTTTTCTCGGGGTTCTCCTGTTTCCTCCCACTTTCTTCATTCCACCATTTCATTCATTTCTCAAGGTCACCATATCCCTTAGCCTCGGTGCAGAATTGAGGGACCTTAAACTGAATATTTCATTTTATTTCACCAAGCCCAAGGACACCGATACAAGAACAAGATAAAGATTGGATATGCAAGACGAAGTGCATAGTAATCTTGCTCTTGGCCTTGTTTTGGTGATCACCAAGTAGCGATGAGCGTATTTTCTTGCTTTCCGTATAGTATGAAAGACCATAATCAAAATCACACTTGGTCTTCATTTGTACCGATGAGGCGAGCACTCTTGGCTCTTGTATAGCATGAAAGATTGCCAAGACACGTGGTCCGGGTTTAATTCCCAATGTGAGTGCATTTTGGCGTTCACCCAGTGTCGTGACCATGGTGCTCTCAAACGGGTCGGGTCAACTTGGGTCGGGTTGTCGGGTCGGGTCAGTCGGGTCAGCTCGGGTCGGGTTATCGGGTCGGGTCAATCGGGTCAGCTCGGGTCGGGTTATTCGGGTCGGGTTGTTGGGTCGGGTTATTCGGGTCGGGTCAATCAGGTCGGATCACGGGTCGGGTCGGGTCGGGTCGGGTCGGTCTTCAACCCGACCCGATCCGACCCGTTGAGAGCACTACTGGTAAGAGTCTACGTCCAACTCGTCTGCAATGATACGAATACTTTTTCCAGGGCCCGCTTCCACGATATTGCTGAGGGGCTCATCAGAAATCCCTTTTGTTGATTGCTGTAGTTCTCATTTATCAATCCCTAGTCACAGGCAAGAAAATGCACTGTTGATGTTTTTCGCGACTAGACAGTAGAATGTCTCAGTTTAAGCTTGTAAAGAGTAAGCACTCACAACTGTGTGGTCTCCATGATGCATTTTCAAACGACCCTGTTGAACAATACACTTCATCTTGACTGACTGGGCACCTCAGTTTGTTTCGTGAACATCTACTGAGTTTGTGTTGTCATACGCGTGATTTCGGCTCATCCATTTGCTGCATTACAGAGAGTGGTTTCCTTGCAAACACAAGAGCAGACATTACGATCGTACAACTGATAATATATTGTATTTCATTTATTCTCTTTTTTTAAAAATGTTTTCTATCTTTCTTGGAAAGTGGTTAAATTCTTTCCAAACCCCTATATTATGTAGAATCAGTGATTTTAATAAAGTCCCGGGTTCGATTCCCGGCTGGAGATCATGTGGTTCGGATCACTCACTCTAGGTCCATGTCTCATATAGCTTCGATGCTGAGAGGGACGCTAAATCCAAACTCAATCAATTAATAACATAGCTAAATGAATAATAACCACTACTATTTTTTCTTTCTATTATTTCAACCCAGGAAGTATTATGGCCGATTAGACGAATTTCAGTTGGTTGGTGTGTGGTCAGCCCTTCACATTACTTCGTTGCTGTCTCGTTCTGTATAGGCTGGAGTTCGTTTCCTTTTAATCCAATGGTCCCGATTGTATCACGATGGTGTGACAACAAAAGAATGCCATGCATTCGTCAGGAATCGAGCTCGATACCATATTTCATGAAAGACATTGCAAGAAGGCCCTGTGGTTCGATGGGAGCATACCAAATTAGTAAACCGTTAATAAAGCGATGCAATCCTCGAGAATATGAGTAACATTTTAAAAATATACATAAACATTACACTCCTTGTAATCGAAACCAAGATTTTACTGTTAATGGAAGTACAAGGAATGTCTATAATTAAACAAAGATAAAGATAAAGCTTACTTTCTTGAGAGGGAAGAGATACATCTGGCTCTTCTTTATGTTGAATTTCAAGATAGTTCACAAGATTAAGGTGATTCAACCATAGTTTCTTCTCTGAAGACATCTAAAACCTGAAAAGAATGAAGAATATTAAAGTTTTGTTCACTTTATTCAATGATATTTAAGAAGTTATACGTTCTCTGTAAGAGTTTTCTTACTTTGTTTACTACAGTAAAACCTGGCTTCAATGGACCCTTTATTAGACGGAAAACTCTCTTAAACGGAAATATTTCGCGGTCTCATGAACTTTGGACTAAAAAACGCCTAAAAGTCCCTTCATTAAGTGAAAACTGTGTTATGTGGACAACGGAAGGCAAAATAAAAATTTAACGGAAAATTCTGAGTTCCGGACTGCACCGTTCAGAAAAATTTTTAGACATCCTGTGAGGGGCAAACATATATATTATACTATCTGCAATAAATTCTCCGTTCCTTTGTGAAATCTTTCTGGACAATTTTCCTTACGGAAAAACGTCCCTGATTTACTAAGTGTAGTATCTGAGGCTAAAGTGTGTGCGGAAAATGGAGCAGCCAAGCAGCAATATATGCAGAAATCCCTACTTGACTTTTGGAAAAATGAAGGTAACGTGTGCATAGCATATATTATGTGTATTTGAAGATTTTGTGTATTAATTTGTAGAAGAAAGAATGATTGTAATTGAACAACGTACGTACAGCAATATATTTTCCCAGTATGTCCGTTATAAGCATATATTTTTAAGGAAAATTCTACTTCCATTAAGCGGAAACCTGACTTTAAATTTTTACGAGTCCCGCTCGATTCCACTAAAGACAGGTTTCACTGTATTAGATTTAAGTTGGAATTCGACATTCTCATTATCAATAATTTAGAAATCAACGGATAACCCCTTTATGTCATTTTATCATTGCAGTTGTTTTTACTTGCTCTTTTTATCTTGTCAGTCAAAATCATGGATCATACATTTCAATAAATAAATAAATAAATAATAAACATAACTAATAAAAGTAAACTATAAATAATTATAAAAGAGCATCTCCAAGAAACAATGTGTGTAGTTAGTTCAACGCATTGAGTTCACTCCTCCTTCCACTCCAGTACAGAAACGGTTTCTTTTTCCATCCAAACAACTTGAATACAGTGACACCTGTCAAATTGGGTTTTACAGAGCAAGAAAACTGTACGCAACGTGAATCAATCTCTCACTTATGTAGCAGAGTGAAGGTCTTGTAGTAGACAAAATGCCGATAAGAAGATACGTCATGGCTCTGACGAATGGAAACTTTAACATATCCTTCATAGTAGAACACAGTCAAAATAATGGCTTTGTCATGAGACGGGCCGCCGTTAGTGATTTAATTAAACGTTATGCATAGCATCCTCTTCTACAACTCTAGTCACCAATGGAAAAGCATCCAAAGAGGACATCAGTGGAACTTACAAGATCTGTGCTAAAGAAGATCTGAGATATGGCTGCCTATGAGAATCCACTACCTCAGCATGTTACGGTCAAACGGTTACATGTGGTCCAATCACACAGTGAGTCGTGCAATCCATCACAAATTGAGGCTGTAAACTGTCCGCAAGGGCAGCTGCATGCGTCAACATTATGGAGCAAAAGAACAAGGGCAGAAGGATGTACGAGCGCCACCTATTTAGTACCGCTGGAAGTTTGTTGTGACAATGCAGGAAGCTTAAATTTACCTAAAGGTCAAGGATTTATGGAAAAGGTCGGCCATCACCTACAAAGCTGTTCGTCGGAAAGGTCTATGTAACTTGGTACATCCATTCAAAGTTTCTCGAAAGGTTTTATGACTTTTGCTTTCTCCTGCTATAGAGGAAAGGTCGAAACCCAAGTCAAAATTAATGCTGCTTATTCACATGTTCTATCCCCAATTTATACAAATGAAATACGACATTGTATGGCTACGACATCCATTGTATGGAACTGCACCAGGACCATGGCCACCGGCAGGGGAAGTGTAAACGCAAAGTAAAAGCAACACTGCCATCACCATCTGCTTTCCCATTCATCTCATCTAAGTATTGCCCAAGATCAGCAATGATTATACAGAAATCGAAACATCAGAGAGATTAGGGCGTTGGGCTGTGCTACTGGACAATTCTAAGGAAGCTTTTACTGGTGAAAGCAAGGTGTGTGTAAAATTGACTAACAGCTTTTAACTCGTGTCTTCTGAATTATTTCTTTTGATTGCCTAACAACTACCACCAAATAAGGTGAATTCACATATTTCGGGTAAGTGAAAGAGATTTAAGTAACTCTTGACTTCGGGAAAATCATTTCGAAGAAATTTGTGAGAGTCTGGAACTGCGATAAATTAGAACTTGCTCAGCGAGTTTCCTTGAGCACAATTGGAACGATTATATGTATATAATTTTAGACTCTTCAACAAGCTTGTTTCTTGTTCTGAAAATAAAGAGAAAGATGCTACAGTAACTTAATGTTTAGATCTATCATTATACTTACTAACATTCATAGCATTTAAAGCAGGCACGAACTGCAGTTCTAACGTAGAAGCTGGTTGCAAAATCCACAACTGTAACATTCATCAGTAACAGCGACACTTCATTGCAGGCATTGGATATTTCAGTTCTTTGAACATGTAACGATAGAATCTTCTGCTAATTGCATGTAATATTGAATATGATAATCTCAAATGCATAAAAAAAGAGTTAACAGCAAAGTCTTGACGAGGTTAGAGAGTGTTGAACAGTCAATCATAAGCGCTGAAACATTACAGAATCTTCCTTAAAATAATCATGGGAAGTTGTTCGGTCTCGACAATCATTTACTAAGCGTTGAGAAGCAACTTTGTACTCTAGATTCTTCTTTGGATGAACACTGCCAGTTAAAAATTTGAATTTCTTTGTTTATTCACAATTTAAACCTCAATAATTTTTGAGTTTTCGTGTATACTGTTCACATGCAACTAGTCAAAGTATTTTGTACAAAATGTTGTCTTGGCGTAAGTGTGTTATGAAGTTTTCGAAGTATTCCATCTCATATCGGGACTTCCTGTCCATGTAGTTTATAATTGATTGTGTATATATTTTTCCATCTTCAACAACGTTATGTCCATGGAAAAAAGAAGAAAAATATTGTGCTGATGAAGGTTGTATACAATCGTATATTCTTTCAACTTCATCTTTTCTAGATTCTTCTGGTCGTTTATTTGAATTGACTTGTTCTTCACTTTGCATTGGCATTTATTGGCAATTCAAAAAAAAAGTCTTGGTATGTGATAGATATTATCGATTTACACAGTTTTAGTTTCTCTTATATTTAAAACCTGGTAAGTCCCTTTGAAATTAGAAGAGCAACTGTTTTTGCAAATGAAATGGTTTTATATTGAATGTTTCATCTCCAAATTTAGTTCCGTTACAATCTTCTGATAAATGGATCACAAAAGTTATGGAACCCGTCTTAAAATTAACTTTTTTTTTAAAGCATATTAGAAGTACATAAGATTAGTGCATTCAAAGCAAGGAGTTATCGTATCTGTTTCATAGATGTGTTCATTGTGCTACTCATGATAATGTCGAAGCTATCTGCTTTATCGAACTATAGTTTTCAGTCTCTTAATCATCCAACCCAAGCATTTCTTGAAGATGTAATTAAGGACTATATGTACACAATTTCCATCTGTATGACAAGTTATCTCTGTAGGTGTTGTACTCATGGCACAAAAAATCAGTTTTTTTTTTCAATTCCATAATATCAAGGATGTAACCAGGATAAGTTTATATTCATTACTCCTTAAAAACACATGTAACTTCTTCCATCTTTTTTGATTCCTCAAGAAATCTTCATTTATTTTTGAATCCAAACATAGACGTTTGACTGGTAGATCTGACGAATAAGAATCTGCCTGTAAAAACAGAACGCTTTAAAGAATCTACACATCTTAAAATATTGGATATTTCAATTATATTGTCTATTAATCAATGTACTATCATCACATTTTGGAAGAAACTGATTACTAACTGAGAATTGTTCTTTGTTTTATTGTACTTAAGATTACATAGCTCATCAATAAGTATAAAACATCAAAGTGATTTTGAGGATGAGTATGCAAACAGATATGTTGCTAGTGGAGAATATTTTTGACGAAAAAACACACTTGTTGCTAATGTTGGAGCAAGCCTTCATAAATTAAAGTTCTTAAATTTTATTAATATCTGAATAAATTATTATTTCGCATATTTATAATTTCAGGCTAAGAATATAATGAAAACAAAACAATAGTAAATATTTACATTTAGTAGTTAATATTGTGCGAAATCTCTGACAGGAAGGCAGAATGTACGTACTAATCGCCCAACATAAATTATCAAAGTTTTATTTGTTCTTAAATACTGTATTTTCCGAAACACTTTTCGCATTCAAGTATGATAATCAGAAATAAACTCTGAATGACTCAAGTTCAGTAATTAATTGTATGCAAATAAAACATCAGTTTCATATTTTTGAAAAAAGTTTAAACTTTTGTCTGTTGGGTATACGTTTCTTTAAGTTACGCCACAAAGAGTTATAATTGGGCCAGTACACAGTACGGTAAATGTAGAAAAAATAATCGTGTCGATAAAATAATTATTCTTTCCATCGATGTACGTATTCGTTTCCTAGCTACTTTGTAATAGAACTATAGCAAAAGCTATAATTTTCATAACAACTGTTTGAGACTACAGTAGCAGAATGACTCTTTTGTGCAATTGAAATGTGAGCAGAGAATTCGATTAGACAATGTTATTTGTGACGTGAAATTGCAATAGATCTTTTCGCTTTTGTTTTCCGAAATGTGTTTGATGTAGTTATTGGAGTGTAAAACACTGAGATAAGGAAACAATAATATAATATAATAAAAACATTACTAAAATTCCCAGATTAGAGTCAGACGAAAAAATGTGTAGGGGTAATTGCTTATTCCAGGGATAGCATATACCAGGAACACCGCACCTGCAGCCCTCCTGAATTTCTTTGGCAATTTTTTCTTCTTCCAGTGAAGTCATTTTTCCAAGAGTGATTTGCATCCGGGAAGGTCATTTATGTTTTACGTGTATAAAAGTAATGTTTGTGTTCAATATTTGAAACTATTTACCCTGCTACATATAAATGAATGTGACAAGCAAATACTCCAGTACATTTATAACGTCCATCCACTGTTTCTACATTCAGATGCTCTTCATTACTAGAATTTGATTTTGTTCGTGAATAGGTCGATGATTGTACCAAAGGACATGAGCCTCGATCTCACTGAAACCCCCCCCCCCGCAGACAATTCCTAGCTCCGACTATGCAAAAGACAATACTTTGGATATAATGATCACTATTTTTTGCAATGATCTCGTCAATATAGCTAGTTTTGGAACCAAGGTGTCTAATTGCATATTAATTGTATGTTCTTTCAGCAAATGGTCTATTAAAACTGTGAAATGCGCCGGAGTTCCTTTTTATTATCCTAAATGTTCTCAATAGTGTCAAATAGTTTCCTTTCAAATGTGATTCAGGGTAATGAAACGTAACCTAAATGGTATGTTATAGAGTTATAGCTAAAGCTATTATAGGTGCCTTCCATTTCAACTCAGGCAAAAAAATATAAAATTGTACCATCACCATCTCAGATATTGTTGAAACTTTTTTTTATAGCAACTAGACATGTTTTTAAGAGACCCATATTTTTTGTTTTGTCGAAAAAAAATTTCCCGCCAAGTAATGGGCCATCAAAGACGGAGAGTACAATTTATGAATTGTAGAAGACATGAAAAATGGTCAATTTCGGAGCCTCACCATTCGGCTATGGAGACAGGTAGAGTTATAATTCTTGTTGTGGTATGTACATAGGGATATAAATAAACTATATTTTATTATAGTTTGGTTTGCGCATGCGTATCTTTTTGTACATAAATTAACAAATGAACGTCAATTTATCTGAAAAGTCGAAGTTTGCGAATTTTTTTCGAGCACTTCCGGTTCGAATTTTAAAATTCTGTTTTCACGGTTGGTAAGACCTAGTTACCCGCTTTCCGAAAAAAAATTTGTATCGCTTCTGTGGTTAACCGTTTTGTCGCAAAAAATTCGAGAAATTGTAAAATTTTCAAAAATCGCCATTTTTGGGAGCCATTTTCTCGAAAACAACATTTTTTAAAATTCTGAAATTTTGTCAGATGGTTCAACTTTACCTGAATAATAAACACACAAAATATCGTTCTCGACCAATGCTTCATGGATTAACTGCAGCCTTTTAAAGTTAGCGAAGTTTCGCTAATTTTGATGTCACAGTTAGCAACACTAGGAACAATAAAAGTGCAATGATTTGATGATGTTTGTGGTTCATATTCATTAAATGAAGAATAAAACGTTTTCTTGGCTGGTTTTTTATTATTTTGTACAAAGAGGCGCTCTGAAATAGTAAAATGAGCCTCCCCCTACTCCTCCGTTTTCTTAAACTGAAGTAATCTGAGGTGGAAATTACGATTACGAAACAAAAAAATTTCAAGTTCACTTACTTAAAATGGTCTTCGGAAACAAAATTTCAGTTTTTTTTTTTTTACATGGACCAATAATTTGTTTGGTTGTTGTCTTCTTTGCTAATAGCATGTAGCCGTGCAGATGCTCCAAAGAAACTTTCTTATGTATAAATAAAACCCATCCCAGAGTTTGGAGCTCTTAAAAGTAGCTCTAAGTAGCAGTATTACAATCTCCCCCCCCCCCAGAAGTCCGTCCTGGATCCGCCCCTGCGTAGCACATTGTCGATAGTCACAAAACACTTATTTTCACTTCTCTTATGCTCTTCTGGAAACCTGTACCCTGCTGAAGGTTCATGTGGAAGCATAAACAGCACTTCAACTTCACGTAATTCATGATTTATTCATAATATTTCTGCTATGCACCACTGGTTACCATACATATATGTATATAACAAAAGTTCCTTTTTGCAGATTTCTTCAATCTACACTTTGAATTGCAAAAGTTCGATTTTGGGGGAAGTATGAAGTTAGTTCATGGTGACCCGTTACTGCCATAAAAACTTCGCAATTTTCCGAAAGCCAAAGATAACTTCGTTGAATACCAGTTACCGGTCGCATACTTTCCCTTTTTTCTTCCGGAAGTCGTCGAATTCAGTTCCAGGTAACAAAACGAGAGTAATACCCGGAGTTTGTACTTGCACTATACTCACGAATTCTCCTGCGGTTTTAGTGGGGACGCGGTGGCTCAGTGGTAGAGCGTTCACTTCCGGTGCTTGGGGTCCCTGGTTCAATCCCAGCTCGTGCCGTGTGGGCTTTGTGGTGGACAAACACCGTGCTCGTGGGTTTTCTTGGGGTTATCCCGTTTCCTCCCACTTTCTGCATTCCACCATTTCATTCATTTCTTATAATCATCGTCTCCTTTAGCCTAACCGGCATAACCGTGAAACGTAAAACTTAAAGATTTCATTTTTTTCTTCTGCGGTTTTAATACTGTGTATCTGTTTTAGCCAAAGGCTATGGCGCGTTGCCACATTCTTCCCCCCCTTTTCCCCACTACCGTCGCAGAGACCCTTGCATGGCCGGTTTCACTGCAAAAACACTGCTTTATCGGACCTGTCTGCATCTCGAACATCTGAAAGCGATTTTTAAAGTGGGATGCAGCACCATCAGAAATCACTGACACGGTTTGGGAAATTGTAGACACTTATTTTCTCGTATTCAAACCTTTTTCTATAAAGTATATTTTCGGTTTTCCTCGAGTATTTTTAGAATCTTGTCTATGGCTATGAGTACATGAGCCGAATCATGTGTTTTATCGTCGTTTATTACAACAAAACTGTCAATTGTTTCATATTTCGGTGATAACTCTGAATTTCACTTTGCAGAATAATAGTCCAGTTTTCAACGAAGTCCACATGAAGTAAAATAGAATTTGTATCTTGAAATTTTTACGGTGGTTTTCGGTAGCAATTGATTCTCTTTAGATTTTCTTGATGTAGTCATGAATTACAATTCTTACAGTTAAACCGGCAATGTACGATACGAAAACAGAAAGTGGCATAGTTTTTTTTTATTTTTTTTATTTTTTTTACGAGATCATTATTCTCCCATATGGCATACGTAACCACTTTCATTTTCATCAGGATCAATAATTAAAGACACCACACTTATTTCTTCCACTCCAGGACATTCACCACATTCTTGAAGACAGCTGTCATTTTCTACGGATCATACTACTAAAGGAAATAGGTCACTCATGACAGCTTCAATACAGGTTGCACCTTTGATTTGTAGCAACGCAGTAGCAGCTAACTTAAAATTTGCACAATACACACACACACACACACACACACACACACACACACACACACACACACACACGTATACGCGTATTTGCGTACTTGTTAGCTCCGAGTTGGGAGACCGACTTGTTGGAACCAAATGTGCATAAAAAACTAGAAGAGATACAAAAACGAGAGTGAGATCAAAGTGCATGAATTTTATTCATATTTGCGGTGGGAAAATACTTATGTCGCTATTTCTTGCAGTTTCTTGGGAAATGCGTATGGTGCCGTACTATATTTGTTGGATCCTGGTGCCAACATCACCTGCAAGATATAAATGGCACCGGTACCAATAACATATCTGGATGATCTAATGTTACACACACACACACTATTAACACTCTTCTTCAGAATTGCAGGCGTTATGAGGACCTCTACAGTGTTGCAATATTTCAGTTATCTACAGTGTAAAATAATAGCACAAAGTAGAAAAGTACACGCAGTTTTAGGGAAATAAGTCTACAAGAATGTAAAAATATGTGGAAAGAAACTATATAGTTGATTATATTTAAATTATCAGATATTCGTCAAGTGAACTGCCTACACTACTCCTTAAATCCGGCAACCACGTTAAACGGGGAGACACACTGTATGTTTGGTCTCCACTTCGCTTTATCGGAGTAGAAGTGGGTATTTAAAACAAGTTCTACTGGGAAAGAAACAACTCGTTCGTAAACGGGCGAAAGGCAGTTCGAAGTTTGCTATGACCACAACTGCTCGCTGCATTTGTTAATAAACGCTCAGAAAGATATATCAACCTTTTCAATTTACTCTCCCCCCATTCAAACAGTTCCTCTACCTTCTACGTGACGATGACGTAGAAACATTCTCACGACAGTGAGACTCTTTTTATATCACATTCGCCGATAGAAAGGAAAAGCATAAGATCTGAACTGTTTGGAAAGAAAAATGTTGATACAGAAACATAAATAGGATATGCTGAGAATTTTAAAGCGTAGCTATTTTTTGCATTTTCTTGCTATGTACTTAGACGTTCAATAAAGGACATTTGTAATTGCTTTTCGGATAGATGAACAGGACTTTTGATCGGGCTCTTGTACTGATCATATGAATTTAAATGTATTTCACATTTGACACTTTAAGGAACAACTTAATTACATTGAAACATGTGCACTCAGTACAAAATTTGCACATTAGAAAATGACCGTGACAACTTTGTTTCCACATTTGTATATAACTTCTAGAATTAGAAAATATTCTTGTAATTGTCTTGGTCACTGTGTAAGATAATTCTTTTGGCCATCATTATTATATTACTGAATGCCTCTCTTAGAAGGTAACTTACGGAAGTGTAACAAACTGATTTGAATGAAACTTTGCATATTTGCACAACATCGGAAAGGAATCGACACGTATTTTTTTTTTTTTAAAAAAAAAAAGAAAAATTCGGCAATGGTCCGGGTTTAAGGTCTCTCGATAACCCTTTGAACATAAAGGAAGGTTTTGAAGCATAGACAGAAAACAATCATTTAATATAGAAGAACCCAGGGAGGTTTCAGGACAGCTGATTCAAAATCTGACGTCAAAATTAGAAAATTCAAAATTGCGGATCCAATATGTTGATTACAATTAACAAAAGTCTTCTGGTTTGAAACCTGCGTGCACTTAGTCCCCCCCCCCTCATGCTAAATTTAAAATTATTTTTATGTCAATCGTTTGATCATCGTTTGATCAGGTATGATCAACAATTTTTAACGTTTGATTAGCTTTACTAACATAAATATAAGCGATATTTAGTAGGGGGGGCTAACTACACGCTAGCCCCCCCCTTCACGTCAGATTCGAAATTTTTTGATGTCAATCGTTTGACCATCGTTTGATCAGGTTTGATCAACAATTTTCAACGTTTTATCAACTATAGTAACAGATATAAGGGTTACAAAATGGGGGGCCAGCCTCCCTTCACCTCCGATTCGATCTTTTCTTATGTCAATCGTTTGATCATCGTTTGATCAGGTATGATCAACATTTTTTAACGTTTGATCAGCGTTACTAACACAAATATAAGCTATTTTTAGTAGCGGAGCTAACTACACGCTAGCCCCCCCCCTTTACCTCCGATTCAAAATATTTCGATGCCAATCGTTTGATCATCTTTTGATCAGGTATGATCAAAAATTTTTAACGTTTGATCAACTGTACCAACAGAGATATAAGGGTTATAAAATGGGGGACTAGCCCCCCCTTTACCTCCGATTCGATCTTTTCTTATGTCAATCGTTTGATCCGACATGATCAACAATTTTTAGCGTTTGATCAGCGTTACTAACATAAATTTAAGCAATTTTTAGTAGGGGGCTAACTACACACTAGCCCCCCTTCACCTCCGATTCGATCTTTTCCTATGTCAATCGTTTGGTCATCGTTTTATCAGGTATGATCAAAAATTTTTAACGTTTCATCATCGTTACTAATATAAATATAAGCTATAGTTAGTACGGGGGGCTAAGTACACGCTAGCCCCACTTCATGTGAGAATTGAAATTTTTTGATGCCAATCCATTGATCATCGTTTGATCTAATTTGATCAACAATTTTAAAAGGTTGACGAATTTTACTAACAGAGAAAGAAGGGTTAAAAAATGGGGCGCCAGCCCCTTCCCTTACAACTCCGATTTGGTGTTTTCTTATATCAGTTGTTTTATCTACGTTTATTCAGGTTTGAACAATAATTGCCAACGTTTGGTTAACTTTATTACAGAGACTTGTAACACTGCTAGAAATAAACAACTTTTAAATGTATTTAAGTGTATTTTAAATGTCTTTTCAAACAATGAAACAAGAATGTGTAATAGAAAAGAAACAATTACATAAATACCCTTTGGCTGAAATGCTGGGCTTCGCATGGTAAGAATAATATTTATGCAAAATCTTTAAAAGTAAAGAAATGCGTGAAATGCGTGATATAATCGTAATATGCGTATATAATCGAATTATATATATAAACACTATTAAACGTTTAATAAAGGTCCGTCAACTTGGAGTCCGGAATCGGCAAATCACATATTAAACGTGTTCATAATTTTGTACACATTTTGTACATCTTTTAAAAACATTTGTACACCCATGTGTTTCCAGAAATTTGCGATGAAATTTCCGCACTCCAACTTGACGTTCGAGTGCGGAATCACCAGATTCGAGATTTAGGTAGCTAAAAATAATATGCGAATTTCGTACAATTTTGTACACCTTTAAAATAATTTTGTACACTTCTGTGTTTTGAGAAAATTACCGTCAAAGTTTCGAACTCAACGATCATGTTGGAGTACGGAGTGTTCATATCGAAGACTTAAGTAGACAAAAATAATCTACGAATTTTGTACACTTTTGTACACCTTTTAAAAAAATTGTATATCCCTGTATTTCGAAAAAAAATGGCCTTAAAGTTGTGGTTTCTGCCATAAGCAAACCATCAACTTGGAGTGCCGATTGTCAATATCAGACATATACTAAGCAAATAAGATTGTACCTGTCCCGTAGAATTTTGTACAGCATTCAAATAATTTTGTGAGCTCCTCCGTGGCTAAGCGGTAGCGGTGCTTGAAGTGTGGGCAAGTTCATCATGACCCCAATGATATTTTACTTGTAGCACCTACACTAATGAACCACTAACGTTAGGGGTTGTTGCACTAAGAACCAGTAACGATGCACCAATGATTTTGTGATAGTGTTCCAGATTCAATTACAATGTTAAAGCATTCATCGACTCACGCTGAACTATTGCATTCTACAAGTGGAAATTTGTATTTATTATTATTATTTTAATGAAGATAAAAGAAAACCGGTTCTAGATGTTTATATTTCTGACACAATGCTGAACTTTGTTTCATCCACCTGGGTCAAAGTGACTAGCATAAAAAAGGGTGTGAGGAACCCCCTGCTTGGGTGCCATGACAGTGAGAACGGCTTGCATTATTTTTTATCTCTCCCAGGGGTGTAGCCACGGGGGGTCCCAACGGGGCCACTCCCCCAAATGACTTCCTTCCCTCCCAAACGACAGCTTTAATGTTTATATATAAATAATAATATTCCGTTTCCCTTCATCAGATTTTCTTCAAACTTGGCACATATATACAAGACCGAAAATAAATCGACACGTATTTTTTGTTTCTTTCGGGAAATAGGTTGAAGGGGGCAAAAGGCCCCTTTTCAAAAAAGAGTCCCCTTTATTAAAAGGGCCACTTTAAAGAAACTAAACTCTGCCCATGCAAAGATAACTTCAAAGTAGGGAATACCGGTTTTGTCGTTTTTGCGAGAAAAGGATTATAGGGCTAATGCCCAATTCGAAATGACAAAGGACCCCGCACAATCCTTACGGAAATCGGATTTTCGTGGAACTGCTTGAAACCGTGATATGTTGTAGATATGATGTTTCTGAGAAAAAGTCTCAATGGACACAACCACAAATCACTGACCGTTTGGCTACTACAGGGCCACTTTTTTAAAAAACAGCCGATGATAACGACATTCTGGATTTCGGTAAAAATAACTAAAACCGTGATATGCTGTAGATATTGTGATCCTGAGAATAAGTCTTAACGGATATAAGCACAAATCACTGATCGTTTGACCACTGCAGGGCCACGTTTTTAAAAGCAGCCGAATATCCTGATATTGTGGATTTCGATCAAAATGACTGAAACTCTGATATGTTGTAAATGTTGTGATCCAGAGAAAATGTCTCAATAAGCACAGCCAGCAATCACTGACCGTTTGGCCACTACAGGACCACTTTTTTGAAAACAGCAGAAGGTATCGTTATTCTGGATTTCGGTGGAATTGCTTGAAACCTTGATATGTTGTAGATATTGTGATCCAGAGAAAAGTTTCAACGTGCGCACCCACCAAACAATGACGGTTTGGCCACTACAGACAGGGCTACTTAAAAAAAGAACAGAAGGTAACAGTATTCTGGATGTCGGTGGAATTGCTTGAAATAGTGATATGTTGTAGATATTGTGATCCTGATAAAAAGTCTTAATGGACACAAACACCAATCAGTGACCATTTAGCAACTACGGGGTCACATTTTTTAAAACAGAAGAAGGTAAGGATACCTGGAATTCTGGTAGAATTGTATAAAATCATGAAAAGTTCTAAATTATCTCACAACCCGAAAAAGGGATGGAAGAGTAGCGGCCAATATTATTTAAGCATACCGGTAGATAACATTCAGATGCTCATTTTGCGAGACAAAGGAAAACTCTAGAATGTCCTACACATTTTTTCTCAGGATCACGACTTACAACGTATCACAGTTTCATTCATTTACACTGAAATAAAAAATGTCATTATACTCGGCTGTCTTAAAAAAAAAAATCTGAGCCTGTAGTGGCCAAATGGTCATAATTCGATAGTTGTGTTCATTAAGACTTTTTCTCATGATGAGATCTTCAACATATCTTAGTCTTACTCGATCTTACTGAAATTCAGAACATCGTTGTACTCAACTGTTTTCAAGAAAGTAGCCCTGTAGTAACCAAACGATTAGTGATTTGTGGTTGTGTCCATTGAGACTTATTCTCAGGATGACAATATCTACAACATATCACGGTTTCTGTCATTTTGACCGAAATCCAGAACATCACTATCTTCGGCTCGGCTGCTTTCAAAAAAGTGTTCTCGTAATGGTCAAACGGTCAGTGATTAGTGGTTGTGTCCATTAAAACCTTTTCTCAGGATCACAATATCTACAATATAACACAGTTTCAGTTATTTTCACCGAAATCCACAAGATCACTATTTTCGGTTGCTTTCAAAACAGTGGTCTCGTAGCAGCCAAATGATCAGTGATTGCTGTCTGTGCTTATTGAGACATTTTCTCTGGATCACAACATTTACAACATACCTGAGTTTCAGTTATTTGACCCGTGCCCGTGAAGACTTTTCCTCAGGGTCATAATATAATATCTACAACATATCACGGTTACAAGCAATTCCACCTAAATTCAGAATACTGTTACCTTCTTTTTCCAAAAAGGCGACCCTGTAGTAACCAGTCAGTTATTGGTGGTTGTGCTTCTTGGCTTGTTCAGACTTTTTCTCAGGATCACAACATCTAGAACATATCACAGTTTCAGTCATTTTCATCGAAATCCACCATATCACTATCTTCGGCTGCTTTCAAAAAAGTGGCCCTGAGTGGCCAAACGATCAATGATTGGTGGTTATGCCCATTAAGATTTTTCTCAGGATCACAATATCTACAACACATCACGGCTTTAGTCACTTTACCTAAATTTAGAATGTGGTTATATTCGGCTGTTTTCAAAAAAGTGGCCCTGTAGTGGCCAAACGGTCAGTGATTTGTGGTTGTGCCTATTGAGACGTTTTCTTAGGAACATAACATCTAGAACATATCACGGTTTTAAGCAATTCCACGGAAATCCAATTTCCTAAGGGTTGTGTCCTTTATCATTTCGAAGGGGGCCATTGCCCTCTACAATTCTATTCTCGCAAAAACGACAAAACACGTATTTCCTATTTTTAAGTCATCTTTCCATCGGCAGAATTTCATTTCTTTAATGTGGCCCTTTTAACCAAGGAGGCCCTTTTTGAAAAGGGGAACTTTGGCTTCCTTAACTTATTTCCCGAAAGAAACAAAAAAAAAAAAAGTGTCTATTTATTTTCGGTCTAGTATGTGCCAAGTTTGAGGAAAATCCGATGGCGAGAAAACCTTGTGAAGCTATCTCCTTTACACTCTCACTTTTTGGACTTGACGGGTTTTTGCCCCGAAGTCTTCAATTTACTGCGATTCATATTTGACAGTTTGAAGTCAAATGTTTTAACAAGGTACTTCAAATACTACCATTAAACAACGGCACTAAACTAATTAGTAACGATATTGTATATTTTTATATGTAACTAGTGTTTTTTAATTTTTTTATCAGATGGAAAATTTAGTGAAAAATATTTTTTTTCCAGTTTTTCAGTTCGGATTTCATTCGCTCTTTTTAATGCTACTTGATGTGTAACAGGATATATAGCTCTTAATAAAATATTTATTTTTTTAGTGACGAATAATAAATAAATATTTTTGTCAGGAAATCTTAAAGAAATTAAGTGCAATTCCAAGATCAGTCTTATGTATAAAGGTAGCCAAGAATGTTCTGTCCCTTTTGTGGAGGTATGTGATCCATTGGCCCTCACACCGTGAGTTGAATGCGAATCGAGATAAGGCGAAGGTCAATTGTTGGTGTGGGTATATCCAACGTACTAACTGGTTGTGACAGTTCAGTTATTCCGTGAACTTGCGTAAGGACAGAGTGAATATGGGATCACCACAGAATCATATGGGCTTGTATGCTGTACGAGTTCAAACTGGGGTCAAATGACGCTGCAGTGAAGTAGAAGATATGTCAGGCCTTTTGTGAGGGTGTCGTAACTACGCGGATAGTGCAGTGGTAGTTTAACAAGTTTAAGGACGGTGACGAAACACTCGAAGATGCATCACATGCCGGGAGACCAACACATGTACAAAATGAAGATCTGCAAGCAGCAATTTAGGCTAACAGTGCCAGACGTGTGAGGGACTGGGACTACAATTCAATATGATTGAAGAAATCATTCGGCAGCACCTCCATCAACTGTGGAAACACTACAAGTTGGGTCGATGGATCCCACATGATTAAACTCCGGGCCAGAAGGCAACGCGAACAGACACCTTTGTTTCTTTGTCGTCTCGTCTGAGGAAGGAGCCATTTCTGGACAGGGTGTTGACATGTGATGTACGAAGATCCACGGTGCCGCCATCATTGGTTAGCATCCATGAACCAAATCCAAAACAGTCGAAACCAGCACTGCACCAGAAGAAAGTTCTCTTGTGTGTTGGGTGGAGTGCTCGCTGCATCGTGCATCTTAAACTGCTACCAGTTGGTCAGAGCATCAATGCAACTGTGTACTGTCAGCAGTTGAGCCGTGTCCAAGGAAAACTCAAAGATATGGAGCCAGCAGTTCTGAATCGCAAACGGGTCCTCCTGTTACAGGATAACGCTAAGCCCCACGTGGTAAGGATGGCCCGGGACACCAATCTACGCCTTGAGTGGGAAACACTATTGCATCGGCTATACTCCCCGGACATTGCACCGTACGATTATCACATGTTCCATCCCTTGGACAGTCACCTTAGAGGATGCCAGTTCAAATCCCTAGTAGAGATACAAAATTTTCTTGATATCTTCTTCGCTTCACGCTCCACGAAGTTCTACCGCGATGGAATCCATGGTCTCCCACAACGTTGGCAGAAGATCGTCGATGCTGATGGGGACTACCTTTAATCTTCCAGGTAGTTTTAGCCAGAGGTGATAGATCGATGTTCGAAGGTGGTGGGTGAAAAAGCGATATAACTTTCTTGGTAACCTTTATAGATAGGTTGTGTTTCCAAGGGCTTAAATTGAAATAGTTATACAAAAAGGTATAATGTTTGGTCCGGTTCAGTAGTTCTTGATGGAACATAATTTATGGAGAAAAAGCAATAATAATAATAATAATAATAATAATAATAATAATAATAATAATAATAATAATAATAATAATAATAATAATAATAATAAGCTAAATAACAGTGCTTTTACTTTTCCGGAAGGAAACAAATTTTCCGATTTTTCAGGTCTCAAAAAACACTAACTGCAACATGTTTTCTTGTTTTTGTTTGTTTGTTTTATACATTGTAGCTGGCCCCTCTTCAAAAACGAAGGGCCCCTCCTACTTAAACCTGCTGACTACACCCCTGATCTCTTCAAAAAAGTAACCTTACTTTTGCCTTCGAAAAATGTTATTCATATATACAGGTATTTTAAAAATAGCTTACAAGGGAACCTGCGGATGCTTTGTACGTCATGGCGGTCACTGGTGTCCTTATCAAAGAAAATGCCGTCGGTTCTAGGTAGAGAAGAAAGTAAAATTGATAGCGGTGGTAGCTCGTAAGTGAAAGATATGATGGTTTGCACTTGCCACACTTAACATAGTGTATAAATTATAATACACTATATACCTATATATATTGGTAGAGGTACTCGGTTTAGCACGAGAAGAATAATGTTTATTTAAAATCTTTAAAAGTGCAAAATGTATAAAAATATATAACTCTGAATAACGCCTTCGGCATTGCTTTTGTATTACAGTAGTGCAATCAGATATAAATTACATACATGAATATGAAAGTTAAGCTTTGAAATAAAATAGCAAAGAAAATAACATGTATTTTTGTATATAATTTCCAATGTTTGTAGAAACTTGCAAACATAATTATTAAGAGATATTAAGAAAGGTGTAAGTTTCGTCTAGGTGAAGACACCGAAGGGGGGGGGGAGCAAGCGACGCCGAAATATTTGTCTACGTTCTTGGGCACACAAGTACCTAAACGTTTAAAGTTTGTTAGCAGTCCACACAAGGAAATTATACAGAAAGAAGTAAGAAGTAAGCAAGAGTAGATGTACAGTCAGAAACAATATTAAGTATAGGTTGGACCTATTGTTTCTTATACCTCCACCTTTACTTATTATTGTTTCCGACTGTACACGAAAGATCACAATACGGTACTTACCGTAAATGGATGCATGAAGATGCTTCAGCTGTTATTTGATGTTGCTGATTCAGGAGTTTCTTCACTACTCCATGGTCCAAGAGAGTTAAAAAAAAAAAAAAAAAAAAACTCTTTGCATGTTAGTTTTACATACCTATCTTGACTCCCTTTGTCTCATTATTGTGAAACAACGCGCTATTTGAAT
This sequence comes from Thermobia domestica, assembly GCF_964235325.1. NCBI lineage: Eukaryota > Metazoa > Arthropoda > Insecta > Zygentoma > Lepismatidae > Thermobia > Thermobia domestica. The sequence continues at coordinate 84,680,461 of NC_137464.1, read as the reverse complement.
CACTTGAAACGAAAAGAAGAGAATTTATATTCTCCAACTTTCTGCACTTATTTTCCTTCAGAGAAGAGATTTTTATTGGTCCATCCTCTTAGCATACAGAATTCCGATTTACTTTAATTTTCTGCATAGGTAGATACACTGGCGAAACTCCGGGGGTATGAGTCCCCTCCAATCTTGGAACTAAGGGGGACTGTCCTCCCAATAATTCGATTTGAAATGTGTTTTGGGGGAAAATATGATTATTTGTGTCCGATTACCACAAAGGGAAGTGAGAAGAAATTTATGTCCTCTCAGAATAGCCTCAAATCTGCCCCTGCAGGACTCCCAATGTTGAAGACAATTAGGGATTCGCACGAGACGAGTCGAGACAGGAATTTCCTGACAAAATTCGAGTAAAGACACGGCTCTTCCAATAGAAAAATATACGTTTTTCGAGTCGAGACATCACTTTGACAGAACATTTCGAGACGAGACAGCCACAAATCTTGTCTCATGCGCATCCCTAAAGACAATTCTAGTTTTCTAATATTCCACAGCATTGTTTTTCAACTTCATAATTTTAAACATCTTAAAAAAATTGCTAAGGGTCTTATCCGTCACTCCCCCCCCCTATGTTGAATACGGATTTGCGTCGCTGGGTAGATAACCGAATGTTTCCCCTGGTAGGTGGCAATTTATCATTGTTTCGTTCTCAAACTTATCTCACTTTTATAGCTCTGTTAGTAAAGTTGATCAAACGTTAAAAATTGTTGATCATACCTGATCAACCGAAGATTGAACGATTGACATTAGAAAATATCGAATCGGAGGTGTAGGGGGCTGGCACCCCATTTTGAAACCCTTATATATGTTACTAAAATTTATCACACGTTGACAATTGCTGATTAAACCTGATCAAACGATGATCAAACGATTGGCGTCGAAATATTTCGAATCGGAGGTGAAGTGGGGGGGGACTAGCGTGTAGTTAGCCCCCTACTAAGAATACCTTATATTTATGTTAGTAACGCTGATGAAACGTTAAAAATTGTTGATCATACCTGATCAAACGATGATCAAACGATTGACATAAGAAAAGATCAAATCGGAGGTGAAGGAGGGGCTGGCCCCCCATTTTGTAACCCTTATATCTCTGTTAGTATACTTGATCAAACGTTGAAAATTGTTGATCAAACCTGATCAAACGATGATCAAACGATTGACATCAAAAAATTTCGAATTTGACGTGAAGGGGGGGGCTAGCATGTAGTTAGCCTCCCCTACTAAATATTGCTTATATTTATGTTAGTAAAGCTGATCGAACGTTAAAAATTGTTGATCATACCTGATCAAACGATGATCAAACGATTGACATAAAAAAAAACTCGAATTGGAGGTGAAAGGGGGCTAGCCACCCATTTTGTAACCCTTATATCTCTGTTACTAAAGTTGATCAAACGTTGAAAATTGTTGATCAAACTTGATCAAACGATTATCAAGCGATTGACATCAAAAAATTTCGAATCTGACGTGAACGGGGGCTAGCGTGCAGTTAGCCCCCCCTACTAAATATCGCTTATATTTATGTTAGTAAAGCTAATCAAACGTTAAAAATTGTTGATCATACCTGATCAAACGATGATCAAACGATTGACATAAAAATAATTTTAAATTTAGCATGAGGGGGTGTAACTGCTCGCAGGTGGTTTGAAATGGTTTGCAGTTAGCCAAGAACAATCATAGGTGTCAGGAGATATTGCCAGAAGGTTGCAAACCGATTTGAAACCTTCATGTTTGATTAAAGTGAGTTTCTCCACCTATCACTCTTCGGGGTGCTTATTTAAAGTGAGTCCCCTCACCTCTCACTATTTGTGATGCTTATTGAAAGTGAGTCCCTTCGCTTCTCACTATTAGGCCCGTTACACAGTCAAGCGGAGCTCCGCGCTCCGTCTTCCGCCCTCCGCGTGTGTGCTTACACAGTCATCCGTAGCTACGCGCTACGCGTCACGTGATTATATACAGGATTCTTCTCAGTCAGTGTTGCGAGTCACCATGAAAAGTTCGAAGCGACAATAGTGGCATCTTAATATTTCTGTAAGAAGAGAAAACGAAAAATACACAAAAATAAATGTCTTAAGATTCATCCCTTAGTTTCTCAAAGAATTCTGAGGGGAACTTTATGTCTGTGTGTATAGATATGCAAGAAGACGAGAAGTATTTCAATAATTTCCGTACGCCAATTCAGTCGTTCGATGACCTAACCAATTCAGTCGTTCGATGGCCTAATTGAAAAAATTCCATCGAAATTATAAAAATGTAGTTTAAATAGGATCCATATGTACGCTCTTCCTTTAAAAAATTCAGCAGTTAAAATACAGCACTTTCCTTTAAAAAATGCCATGATACTGTTTTTTTAACAAATGAAAATAACGAATGTGTGTACATTTGGTTAGAACTTCACATCCAATCACTTTTCATCCAATCAACTATTTAATAATAGAGATAAATTATTTGCCTCAATTTATCTTTTTTCATTGTCCATACCTTCATTTTTACAAAAAAAAAAAAATCTTTTACATATCTTGTTCCATGCCTGTTCACGAATGTCACGCTTTTTGTGTTCCTCACAAGAGGGATCCCATTAACATGGTGTTAATTTAACCTCCGTGATAATTGAAACTGAAACTGAAATTTGAAATTTGTTGAAAGAAAGTCGAAAACTTACAATAGTCACGTACTGTTAACAGTGGTACATTAGATGCACCACATGTACAGTTCCAATTAAGCAAAGACATTAATTGGAAGTTCCAATTAAACGAAGACATTATAGCTAAATTAAAAATAACACTAAAAATATGAAAATAATATTATAGAACAGTATAAAATATTATTTAGCAACTCACTATCAAAAATAAGAAAAGAAATCTGAATCAATTTTCATTTTGCTTTTGCTACCATGCACGTTTCTTTTTATATTTTAAAGAGAAGTGGCTGCTCCGCGCGCGGAGTTCCGCTTGACTATGTAAGCACCCATTTGCTCAATGGCCCTATCTGTCTCGCGGAGCGCGGATAGGGCCACGCGGAGCTCCGCGTGACTGTGTAACGGGCCTTAGAGGTGCTTATTGAAAGTGACCCCCTCGCTTCTCACTACTCGGGGTGCTTATTGAAAGTGAATGCCCTCGCCTCTCACTAGTTGGGGTGCGTATTTAAGTGATTTATATTATATTTGAGTCCCGAGTTGAACCTCAAAAGAGTATCTCAAGATAGAAACCATTCCTGCAGGAACAACTGGATTTAGCATCTTGATGTACTCTACTTTAGTCCCTGGAAAAACATCTTGGGACATTTTTCTGACATTGTCCTTCTCTATAACATAAATTAACATCTCCGTAATAATATAATTAAGATCCAATCATTGATTCATAAATAGATTTTCTTCTCCCATATTTGCAAATATTATTAGGTATCTGTGACAATAAAAACCTCCTATGTTTGACAATCCCGTAACATTTTATTTCAAAGATTGTGCATCATTTTGCAATTTGTGCGCAGTTATTGCTGTAATAAGGTGTGCGTTGTGTAAACTATGTTTATGCATCACACATCTTTTTACGGAATATCATTACTGTAAAACGTTTTTTCCAATAAATTCATAATTATAACAACTGAGGATATATGAAACTCGGACATATTGACAAGCGTGAAGACTCACTATAAACAAGCGCCCCGAATAGTGAGAGGTATAGAGATGCACTTTAATCAAACATCTCGTTAAAATAAGTAGAGAAAGGTGTTTCAAATCGTTCTGCAACCTCCTCGCAGTAACCCCTGCCTGCGATAGTGGATAATTGTTCTTGGCTAACTGCAGACCATTTCAAACCAGAAGACTTTTGTAGTTGTAATCACCATATTGGATCCACAAGCTTGCATTTTCTAATTTTGACGTCAAATTCTGAATCAGCTGTCCTGAAACCTCCCTGGGTTCTTCTATATTAAATGATTGCTTTCTGTCTATGCTTCAAGATCACCTCTAATGTTCAAAGTTTGTTTCTACTCTTAAACCGCACCAATGCCGAAAAAAAAATACTTGTCGATTATTTTTCGATGTTTTACAAGTCTACAAAGTTTCATTCAAATCGGTGAGTTTCACTTTCGTAAGTCTCCTTGTGAGATAAACATCCTATCCATAAATCTTTAATCTGTCTCTGAAATTAACTTTAGAGATTAACATTTATCTGAAACATGCATTTTATATAATGTTTGATAATATAATGCTTTTCTCAACATTCACTATCGCTCCCGTGCCTTGGAAAAAAATAAGTAGTTTAACGTAATCTTTTGTCGTGCGGAACAGAACGTACATGGGCATCTCATGTGCCTCTGCAGCTTGGTTGTTTGGTTGGTTCGGATTTTAGCATGCCTTTTGAGCACTGAATCATTTGACACAAACTTCCGCCTTATCGTTATGTCCTAACCCCTTCAGTTCCCACCCGGAATGTTGTTGATTTCAGTTGAGCGTCCCTTTCACCAGCGAGGCTATATGAGACGTGGACTTACTGATTAACGTGGCAATCAAACCACATGAGCTCCCGCCGTGAATCAATTCCGCGTCTTGCGCCGAACGTGCATATGCCTACTATATAACAAAATTGCCAACTTGTGTGGTGGAAGTGGTCGTATCAGAATCACAATCTAAATCGTTTTTTGAATTTGTATCCGAGATCTGGAATTGAATCTAAATTGGAGATATAGTTCTTGTGATTCAGCGTGTTAGTAAACAAGTAGTTACCCATCTTTTTCCGGCATTTGAAGCATATCAATATTAGTAAATGAAAAGTATTGGTAAGATACCGAAATAGAACATTTATATTTCTTCACAGGTAATTTCAGTGAAATTAGGGTTGCCATCCTTTCGGCGTTTGCCGAGGATGTCCAACATTTTGCAATTTTTCAATGTCGAGACGTAATTTCAATTATTTTTGAATAGTCCGACATTTAATCATATTTCTATTTGTTCAATATTTTGCTTGAAAAATTAGTATGTTTCTCAATTGCGTTAGAAAACTGTCCTTCATTGGTTTTTAATCAACTCTTTATTAAGATTGATTCTCTAAAATGTGTCGAAGTCCAAACTTCAAATTTGATCTCATCTAACTCGGGAACTAAAACCCTGCACATCATATTTATTTCATATGAGTACAACGTTGTCAAGATTTACAACCATGCCAAGTTTGATTCAGATCAATGAATTTGGTTGAATTTGTACTGTATAACTCCTTGTGATCTTTCAGAAAATAATCAATAAAAGACGAAACTATAAATGACGAAAGTTATATAAGCGTAGGCATATAGCATATAGTTTAGGCCTAATAACTCATTACGTGTCCCTTATCTTATACGAGTTCTTACGTTAGCCTAGAATGAAAATTTAACCCTTGCTGAAGAGTAGTGATAGGGCATTTTTCAGAAGTAAGAATAGCATTGAAATTTCCAGCGAACTTTATCAACTTTATTTTGCGATTTTAGCAGTACGGTAATGTAGCGAGTAAAGAGTGTTTTCTCTAGTCAATGCTTAGTGTAAAAAAAAAGAAATAATAAAAAAACTCGTTAATACAGTCAGTTACGGAATCGATCATTGTACTAAAATGTACGTAGTTTCATAAACATGAATTATGAAGAATTTTACAAATACTTGTTGCAACAACATAATGCATTACATTCGTCAAAAAATGGTGGCCGAGGCAACTACAATTCTGATTCAAGAACCAATGCAGATTCAACATCATCCACACAATTATAAGGTAAAATGTTTTCAATTTTACTTGTAAAAAGGTCCAGCTTTTTAATAAAAGTCAGCTATTTTCTGAAAGAATGTCCACTGTTCGATAATCTTACAAACTCGTAGAAGAAAGAATGAAATGAGAACAAATATTGACCAGTTGGTAAGTGTATTTATATCCTATACTCCAATCAAAACATCAAATACAGACTTCCCACTATCGCATCAGTATATATATATATATATATATATATATATATATATATATATATATATATATATATATATATATATATATATATATATATATATATAATCATTATAAATCACAGTATGAGTGCAGATAATAAATAATTAACATGACTTTCGATAACTCTCGGGATGAAACTAAATAGACGATAGGTTTCAGAGAATCAGATACGAAATTTTTCAACCTCTCTAATTTTAAACCAGAGAACGGTATTAGTATCGGGATAGCAGCTTAAGCAATGCATACGAAAAGACATGCACTAACACCAGGGCCGTATTAAGGGAGGGAGTTAGGGAGGCTATAGCCCCGGGCCTCCAGGTGAATAAGGTCCTCCAATCTGATCAAAATCTCAACTGGCTTTCTAAAAAGAATCATGACGATATAATCATCATCATAAAATAAAATGACCAAAAATATTAAACACATTCTCTTAGCATTCCTACTGTACTTTGACAGAAATTATTAGGTGAAGTCAGCAGGGGCCACATATTTTTTCTAGCCCCGGTCCTCCAGATAAGTTAATCCAGCCCTGACTAACACCTTACGTACGACGGAAAAGCATTAGAAAAATGAAAATATTTCAATTCTTTTCCCTGTTAATCTATCTTAAACCAGGCTCTTAATGTGTTATCTTGAAATACGGAAACTGAAGTGACGTTCTATTAAAACAAATATTCTTCTTCTCTTGTAAACTTTAAAATTCCTTTCACATAGCACGAGTGCGCAAAATTCCGAACAGTGGAGAGAGTTGAATTGATTTGGCTATGTATTCTTATGGCTGTGTGGAATCTGGGTACATCATTGCGGTCCAGAGTCCAATCAGCATAGCATACAGTGGCGGCATCATGATGTCCACCCCTCAAGAAATTCAAGGTAATGCAATCAGATGGCAAGATTATGGTAACATTTTTTTCTGGGATGGGGTATAGTAAGGGCATACTGTTCATTGATTATCTTCAGGGTCCAACGACAATTACAAGTGACTACTATTCAAAACTGATTCCAAAAATAAGGCAGGCAATCAAGGGAAAACGCAGCTACACATGAAAGTGTTGCTGCTGCAGTACAATTCTTCTACTCACAAAAGTCACCTTACCTCCACCGCTATTGCCGATGCCGGGTATAAAATACTTGAGCACCCTCCCCACTCTCCAGATCTTGCCCCAAGTGACTTTCACCTGTTTCCCAAGATTAAGTAGCACCCGCGAGGAACAAAGTTTGCCAACGATGTTATGCAGGCTGCCGAAAAATGGCTTCCAGCCGTCAAGGATTTTTTTTAAACTGGTATTCATGCTCTAGAACATTGTTGGGAGAAGTGCATTATAGTGATATGGTACTATGTGGCAAAATGAAAAATCTTCTATATCGAATTATCGAACACTCCTCGTAATATCACTGAACACTGCCTACATTGCCTAATTCACCTAAATATAGCGATTTTCGGCCCTATAGAACGTGAGAGGTGTCGGTTGACAACTCCTATGCATGAAATTTTGCCTCTGTCGTCTCCCGCGTTGTATGGATAATATCTCACGAGGATACAGTGTCTTTAGATTTATTTAGGATGTGTTTTTTTTTGCGAAACCAAATAATCAGCACGTCTTCAGAGTTTGGCAATATTGTTGGTGAACTTACGGTATTTGACGTTTTCTCTCCTTTAGCCTACTCGGCATAACCGTGGGACGTAAAACTTAAAGATTTGACGTTTTCTCAAGCTTGCGTTCGAAAGACGGCTCCACGAATCGTATACCGAAATCTTTCGATGTATCAGAGGTAAAGCAAAACATTTCTGTAATTGGTGTAGAGCCCAGGCTTCGCGAGTCGTTATGGTTACTGCAGTTAAAGAAAGAAAACATTCTATGATCCAAGGCCGCAAACAATAGAAGTGCAGACATGCCAACACCTTACAAAAGTAAACAAAAGTTTCCAGTGCATCACTAAGGTCTGGCGCTGATATTAATTATGCAACAACTTGGCACAATGGTGACGGAACCAGTTTTGTCTTATCCATCTGTAGACTAGAACAGTGATGGGCAAACTACGGCTCACGGGCCAGATGACACCGGCTGAAACATTCTATCAGGTCCGCAGTATGGAAAATAAAATGAAATCGTTAAGTTTTACGTCCCACGGTTATGCCGGTTAAGCTAAAGGAGACGGTGATGATAAGAGATAAGTGAAATGGTGGAACGAAGAAAGTAGGAGGAAACGGGAGAACCCCGAGAAAAGCCACGATCACTGTGTTTGTCCACCACAAGGTCCGCAACATGAGTCCTGATCTACAGAATTTAACTTCACTTCTGAAAATCCGTGAATCCCACTTTAATCAATATTGTAAGAAACTTGTAGAAATGCTGTACAAATTTCATTTACCACTTCCACTTTATAGTCTTTCAATCGTGGTCTTAGTATTACAAGAAGTCTTTTTTTTTTAAAAAAAAAAAAAAGAAAATGTATAGGCCACCTAATTGTTCTTTTTCTTTGAATATTAGCCCGCCAAAGTGTTTTTCTTTTTTCTTTCGGCCCCTTCCTAAATAACTTTTCCCATCATTGGAATAACACCCAAGCCCTGTGCAAAACAGTTTCGAGGTTCACCTCTCCTCCAGGGGTCTGGAGGATCGTTGCTACCACCTGCTTGCCTGATAATATTATTAGCACTGTTGGTTTACTTAATAGTATGCATGCAATAGTACAAATAGTACAAATAATAGTACAAATAGATAATAGTACAAATTTATCGAATTAAAAAATTGGCGATTTAAAAAAAGTTGGATCATTATATAACAGTTAAGAAGTAGTTCTTATGAAAAACAGAGATCAATCCTTTAGCCTAGCCGGCATAACTGTGGCACCTAAAAGTGAAAGATTTCGTTTCATTCCCAATGGGCTCTTTGGTTTTACGTTTTGCATAGCTACGGTCGCATTTTTTCCAACACAAAAATTTTGGATAATTTTAGTTTCCTTCTTTAGTTCCCTCGTAGCTAAATCACTGTCGTTACAGTCTTCGATGCAGAAAACCTGGATTCGAAAAACATTACTCATATTACTGAATAAACTAAATTAACCAACGCTACTATTACGTATACGCGCTACCTACAAATAGCTTTAGAGCACCACCATACGAAGACAATCAGACGGCAAGGCCATTCTACAAGAAATACTGTCACTCATGGCGCAAACATAGGTCGAATGCCTTCATGTCGCAGGTATGCTTATCGTTTGCATGAGCGTGTATAAGGCTACCGAGTAGTCCCTTCTTAAATTGTCATAGATAAAGAGTTCAGGGGAAAAGGGGATGTCCATTTTTACAATTTTTTCAGGAAACGATTTTTAAAGTTCAAAACATTTTACTTCGGAAACTAGTCGTGGGAAATGCTTCAGATTTGGTTTACAAGTTCTTTATTATATTGGAAACTAGCTTACAAAATCTTATGTTCAATATATATTATTGTAAGTAAAAGAATACAAGAAAGCTGACATGAGGTTGGTATATACTGGGAAAAAACGTGTCTATTGCAGGCAAAATAACGGAAAATAGAGGCAATTGTTTTTCAATTTATAAGTAATATTATTAAAAATATGACATCTTTGTTCTCCTTTACTCCGCTAATTACTTCTTTTGGAGTTTCGTATAGAAGGCTTAAGCGTATAGGCTGCATAAGACATTCAAAGCATACAGATCCTACCATTTTTCTTCCTAGATAGGCAACTTCCCTTTAAAAAAGAGGAAACGATCTTGTAAATCCCACCAGTAATTATATTTTTCATAGCATCCTATTCAAACTGTTCTCAACCGATTTAACCCAGTTCTTTAATGTACAACGAAAATCTTGGAAATGTACTTTTATCCTCTAATCAATATCAAATATGGGAGAGTGAAACAAGGAGAACAAGTGGGGTACAAAGTTTCATTGACTTTGTTGACCTGAGAGTCAAAGCCTTATAAACGACTATTTGACATTGCTTACGGAAAGGTGCAGTTGCTTAAGCAAGTTTGACATTAGAATTTTTAAAATCGGGTTCTGGAACAATAGTTATATACTTTAACTCATTTAATAATTATTCATTGGATATACCTGTATTGCACACATGCCCATGACAGATCAATTTCACGGATGCATAATATGATTTTTACAATCCTGGCCTTTTCATTCGATTTTTCTTCTTATTTCATAGTAATGTATATGAGGTTCTTTGCGCATTATTGCAGTGTTATTGAGTTGTTGAGTTGAATTTCAGTTTAGCGTCCCTTTCAGCAGCGAGACGTGGACCTACTGATTAACGTGGAATCCGATCCACATGAGCTCCCACCGGGAATCGAACCCGGGTCTCCCGTTCAGTGTTATTGTACTATAATTCAACATTAATACAATTTATGGTATAAGCGTCCAGCTTTCCGACGCAAGTCATTTATGGATTAAAGCATTCTCCCTCCAATAAATCTGGTTGTGGTGGGTCATTTGTTAATAGTAGGTGAATCACAGAAGAAAATCAAAGTCCATTATAAGTCTGTCTCCCTAGGTATCACAAAACATGGGTGACTTTTCTCTACTCGAAGCTCATGATTGACCTAGAGTGGAATGAGCATTTTCCCAAGTACAGCGGTTGTGAGAATGATATCCAATCTCGAGTTATGAAACTGTAAATCCACTTACTTTATGTAGTGTACGTTTCACTCTGCTGCCTTTGATTACATTATTCCAATCCTCTGGTATTTGATCTCTTGATTTTATGTTCACCAGTCTCATGTTCTTATCACGTTCAAGGTAGGAATGACACGAACTGGGAATGTTACTTGAAAGAAAATGAACCCTTGCCTTTCATGTGCAATGCAATGAAGGCATCTGAATAAAGTATAATCCTTATTTTGACTACTGCAAGTGTAACAGAAAAGCTCAAGATTATGAATGTTGGGAGATGATTTGTCTTACTATTTTTTTAAAGAAATAGATTGTTGAAGCTACATTAAGCTGTATGATCAGTCAACACTGGAACATAAATACAGTTGAACGTTATCGACAAAAGAGAAAGAAAAATAAGAGTAAAATGAATTCCCCTTTCTTCCACTGTAAGTGATGACGATACCTCCTTCCATTTTAAAAGGATTTTTAAATTGCTATAGAAGGCTAACCGTAAACCTTTCCCCCTTTTCGATATATTGAATGAAACTCACAGCGTGCTCAACAAGATGGCATGAAAATCGAAATTTCGCCCAAAAGTGGACATCCCGCATTTCCCCCTGGACTCCTCAAACGTTAATTAGACAGTTGCTATCTTTTCTTTAGTCGAGTTCTTTCTATAAAATAACATATTTCTTCGTTTCTAAATTTCTTAGCTGTGAACAGTTTCGAAAAATCATGAACTTCGTTGATAGTCGGAATTGGAATACTTGGTTTACAATTTTGGTACAAGTTCTCAACGAAATTACTCGTTCTCCAGTTATTTTTTCCTGTAAAGATTTGTAACAGCGTGTTAATGTCTTTGTTCTGTCTGCAGGATGCTAGGTGGGTTCAGCTTTTGCATTACCTACCCATACCTGAGGTGCGGAAAAACTTCTTTGTATTCAATGGGTTTTCTCGGTGTTCTTCTGTTTCATAACGGAGACAATTGGACCATAAAATACCTGATTCCCAAAAATGAAGACATAGTCACGGGCACTGGCACAACCGGTATGCGTCAGCACAGAATCTACTGAAAACAGGATATTTGAGCCTACAACGACACAGAGCCGTCGACATGTTTCACTGTTGACATTGTGCCAAAGCGTCATGGTCCATTATGAAGGCCATCCATGTCAGGTCATATTCATGTCATGTAACTTGGCAGACTGATTGTCGACGCCGGTTGAGGAAGGTGCTATTTGTTTCTCCATTATTTGCTCCGCAGTCAGACGATGATTCAGAGTGACAATACGCCGTAAGGCTTGGCGATATCTGTCAACGGCGGTATTGTTCCATCCACTGTTTCACTTCGCGGATGAGGATTTGCCGTCAGTATTGTAAGTTGTAATCACTTTGGACACTGTCCTTTGCGGCACACCTAACAGACCTGTAAGTTTTGTCGCGCTTGCAGAACTTGACGGAGAAACAATTTTCCTTCCTAGAAAACTAAATAGAACTCTCATTTTACACTAACACTGCTTAGCTCACTGTCCATTCACGTTCTACTACCCCTCACGTAGTATGGAGTTGGCCACTACCATCGTCTCAAATCTGTGGTGGCCGCATAATCTTTGGTGACCCAGATATGTGACGTGTTACCAACTCCAGGTGTGACTGTTAAATAGTTAAGCATTTGTAGATCTTGAAGAACAAATATTGGTACGTTTGCTATATGGGCACTGAGTGGAAGTGTATTTAGTGAATTCGTTGATAGTCCATAGAAAGTACAATTTTAATTTCGGACACTCCTAGAAAGACTTACTGGACTTCCGCTTTCATATTCCCTAGTGGTTACATGGTTAGCATGCGCGCCTTAAGTGCATGAAACCGGGTTCGATTTCTGGTGGGATCTCATGTGGTTAGGATCCCGCGTTAAGCTGCATTTCATGTTTCCTATAGTCTCGGTGCTGTATAGGATGCTAAGACCTGAATCAACCAACACTCTTGCGTAAGGATCTGAAGAAATGGATGAATGTGATGCAGATATGTAAAGAAAGAAACCTGAAGACAAAAACTACCAAAGATGGACTAAGGTTGGGTGTTCGAAATCAAAAAGTTTCAAGAGCGCTAAGTGAAAGATGTTTTTGTGTATTGAGAAAATAGAAAATGTCCTGATGATTTGCATGTAAAGTAAAACAGATATGAAATACAGAAGAAAGAAGGGACATAATAAATATTACAATTTCAACACCAGACTCGGCTCCGGAGGGAAGTCATGTCCGTAAAACTTAAAAGTTTTGTCGTATCAGACTGAGAGAAGATATGTTACTTACTGTTTACTTTTTGTTATCAACAGTCAGAATACGAGAAAGTATTACATCTGTTTGTTTTACGCAATATCACTTTATTTTTTACTGTCATAATTTACCTTACAAGCCGCCTTTGGTAGACACCTTTAACATATTGTGCTCGTATTTTGATAGTTGAACACCTCTAATATACATAGTGCACTAGATAATAAATATACTGAAATTCACAGGTTTTCTTTATTTTTTCGATTAGGCAGGTTCGGGTTATTAAAATAAATATTCCTAGGTAGTTTCTTCTTACAAAACGTCATTTCTATGTTTTATAACACTTCAGTTTAAAAATATACAAATTTGCTTTTCCTACGATACAAATACACAAATATATAAATTTGTATGAAGGCAGATAATTACCTGGGATTGAAGAGGTTAAATAGAAAATATCGAAATATTGTGAAACATGGACATATTAAAGCATTAAAAGTATCGAAGAATCGTAATATCTTAATACTGAAAAATACCGAAATATTGAAAAATATTGAAATATTAAAAACATCGATCTTAATCCTTTGGGGATCCGGGGTTTTGGGCTATTTTTTAGACTTTCAGTCAAGCAGCTACTGCATCGTCACTATTTATCCTAGGATCATGGTTCATACCTCATTCTCTTCACAATGGAGCTGGCTTTCAAATGGTACCACTTGCATGCTCATACCATATACCAGGAGAGGGAAAATTATGTAAAAGGGAAAATTTCGGAGGGAAAAAATTTCCCCCCACTTTGGGCCCCTCTGGAACGACCCTGTGTGAACGTAGAGATCTAAAAAATCTGATAAATAGTACTTGGTATACTGAATGAGTGTGCTGAATTTCAAGTTTCTATCTTGAATACTAAGGGCAGGAGAAATTTTATCAAGAATTCCCACAATGCCCAAAATTACAGTAAAACACCATGATCTCAGGTAAAAAAATTCCTGAGACATCTCTATTTACCCTAGGACTATAATCCGCCAATCATTCTCTTCAGAATAGAATTGCCTTTCAGGTGGTACCATTCACATATCTCCATCATCTATCTAAGCCGAGAAATTCCCAAAAAAGGGAATTGTTTGGTTTAAAATCCCTTTTTTTCAACTTTTTGCCCCTCTGGACCCCCCTGTTTTAACGCAGAAATCTGAAAAAATCTGTTAAATACTACTCGGTGGACTGAATGTTTGTGCACAATTTCAAGCTTCTATGTGCAAAAATAACCCCGCCAAAAATATATTTATACCGACAATGTCCTATATTCCCCTATACAGAAGTATATTTTGATAAAAAAATCCCTGACACATCCCTAATTACCCTAGGACTATAATCCGACAATCATTCTCTTCAGAATAGAACTGCCTTTCAGACGGTATGACTCACGTGTCTCCATCATGTATCTGAGGCGGGAAAATCCCGAACAAAGGGATTTTTATGGTCTAAATATCCGGTTTTTCAACTTTGAGCCCCTCTGGACCCCCCTGTTTTAACGCAGAGATCTGAAAAAAATATGATAAATACTACTAGGTAGGTTGAATGTTTATGCACAATTTCAAAAAAATATTTCAAGTTCTACGTCCCACGGGTATGCCGGTTCGGCTAAAGGAGACGGTGAAGATGAGAAATGAATAAAATGGTGGAATGAAAGAAGTGGGAGGAAACGGGAGAACCCCGAGAAAACCCACAAGCACGATGTTTGTCCACCACAAAGTCCACACGGCGCGGGCTGGGATCGAACCAGGGACCCTAAGCACCGGAGGTGAACGTTCTACCGCTGAGCCACCGCGTTCCCTATGCACAATTTCAATCTTCTAGGAGCAAAAGTAAGCCTGCCAAAAATATATATAAAGACAATGTATCAAATTCACGTATACAGAAGGATATTTTGTAAAAAAATATCTGAGGCATCCCTAATTACCCTAGGGTCATGTTTCGCCCATCATTCTCTTCAGAATAAAACTGCCTTTCAGACGCTATGACTCACGTGTCTCCATCATGTATCTAAGGCGGGAAAATCCCGAAGAAAGGGATTTTTTGTAAAAATATCCCTTTTTTCAACTATTGGATCCCCCTTGTTTTAACGCAGAAATCTGAAAAAAATGTGTTAAATACAACTCGGTTGACTGAATGTTTGTGCAAAATTTCAATCTTCTACGTGCAAAAATAAGCCCGCCAAAAATAATGAACATAGGTTTAATAAATGAAAATATATATTTTAAAATTATGAAGTCATCACCTCCTATGTCTCGACGCAGGAAGGTGTAAAACAATACGTAAGGTCTTCTACAATGCCTCTGGACTTGAAAGACAAAAAAAAACGGACGAAAAAGGTCAAATAGGAGTTATAACGCAATGTACCATGAAACACCCGTATGGTACAAATTGTACCATCGGATCCCCAAAGGGTTAAAAGTTTTCGATACTTAAAAATATCTACCAATCGATATATCTTAATATCGCACAGCTGTACGTGGCACCTGTCACCGAGGATTTTCTTTTAACCACTGTTCCTCTTCGAGGATGTGGTTTCCCCGTAAATTTTGTAGAATTTCATCACTTTGACCGTCACCTAAATGTTGTTACTCGCGACACACTCAGCATACTTACCACTTTCACCACGCTAACACCATATATCCGAGCTTTAATAATTTGGCCTCTTTGGAAATTAGTTAATTTATTTTACTTTATGACCGCTTACTCGATACAGGCACACTACTATTCTACTGAGACTCACATAATACGTAGTTAGCCGTATCACTCCCACCAACAATCAAGGGCTGCGGTCGCTGCCTATTCTTTGCCAACCCAGACATCTTACATGTTTCCTACTTCATTGCTTGAATTAATTTAATAAATCTGTATGCGACATATCTGTAAACTACGGTTGTGCTTTTTTTTATTTGTTAAAGGTTAAAATAAATATTTAGTTTATTATTATTTTTAAACTAATGAGTTCTGTTTGACAAAAGAAGGAAATAAAATAGTGTGAAAGTTGGAACATATAGTATGTAGGTATGTATGAATCTGTGCTTTGCAAATGTGCTTCTAAGTCTTCAATCTTAGACCTTTCTAGTGTACCTCTTAGTATACATTTGTTTTTTCTCTTGTTCAAATAAATTAACTTTCGCTTCATACACTGGTCCCAGACCTTCTTACATAAAGCAACAGAAAATCGAACTACGTGTGTAGATAGAAACAATAATTGTGTCCCGATAAGATCACGCTCTGTGTATATGTTTTACGCTAGCCTATCTTCCATTCATTTATCACAATCTTTGTTTCTGTTCCCACCGTTTCTAGAAGTACGAGTTGTAAATATATGCATATACGTTTCTCCAATTGTGATCAATGCCTCCCCTGATTTCAACCCACCTTCTGCTCTTTAACTATGTCATGTGACAGGCAGGCTACTGTGAGTAGACGCGACTGCGCAAACGAAAATTTCAAGGTTGCGTCGGTACCAACAAGCACTGTGTAAATTTGCTTGTGTGTTTATTCCCCCGTACGACTCACCTCCTCTTTCCACTCCCCTTACGTTTCTCCATCCCGTAAGCAGGGCAGTGCCAATAGATCCGGTATGCGTCATATTTACACACCGTTTCTTAGTTAAAGTGTGAGACCACCAGGAGGCAGCTAATTCGGCAGAGCATACACACGGTTTACACAGATTCTCACATTTTTCTATAATTATTGGGACCTTCCCGAAATTCGGCCAGGAGGCCCAGGGGGTCGCCAGGAAGCCCCTGTAGGCTTAAAAATTGTTGGCACCGGAAAATGTCCCAACAATTTTTCCGGTCCCAACTGGTAAGGTGTTAAACCATATGCAGGTACCAACAAGGATAGGAATGCGGGAACACACACACACACACACACACACACACACACACACACTTCCCTCTCAGGTTGCGGACTGACACACTTTAGTCGAATACTATAAAATTCCGAGTGACCCATTTTTATGCTGGGATTGTTCTGTTTAAAAATTCAGTAAATTTCTTTGAAACGCGTAAGAAAACGTTTCGATTTTTTTTTAACTTTTTGTCATTTTTCGATCACTGTAAATGACATCGCACTTAATTGAGACTTTGTCGGGAGCATTCCAAATCATACTGAGGTAATAGTTTAGGCCTTTTATAGATCATCAGAATTCATTGGATGGCCATTTCAAGTAAACTTAAAATTTGTGTGTTTCGTAATCGTAATTTCCACCTCAGATTACTTCAGTTTAAGAAAACGGAGGAGTAGGGGGAGGCTCATTTTACTATTTCAGAGAGCCTCTTTGTACAAAATAATAAAAGACCAGCCAAGAAAACGTTTTATTCTTCATTTAATGAATATGAACCACAAACATCATCAAATCATTGCACTTTTATTGTTCCTAGTGTTGCTAACTGTGACATCAAAATTAGCGAAACTTCGCTAACTTTAAAAGGCTGCAGTTAATCCATGAAGCATTGGTCGAGAATGATATTTGGTGTATTTATTATTCAGGTAAAGTTGAACCATCTGACAAAATTTCAGAATTTTAAAAAATGTTGTTTTCGAGAAAATGGCTCCCAAAAATGGCGATTTTTGAAAATTTTACAATTTCTCGAATTTTTTGCGACAAAACGGTTAACCACAGAAGCGATACAATTTTTTTTCGGAAAGCGGGTAACTAGGTCTTACCAACCGTGAAAACAGAATTTTAAAATTCGAACCGGAAGTGCTCGAAAAAAATTCGCAAACTTCGACTTTTCAGATAAATTGACGTTCATTTGTTAATTTATGTACAAAAAGATACGCATGCGCAAACCAAACTATAATAAAATATAGTTTATTTATATCCCTATGTACATACCACAACAAGAATTATAACTCTACCTGTCTCCATAGCCGAATGGTGAGGCTCCGAAATTGACCATTTTCCATGTCTTCTACAATTCATAAATTGTACTCTCCGTCTTTGATGGCCCATTACTTGGCGGGAAATTTTTTTTCGACAAAACAAAAAATATGGGTCTCTTAAAAACATGTCTAGTTGCTATAAAAAAAAGTTTCAACAATATCTGAGATGGTGATGGTACATGCTCTGCCTGAATCGAAATGGAAGGCCATAAAATGAGTATGTCATAAAACACCATTTACTTAAAGATTTAACAGGCTTGACAGCCGTATGCGGAAAGTAACATAATCTTCTAGGGGATCTCATTTGATGTTATAGAATTTTAAATAAAACATGAACTTTTTTTTTTTTTTTTTTTTTTTTTTTTTTTTTTTTTTGGAAAGGCACTGGAGAATAAAGGTTAAGCTATAGAGCTGTGAATTACTTTGGGTATGAGCTTTTAAAGTGTTTGGCGTAAGAGTTTGCTTTGCAGGTGGAGATCCAATATCTCGCTGGTCGATGAACTGATGTGAATCCATCGAAATTTGGTTCTCCAATCTCTTTCACTTTCTCTGGTGATAGTTTTGTTTTCGGTTCGTTTTCCGGGTCCCACCTTCGGTCTCTTCCAATTGTAAACATGGAAACTGGTACTTAGTGTAACATCTCCTACAATTATGACGAAGATAACCATCATCTCGGGTGTTGTCCATGAAGGTTATGAACCTTTAAAAAAAGTATCCTTGAAACCTTCTTTGATGCCATTGTACCACATCGTGGACTCTTGATGTAGCTAAAAGGCGGAATAAAACTCTTGACGGTGACCAAAATTATGGAAAAGTCTGTGAACTTTTTTCGTCCTCATTAAAAACAACTAGGAAGTTTTAATTCTACTCCATCAGCAATCCATTGTATTTCCACAAGCTTACACATAGGGAAGCAAAATACAGTCAAAGGGGTCCAATGACGGGAGAAAATGAGGAATTACTGTAAAGACAAGAGTAGCGGAAGTCGGCTAAGAATGAAGTTTGCATGAGGTACCTGAGTTTATATATATGGATTTTTCGAACACAATCATCAACAGTAGGGAACAGGAAAAAGTCACATGGAATTAGATCATATGATTAGGAGCAATGGTGTTCGACAGTGATGATATCTTTCAGTAAGAAGCTAAACACCATTCCTTAAGTGTGACACAGACCGCTGTCATAGTGCAAATTCTGTTATCCAGATGTTCATTTGTCCGGACGTTTACGTCGAACGGAATCGCGTAATCGTCATAACACAGTTGCGTAGATCTCCTTATTGACAGTTTGGCCACATGGAACAAATTTACGATGTACGATCCCGAACATGCCAATAAAATACAACACAGTAGTATTTCCAGCAGGCTTAAGCTTGTCTGGCCTTTTAGAATAATTTCAATGGGATGACATTAGCTCGATTTTCTGTACCCGTAAACCTATGATTCATTTTGTATGACGATACTGCCCAGAATTTTCGGATCATTGAAGGCTGTTTTCTTCAATTCCTCGCCGATGCTGCCATAAGCGTTCTTCTGGAACTATGTGAGAATCCTCGACAGGAATTTCGCTAATACACGCCTAGGTCTTCATGTATGATTTGGTAAAATTCGGAGCTAATTGAAATATTTAACACCCTCGTAGTTTCACGGACAGTCAGTCTATGATGGAATCTCTCGGACCGAAAGCGTATATGCTAACCGTAGTCACAAAGCTCTACACTGATTCGAATCCCATCAAATTGTCATATATGTCTCCAATAGACTCAATGCTGAAAAGAGAAACTAAAAATAAATTCTACTATGGACAATTATGTTAATTAAAATTCTGTATTCATGTTTTCGATATACTAATTTGAACATGATGCCTTTAATATTTTTCTCTAATGACATCCCTCACTGATAACCTGTAAATAAAGGTCAATAGAAGAAACATACTTATTTTATTCTACTTGATAAGGAGCTTACCAAAGCTGCCTACACAGCACACGTGACCCATTCGGATCAAGACAGATTCTTTCGCCAGTTGAAGGAATAACATTCCTTAAATATGTAGGATCACACAGTGCCATCAGGGAAACATAGTCTGGAAATAAAATGAAATAAATAATAATTGGCATGCAGTTTAAAGTAATTTATTTATTTGTTTAAAAACTCCGAATAATACAGGGTGCCCGAATTATAATTGAGAACTTTTAAATTACACATTATTACACATTTATTACAGATTTATGACAGTTATTACACATTTCAACAAACGGGTCTTTTGGTTAACTAAACTTTCCGAAAGTAGTCGTAAGTTAGTAAATTTTGTGTAGACCTATTTGGTGCTGACGGTGCTAGTGTACCTTAAGAAACTGTACAATGTGCGTAGCGTATACTATGAAGTTTTATGCAAATGCATCGGAAATTTCGCCTTGTTTTATAAGGATCGTTTGTCATCTACCATATTATACTGCAGTACGTTGACTTAGCTGAGGAAAAGTTCTAACGCGATTTTTTAAGCCAGGCTCGGACTGGCCATGACAGGAGGGCAGAGATTCCTGCCGAGGCCCTCTCTAAATATATATATATATATATATATATATATATATATATATATATATATATATATATATATATATATATATATATATATATATATATATATATATATAAATCATGAATATTGAATAACATGGAAAATAAGATAAAAGATGTCTGTTGTGTTGGAGCATAGTTACTCGTTGTAGTTTGTTCCTTTTCCAGAGTTCCGTGGCCCCCACCATTGAATGTAGTCTTCGGGTCTCATTATTGGAATTAAACTAACAGTATTATAAAATCTTGTTTGGGGCTCTTCGTTTGTAGACTAGTAAGAATATATTTCAACAATATGAAGATTGCGGCCCCATGAATGCGGAAATGAGACTGATTTTTATAAAGTCCTGCTGGGGCTCTCTGTTAGTCGTTTGACAAGTTATTGCAGCACCATAAACAAATAGAACAGGTCCCCACCCAGGGGTCCCATTACCCGCACAGATATGAAGCTGACAACTTTATAAAGAAAAGGCACCACCCGAAGGAAGATGGGGCCCTCCAAGTGAGGTTCCTGCCGGGGTCTATACTCCCCAGTCCGAAACTATATGTAGTGTTATGCAAATACAATGGAAATTTCGCCGTGTGTTTTATAAGGATCGTTTTTCATGTACCATATTATACTGCAGTATGTTGGCTTAGCTGAGGGAAAGTTCTAGCGCGATTTTTTGAACGTCGAACAATAATAGAAATTTTCTTGAAACAGAAGAATCGTCCTCTGGATGAGTTACTCAACAATGAGTGATTATGAAAGGATTTTATACAGATTTAACTAAACATATGAATGACTTTAATTTAAAATTACTAGAAGAAGACCAGGTCCTGCCTGATTTATGCTCTGACACTAAGTCCCTTCGACAAAAAAAAAAAAAAAAAATGTTTTGTTTCAATCCCAATTTAAAAGAAAAAGTTTCACGCATTTTAATACATGCCAAACATTCAGTCAGCAAACTGAGACTTCATTTCAGGTAGATTTTGCAATAGAAGCTTTGGGTACTTTAAAACTAAATTTTGAGTCTCATTTTCAAATTATGAAACAACTACAAACGACATTAAGATTTTTCAAAAAAAAAATTAACGCCGGCATAGAAGCCCTTGCCTCAAAGCTTCAATTGGAAATGATTGATTTGCGGTGTAGCGATAGTTTTGAAGAAACATATTTAAATTTACGATTGCTGGAATTTTCTAAGTCTCTCACTCACACAAATTGATCAGTTGCACAAATTTGCTCGAAGCATTCCTTCTACTTTCGAAACTGCTTATCTGTGTGAAAAAAAAAAAAAATCTCCAAAATGAAATATACAAAAAGAAAAATATTTACAGATTCAAGTTAAGTGATGAGCATTTGAAGTCACTGTTGGTAATTTCCACTAGTAAATTTCATCCACAAATGGACATTGCCAACGGAAAATTACATAAATCTCATTAATCATAATTATAATGTTTAATTTAATTATATGAATTACCTATGTATGTTACTTGTAAGTTTTAGGATAAATTCCATATCTTTAATTTCAGTTTAAATGTTGAATTTTATTATGTATGTCAGTTAATGTGTTTTTTAATTGATGGAATAAAAAATCTGATTATTATTTTGTATGATTTACTTAGTAAATTTTACAATTCAATCAAAATAAACTGTGGCACCCCGGATTGATGGTGTTCGCAGGTCGGTGTTGACCCGTGGGCCGTAGTTTGGAGATCTCTGTTCTAGTAAGTGCTTTATATGAGATTGATTCTAAGGTGCACAAAAAACATCAACAAGAAATAATAATAATAATAATAATAATAATAATAATAATAATAATAATAATAATAATAATAATAATAATAATAATAATAATAATAATAATAATAATACGAGAGGAAATCACTTCCTTGAATGAGTTGTATTTTATTCTTACTTTGATTTTTTAAATAGTTTGTTTATAACACTGAAGACTATTCAAACGAAGAATAGATCAGTCTTACTTGTTCCTCCTGGTGATAATAGAAAACAGATAAATGGACTCGTATACTACTGATAAAAATTGGTTGTTCCTAGGAGAACTATAGGTATAATTTTCTTAATATCTACAAAATGATTCTATAATATACGTGGACTTTGGTGAATGAAACATACATTTCCATTTTAAAGACACGTTTTCAGGAACAACATAAACGCCATTGAAACAATATTTCTATACCAGCATGTTCTAACACGGAATTCCTTATTCTAGAGGTCGGGATTCCAAGGGACGAGAGCGAGGAATATATGGGGTTGTGAAAGAAAATGAAAGAGAGAAATGTATTTCGCTGTTATGTTTGTTGATAAATCAATAATGAAGAAATGATTTCACCGGCAACTGGAAATGGATTAGTTTTGTTTTGAATCGTTTGTCATTCTTTGCAGAGTTGTATACTATATAAGCATTACACATTTATATAACTATAAATGACAAGCGGCAATGATCAAAAAGTTTATTACAATTCGGAAATCACCTATAAGATCTTCATGTGGAATAGGTTGAAAAATCGTTCTAACATATTATACTTCTTTTATATACAGAAGGCGTCCGGACTTTAAAACAGAAAACTTTAAAGAAAGAAGTTAGTTCCATTTCACATTGTAAAACTACTATGGACTTCCAAATTATGGTGGATCCAGTATTAAAACCGGACGAACTACCATTTCTAATTCCAGTAGAATTTAAAGACATTGTTTGTATCAGTAGAAGGATAAAGGGAGAGAAGAAGTCTATTTTTGTGATGCTAAATTTATATTACAATCACTGTTCAGTGTCTGATATCGTTTCTATTCTGATGCCTCTAAGAGACAGAGCACAGAGTCCCTCTATACAACTCTTCTACCTATGTACAACATGGTTCGGAAATCTAATAAGACATTATTGTACAAACGTGAATTTACCGCGTGTTTTAACTTTTCTCAAGCTCTGAGTCACTCTCCATTACTACTCAACAAAAAATTAAATGTAATTAGTTTAACATTCGAAGGATCTTGTAGGAAATTAATGACAAATGTAAGTAAAAATTGTGGAAGAAAATGGGAAAATCCTTAGAAAACATACAAATTATGTTTTTAAACTCAAATTCTCTTTTTCTTCTGCTTTTGTTTACCAGACTTTATAGTTCACTTGTCTTGTGATCGATCAAGAAACATTGCACAACAGAAGTGGACAATCTACCACTGAACCACCATATACCCTCGATAAGAAAGGATAAATTCGAGAAGTCTTGAAATATTAAATACAAATAGCTACTTCGTAGCTTATTCGTATGAGATAAATTAACTGCCTTCGTGAAACTCTTAATAGCTAAAAACTTTTTCCATTTTGTGACCTCATAACTCTGGAAAAAATAATCCCAATGAAAGGAACACATTATAATACACTTCGTTCCATACTATCAATTTATACCATAAATAGGGGTAATCTGATAACGCTGACGTGAAGTCATGGAGAAGTAGTATTTTATATACACCGTTCATTATGTATACTCAGTGGCGTCGGAAGTATTTTTCAGCTGGGGGGGCAAACTGCTGTCTTGAAAATAGACACGGAAATGTAACATAGCTAAGCTAATACGAATATATGTTTGTAATGTAACAATAATTTGATTTGATTGGTTAATAACAATAACAATAATAATAATAATAATAATAATAATAATAATAATAATAATAATAATAATAATAATAATAATAATAATAATAATAATAATAATAATAATATAATTAAGCTGTAAACAGTTTCGTGAGAGTGAAATTTCCATTTATTAGAGGCATCTTAGTTCACATCTTTAGATTAATTAATCCCGTGTCAGTTTTATGCTGAATTTTGGTCTGGTGCAGAAATTTTCAACCACTGAAATCAGAATTAAAAACATATAAAATTGTAAAATTTGTACTGCTCACAATGACTGTTTGTAAGTACAAATTTTACCATTTTATATACTGGTACATATTTTTAACTGTATTGGATATGGTCACACGGACACTATTAAAGAATCTTAAAGCTACTTAAATCACTTGGAAATGAGGAAATTAAAATTATATTTTTAAAAATCCAGTTCTGGTGTTGCAGTACACTGTAATATTAGAAATTGCTATTTAGAACTACAAACTTTGTAGCACTTTGTAGTAGAAAGTAATTTGTACATTATAAAACAGGCTACATAATTAAGTAAAAAATAAGAAAATATATTTTTTTCTATCTACTTGACTTCGTACCAGAAATGGAAAAATGGAATTTTCACTAAAGACTTCATAAAATTTATGTAGAAAATTCAAGTACACTAATTATCCAGTTATTTGTATTTTTTACTATACTTACTTTAGTATATCCAGTTTGTTATTACATTCACCTCTCTTCCTAATCTCATTATATTCACTTCACTTCACACCAATAAAGTACGACACAATTAATAAGAAATAATTCAAGTTTATATTGAATTTTAAGTGCTATTTTGTAATTTAAATAATTGGTTATAATACGCATAATATTTTCACTTACGTAATTCTACATTTATTTCTTTTCAAAATTGACCAATAGTATCTTTTCTTTCGCTTGTCTTTGATATGAATTCTCTTGCAATGGTGGTGGTTCTCTTGCAAGTCTGGTCGCTACACATATGCAACAATAGCAGATGAGCCAATCTTTCCTGCGTCCTACACGTCCTCAAGTATGTCTTTAGACGACACAAATAGCTGAATGATCTTTCGCAAATGCTCAAGCAGCTGACATTGTGAGAACGAATGTCCCTAGACGAACAACTTGGTCGAGAAGGCTGCGAACAGTTGGGGTTTCAGCACTAATAGTTTTTAATATTCTGATGGTCGTCAGCGACTCAGTCGTCATCAAAGTAAGTAGAAGCCGCCTGAGCTGAACTCATAATCTATCCAGGTTGAAATCCGACGAGTTAATTCCCAATTCCTGCTTCAAATATTCTCTTGAGAGAGGCCCGCCAGCTCATATAACTCCTTCAGAAAGTATCTTCTAGAGTTTTATGAGTTGTTAAGAGGCCTGGCTGATTGAAACGACGCTGCACTTCATTCAAGAAATAGTCAATGATTTCGAAGTACATTCTTGGAAGATCTGATACAGGTCCTAGGGTAGCTGCTATAAAAGGATTATCAGTTTCCTCCAATCTAATTGGTGTTCTCTTTGATCTTGATGAAGTGGGCAATTTTAAGTGTAGTCTGTCTGCATTTTCCTTTGCTTTCTTATAGATGTTTTCAAATGCACTGTCCGTTCGTAGGTTTCTCAGAGTGTCCCCTAGATAGAATTGCTGCTGCTCTTTTAGCTCCAGAAGCAGAAGCTTCAGAATTTTGTAGCACTTTCGCCAGTTGTCCGCAAAGTACAAAAGCACGTATACTGACTATCAGAAAAAATATCATTCCGAATTTGTTCATTCTATTCAAATACCTTTTTAGAATTACTTTTTGATCATCATTTGGACCACTTGTATTACTGATGATTCTTTTCCAACGTGATTTGAATTCGTTTGTAGTAGATTGAAATTTGATTAGAGATTTTCGCCTAACACATCAGCGAGTAGGACAAACAGGCAGCAAATGTTTAAATACTATGACAATATGGCCTTGTGTCCATCTTGAATAAAGAAAAACACAGCTTTCTTACAAGGCTGGCTAGAATATTTATTATAAAAAATAAACTAGAAAAGTAACATTTTCGGAAGTATAGCACTTCCTTCCTCAGACTACACTTTCCAGACACACTCTATAACTGAAATCAGAAATAAAATTATATGCAATAAAGAAAAGAGATCATTAGGAGTGTAGTCTGAGGAAGAAAGTGCTATACTTCCGAAACCGTTACTTTTCTAGTTTAATTTTTTATTTTAAAAAAAAAAAAAAATATTCTAGCCAGCCTTGTAAGAAAGCTGTGTTTTTCTTTATTCAAATGTTTAGGATTACTTTCGTTGATAGTTTTACAGGGTTCAACAACAATGTCGGCGTGCGTATGTTGTCTATCGTTTTACAGAATCCAAGTTGATGTTTCAAAAGTCTTTCACTATGGCCCGCACATCACACAAAGATTCGCATTTTCCTGCTACTTCCTGCAATGGAAGATCTAATGCATGATTATTGCAATGAATGTATACAGCTTTCGGATGTTGAGTCGAAGTTATCTTCTGCACACCATTCACTCGTCCTAACATGATAGCTGCACCATCATGACACTGTTCGCGTATATTTTCTGCATTCAGGTTAGGTTTCGTTAGAATATCTTTGATCGTGAATTCTGTTTCCGATTTTGTGCCACGTGGGGTGATCATTTCTATAAATTATTTGTTGGGTTTGATGAATCAGAGTCAATACAGTGCACACAGAGACAACTGTTCTTTCTTTCAATATCAGTCGTGGAGTCGGCTATGATTGCATAAAATGGAGACTCTTTAACTTCTGCTACCAAGTCTCTCTATATTGCATGTCCCATAATCTTTAAAATTTCATTCTTTCAATCAGCTGTAAGCCAGTTATCTTGTCGATTAATCCATTGGCTAAGAACAGACACATCCATTTTTCTTTCATCCAGAAGCGACATTAAATTACCCGCACTATGCAAATGTCCACTGATTGCTTGACCACTGCGAGCTAAATATCTAACACTACTAGTTATTATAAGCAGTGACTGTCTTCCTTATTCTTGTTTACAAACTTGGTCTGAAGAGGAGAATAAGGTGTTCCGTTTCTGCACTCACTACCACTAGGACATGTGTGTCCCACGATACATTCTCAGAGGACCTCTAGTAATTTACCACATTTTATTGCTATGAATAGATGTTCCACTGGTAAAGAAAAGCCTGCTAATGGTTCACAGAATTCTTATTAACATTATCAAATAGACAGTAGTGGAAGTGAACAATGAAAGTGATAATGGAACAAATGAAATTGAGGAACAATGTGCTAGTGATAAAGCAGTGGTTGCGTGTACTGTAATTTGGAAAAGGATACCGAAATGTAGAATATTTGTAATCATAAATATGACCCAATTGTTTCTCTGACAATATACGTTTCATAATTGAAAATACAAGATGATCATGCATGTCAATACCACTGGGACATATAGGTCCCACGTAAAAATATCAGAGGGATACATAATGTCCCACCCTTTCCACGTCGAAAAACGAAACGGTGGAAAATGTTTTTTTATATATATTTATTCGTTTGAAAACAACTTAAAATAGCCATATATTAATGTTTCTCACTCCGTAAAAAATGGTAGTGAAAGGATTAAACGAACGGAACTACAATAGAGTTCGCATTTTTCATATGCTCTGAATTATTAATCCTACCTTATACGTTTTTCCTCCTCACTATAAAACTTACTGTACTCTGCATATTGTTTGTAAGAACATTAATTTAACTTTATGGAAAATGTATTTAGGCCCTAAATGTCCTGTTACTCATTTAAACTGTATATTTTTCAAACTTTAAAATCTCGCTCGACGACTCGTTTCATATTGCAGACTTACGATTACTTAAACAACAATTTTAAAAGAATTTACAGTGTTTCGAGAATGTACACCAATGGAAATAAAAAGAATTTTCAATTCTTTTTCCTAACTCTTTCTGTCTAACATGGGGGCAGAAAAAGCGCCCGGTCTCTTGTTTCAAAGAGAAAGATGAATCTGGAATACAGAATTTTTTTCACCTTACTATAAAAAGCAAAATTTAGTTCATATAATCAGTGTTGTGTGATGTTTTTACACTCTGAAAGTGAGGGGGCAAAACGAGTATCTTGCCCCCTTTGAAAATTTCAGGAGGGGCAACTGCCCCCCTTGCCCCCCCGGTTCCGGCGCCCCTGTGTATACTATACTGGCTGGATGTTGGCAATTGGAAATTGGTATTCTTCGTGCAGGTGAACTATAATGTTATGTAACTTGTTATGATAATATTAATCTGTTAGGTCAATATGTGTAAAATGCTAGTCTGTGACATCATTTTGCTAACTTTTTGGGATGATGTGATACACGATCTGGTTTCCATCGCCATACATCTTGAGTGATAAAACCACTCTGTAAATCTAGGCAAGTTAAACTTAAAATGGAGCGATCAATGGAACAAATTCGGAACAAGCTGATTTTTGGTACACACGTTCAGAGTAGCAATAGAAACAACACTGGAGAGTTCGATTGATGTCAATGGTGGGAAACCTGGGAAATCGCCGTCATCTTGAAAAAACTATTTTTGACCATTTTTTTCTTTCACAATTTTGTTTCTTGTGCTAAAATTATTATAGGAGGCACACATATAGCTATGTTCTATTTAGAATTTTTATGTTAATTTCACGCGAAATTTTTGCATAATATTAGAATAATTTACATATCTATATGTTAATTGAGAGTATATAAGTTAGTTTAGGATAGAAGTATTTTCTTTTAACTTACTCTTGGAATTATGCATAGGATTATGCATATATATATATATATATATATATATATACTTTTAGGTGTATATCTATATATATATGTAATGTTAGGTTAATTAGTATATAAAATAGGTGAATTAAACATTTTTATTTGGAATATAAAAATATATGTAGGAAAGAAAACTTAACTTGGAAAAGCACCACTGAGTAAAAAAAAAAAAAAAAAAAAAAGAGAGAGAAAATGTTCCGTAGCAGTTAAAAGCTGTGTACGTGCACCCAGGATTGCTATCTACAGTTAAAGAAGAATTGTGGTATGAGAGAAAGTTTATCTAGGTCATATATTAAAGTCATACTTCTAACTTAGGTAGAAGTGAGCAGAGTTGCCAACGTTGCTGCAGATAGTGCCCTGGCGACATAGATCCTATCCCATTACCTTTGTGTATTTCTGCTCAGATATTTTAGCAAGTGGGTTTGAATTCTTGGGAACAATAAGGTGTTACTTTTTCGTAAAGTGACCATTTTTGACACTAGAAACTTCGAAAGCGTGGGTTGGATCACGCCAGAAAACCAGCCTATGTTTTTTTCTTCAAAGCGCGGTTTCGACAAGGAAGAGCCCCTGCTCTTCCTGCGAGTGGGTTTTCCCCCCATTGAAAACCATGAATGCAGTCATATCTTAGCATTATTACATATTTAGTATTGTAGAAATGTAAGATGTAATTTTGGTCAGAAAAGATGTTTTCGTTGTTACCTTAACTTTAAAACAAAAGCTTATTACTTTACTGTGCTTGGTGTTGACATTGCTGTAATTGAGACGACAGCGATACGCAGTATCGTGAATGTCATAGCAGCCGATATGTGTATATTTATTGATTATTAATTCTAAATTGAATGTCACTGCTGGAATCCTATGTAAATATAATCAGAGGAATATATTGTTGATTCATGATAATTATTGTGAAAAAAAGTGAAAACCCAAGAACAAGTGTGTGTGTGGAGGTTGCGAGAGACCACCGCTAGGGTACTCTGGCGAGGTAAACAAAAGCACATGGACTGGTTCGGCAAGGAAGGTTGTTTACAAAGAAAATGTACAGTGACGCCGGGGAAAACAATACGAAAACAAGTATTCAACATTTGAATAACAAAGTGTATGATACACCGTTTTAAAGCTTAGTATTTCCTCTATTTGGTGGTCAAACTCAATATAGATGACAAGCAATAATAATTTAAGAATAAATGAAAGATTACATGAAAGTGTACTACCCAGACATTTTGGCGACAAAACCATTAGGGTCCGCGAAAAGGGACTACACATTGAATTTTGGGTAGGTCAGGAGCGAGCCTTTCAAAATCATGTTCTTTCCTCTGAAAGAAAACTGTTTGACAGGGAAAGAGCGAGTTAGTTGGTGTTAAGAAGCGATATACAGAGGTCATCCTCTGTAATAGTTAGTGCAAGACTCATCGTGATAATGGTCTGTTTTGTGAGATAGGCACATTTTAATAGCAGAATTGCGACGTTACTCGAGATTGAGTTTTTTCTTTCGTTTCGATCTGAAATATCAACTGTAGTAAGTCTGTCTCAGAACTTAACGTCATCTCGGTGTATGTTTTACGGGCAACACATGTTGTGAGACGAGATGTTAAAAAGAGGAGAGTTTGAATATCTTTTTATAATGCAGAGACTGAGCTTTAAATCTGCAGCTAGGACAATGGCTACTAGCGTATAACTCTCATATGTAGTTTGCCGTGTGATATATATATATATATATATATATATATATATATATATATATATATATATATATATATATATATATATATATATATAAATTCGAAAAGTAAAATATTACGTGCGTCATATGTGGCCAGTGTAGTGAGAACTTTGGAACTGGACCGTAAAATTAGCACATTTCCAGAGACTTTTAAGGCAATCCAGATGAGAATTATCCAGTAACACTGCATAAACCAGATGTCTTCAAATGGATCCAGAGATACTAAGAGAGAGACACCAGTGCAGCGAAGAAACTACGAGGACAGCCACCAGTAGCAGCAATCAGGGACGTACGTAGGAATTTATTTCGAGAGGGGTCCAAAGCTTTTCGGGGGGGTCCAAACACAATTTCATTCTAAATTATATTAAAAATTGTAAAATTGCCCCTAAAATTAGACTAAATTTTAAAAAAAGTTACGGATTTCGGGGGGGTCCGAACCCCTAGGACCCACCCCCTGCGTACGTCCCTGGCAGCAATTGATATCATCTAGGAGGTTCCAGGATGCCGAGCGAACTTCAGTGAGAAGAGAGAGGACTGAAGGAAGAAGACAATGAAGAATACGTCAAAACAATACGTGCACGAACTATGAACAGAAATATATAATGGCCAAATTTTCATAAAAAGAAATTAATAATTCATTATTTTTTTTGACCGGTCACTTCAATTTAAAATTCGTGTGAATATAAATTTTTGTGTGTGTGTGAATATCAGTGTGTAAAATCTATATGATATATGTGTGGGAGTGGAGTGTCTATTTTATCACCATTAAAAATTCGACAAAATAACATGGAAGTCTTTCTTGTACGGATTCCAGACATCAATTAAGGTATGTGGAAAATTTCGCATATGTTTTTCTTTTACAGCATGGCAAGAACATGAACAGAGAAGGGTGTATGGTTGTAATCTGACCATTTCAATGGAGCATCTTTGTTGAAGTAAAGCCACTGATTACCTGAGTTAAAGAGTATTTTGCATATTTACAGATCACCTAATTCTTTTAAAAAAAAGATCTACCGAATATTTCTTTTATATCTTTAAAATTTTAAGTAATCACAAGTAATTAATGTAATTCATTTACATAACTTCTGTTAATTACTTTATTTACAAACTTCTTGGGACTGTCCATTAAGGGCACTCCACCATTGTGGTGCGAATATTTAAGTATTTTAATTTCGAAATCTGGCTATGTCCAACACGTTCACTTTAGCCCACCACACTATGCAATACACATAAAAATGTTATTTTACCTTTCTTGTAAAGCATTAAATTTCCAATACATTGAAGAAAATTGCAATTCTCTAAAGCAATGGTTTCCAACAGGTGGTCCGCGGACCCTGCAATTCTCTAAAGCAGTGGTTTCCAACAGGTGGTCCGCGGACCCTTAAAGGTCAGTGAAATTCACTACAGGACACGCAATTTATAGTTGGGAAAAGAGATTTATATTATATTTGCAAGCAATGCTTGAACTTACAAGTGGACTTACTACCCAAGAGTATGAAGATTTTGTGGAAGAAGGGTACTTCACCGTACGGAGAACTGGAAGAGCATGGGCAGGAACATGGACTGACATGACAATTGAACAGACGCTGATGCGATCCATGAAGACTTCTGGAGGCCTGACTCAAGGGAGAGGAGTATCCTCATCAACGTTATCCAAATGGATTTTAGAAATGCCAGCTTGTATTGAAGTTTGTTCTCAACTTGAAATGTTTGTTAATCATATGTTGGAGGAAACCAACACACTTCCGCACCTACCGTGACATGAGAGATATTGAAATGTTTGAAAAATGACCACAAGATCACCAGCCTTTTGATTTCCGAAATCACAACATCATGTCCTTAGCAACAAGAATTGTTGTTAACGACAGCATTAACTGCTATAACAGTGAAAAAATCGGAACATATCTTGCTAAGTAAAGTTCTGGCAAGAATTTCCATGATGTCACCTACAAACATAACTCAAGAGTTTTGCCATTCTGCTGTAAATAGACACAACAAGATAAATTATACTGTACTACCAACAACATCAACTGTACTCAGGGGTGTAGCCATGGGGGGCCATCGGGGCCAGGCCCCCCAAATGATTTCCTAGACCCCTCAAATGACCAGTATTTAAAACATCATTGTAAGATTCCTCGCTTCAGTCATTTAAAAATAATAAAATTTACATATAATTAATAATTTATGGAAAATTATTTACCGAATTTAACTTTGCTTGTATTTGTAGAGTGACATATTGCAAAATATCTCTCTGACAAGTTTTTGTAACGGTTCTGTGAAAAACAGAAGTTGTACCTGCTTTAACCCAAGTGGTTAAAGAAAAAACAAACTGAGAACTCTTGTTTTTCAGTTTCAATTACATCCAAATTGGATGGAAAAGTTTTAGATAATGGAACTATATTATTCCAGACCATTTATAATTTGTGTGTGTGTAATTCTTTTTTAGATTTGTGTCAACATAAACTGCATAATAAACAAATGGACTTTGAAAAATCCTTTTTTTTTTTTTTTTTGTGGTAGCAGATTACACAATTTACTGTGATTTATATTTGACAGTTTGAAGACAAACGTTTTAACAAGGTACTATAAATACTGCCGTAAAACAATAGTACTAAACTGATTTGTAAGTATATTTTCTATATGCTGTAACGTGTTCTTTTTTTTAAAAAAAAAAAAACGTTTTTATCAGATGGAAAATTTGGTGAAAAACAACGTTTTTATTTAGTTCTTAAGTTTGGATTTCATTATTTTCTACTTGATGTAAAACAGGAAGTGAGATATAGATATTAATAAAATAATTATCGTGTTTTTTTAAGTCACGAATAACAAATAAATATTTTTTGTCAGGAAATCGTAAAGAAATTAAGTGAAATGTCAAAGAAAATTAGTCTTATGTAGACAGGTTCAATGTAGAAGGGCTTAAATTCAAATAGTTATGCACAAAGGTATAACGTTTGGTCCGGGGCAGTAGTTCTTGGTTGAACATTATAAAAACTACCTGAAACATAATATTTATGGAGAAAAAAAGCTAAAAAACTGTTTTCAGTTTACCGGACGGAAAGCAAAATTTTCCGGTTTTGCTTTCAGGTCTCAAAATCATGAGCTGTAACACAACGTTTTTTGGGTTTGTATATACATTGTAGCTTATCTCCCTTCAAAAGCGAGGGGCCCTCCTAGATAAACGTGCTACACCCCTGACTATACAGTACTAACGAGTAGTAAGAACAGTAAAGGATAAAATGAATTGTCATCCTTCTTTCAGTATGAGTTGGTACCAGTACCATTATCATTGTTTGATGAAGGTGGAATGTGAAACACCCTCAAATCTTCTCTCTATTCTCTTTTCAAACCAACTGAGTATTTACCTCTGGAAAACTGTCAATATGTAATTGATGAAGGTCATCTGCTGCACAAAGTGGTTTGACCTACCTAAACCACATACGAAAATATATACAAAACATGCAGCACTTATGCGATCAAGGACTTTGGCTATAGCTTAGTAGTAGTGTTTAATGGTTACGATCCAGCTCAGCACTAACAAAAAATGTTGAAAGACAGAGACGATCCTCGAAAATAATCTGTCCTGGCATAATTTTTGAAGAAAATATGAATTCAGTGATTGAACAAAGGAAGTTTCTTTTTTCAAATCTGGCGAATAAATCTCGTTTTATTGAGCAACTCACAAAAGAGCTCCAAAGCAGAGGAATTACTGTTATTCAAGCAAATGATGATGCAGACAGGCTCATCGTGCAAACGGATATCAAACTGGCTACCAGCGTCATAATAAGCCAGTAGTTGTAGTAGGAGAAGATGTTGACCTACTGATTCTGCTGGCATCATTTACACCCGATGAGATACCTATCTACCTTTTGAAGCCAGGACGAGACAACGTTTCTGATCAAACATTTTCTT
Organism: Thermobia domestica; assembly: GCF_964235325.1. Classification (NCBI taxonomy): domain Eukaryota; kingdom Metazoa; phylum Arthropoda; class Insecta; order Zygentoma; family Lepismatidae; genus Thermobia; species Thermobia domestica. The sequence goes on along the minus strand of NC_137464.1, from coordinate 84,645,988 downwards.
CTATTTATGAGCAACACTGCTTTAAAAATATTAAAGATCAGTTTCTGTTTTTACATGCAGTAAGTGGCTGTAGCACCACATCATCTTTGTCCTTTCAAGGAAAGAAGAAAATCTAAATTCTGAGAACTAACCCTGAACTTCAAAATGCAGTTTCAGTTTTAATGATACATCAGCACAAGCATCGATAATACTGGCTGAAAGTGAAAACTTTCTTTGAGTCTACGGAGCTACAGAGACAGAGATTTCATTAAATACCTTTAGATACACTAAATTCTGTCAACTCGTTTCTAAAGCCAAAACTGAAGTTAACTTGCTTAGTCTTCCCCGAACAACAGAGGCTGCCCAACAACACCTATTCAGTGTTTCATCAAGTGCAACTATGGAAGGACAATGTGTTACCAGCAGAAAAATGGGGTTGGCAGAAAGGAGATGGAATTTCTTTGGTTCCAGTCACCACGCTTAAACCATCCGCTCCCGAAAACCTTTTGAAGCTAATAGCATGTAAATATCAAAAGGATTGCTATTTACGTTACAGATGCATAAATGCAGGTCTTCGATGTTCTATTGTATGTTTTCATTGTAGAGGATTGCGATGCCACAACTTGCCACCTACTATGTCAATTGAAGAAGAAATAATGGGTGAAGAAGTTGAAGAACAACTCTTTGCTGATGAAGATAAAAACAAAAGAGAACCTGAAAATGTAGGATTGTGTACTTCTGGTAGCAGCGTTTCGAAAGTCACAGGCAGAATTGGCTGACGAAATATTGTCAACAAGACAGGACTGCGAACAGCCAGGACATTCAGATAAAGATATAATGGAATTCGAATAAGGAATGTTACATGAAGTTATCCTTCCTCAGTTCGATCCTGACAACTCATTAAGAATGGTAAGCAAACTATCTTTAGTTTCTTTTAAATTTATCCCACAATTTTAAAGATTGAGTAAATATATAACGTAATTCTCTCTTAGTGAAGATGTTTTTAAGATTATATAAAAATATAAAATAAAAAAAATCAAAATAAAAGGCAAGAAAAAAGCAAAGAAAGGGAAAATGGTCTCGAAAAAGGAAAATGGAAACGTGTTGTTTTAGAGCAATGGTTCCCAACAACTTTTGGAGGACTTTATTTATCATCATCATGAACGAGACTCTAAGAAAGCTAATTCCTAAAAATCGTGATTGAAATCCCAATCCTAAAAAAATACAGACAGTGTGTCCTGTCACCAATTAAATATGTTAAGACAAAGTACGGTTAGAAATTTTAAGAATGATATTATAATGTTTGCTGAAGGTTGGTTTAAGATAAAACCCTTTTCCCAACTATTAATTGCGTGTCCTGTAGTGAATATTCACTGACCTCTACGGGTCTGCGGACCACCATTTGGAAACCTCTGCTTTTCAGAATTGCAATTTTCTTCAATTTATTGGAAATTTAATGCTCTACAAGAACGGCCCAATAACATTTTTGTGTATCTTGCATAGTTTTAGCACAAAAAAAAAAAAAAAAAAAAAAATTGTGAAGAAAAAATTGTCCGAAAATAGTTTTCTTCAAGATGGCGATTTCCCAGGTTTCCCATTATTAACATCAATTGAACTCTCCAGTATTGTTTTTAATGCTATTCTGAACGTGTGTACCGAAAATCAGGTTGTTCCGAATTTGTTCCACTGATAAAGCTAATTTACCTAGGCTGTCTTCATTGTTAGAAGATACCAGTTCGCTGGGGTGTTCGTGATGATAATCATTGTCCGCCGCGAGCCGCATTACACGCACATACGGAGACGGTTGTACGTGCGAAAGCACTGATAAGGAAAAACAACATTCAGGACGACGCCAACGATGCAGCGAACATGCAGCATGGACAATAGATACGCAACATAGATCGCAGATTAAAATGTGTAATATGATCATGTGAATCGTTGTTCGTCTTATTTAAAACCATGGGCCGCGTTTATGTCTGGTGCAAGGTTACAATCCTCAGCATCTTTGCCCAGTCTTGAAATGGCGGAGGCTCTGTGATGCTGTAGGCCACAATAACCTGGTTTGCATTGAGCCCTGTGCTAATGCTTACCAGTCGCCTCATTACCTGTTGTTATTATGCGCTATTTTAGGAGACCATGTGTATCCTATGCTTCAGAAGTTGTTTCCAAGTAATGATAGGATGATAATGCGCTCATTCATACAGTTGAAGAACATTGGGATAAAGTTGGAACATCTTCCCTGGCCCTCCCAATTCCCAGATCTGTACATAATTGAACATCTGTGATCTGCTTCGGAAACACAAATCTTGTGTAGATTTCCGCCTCCATCCTTTGTCAGGGAACTGAGTGATGCACTGCACGCAAAATGGTATAAAATTCCACTTGTTACCTATCACGATCTTTATGACTCCATTCCTCGTTCCACTCCATTCCTTCAATCCATACTGTTGTGAGGCGGAAAGTTGGTCCAGCGCCATATTAATATTTGTACTTTGTACTTTTTCAAAAGACATTTTCTCACATTGATAATTATATATATATATGTATATTATGTAATACTTCCGGTATAAACTAATTCACTCTGTATCATTTACGCATTTTCTAACCTAGTTTGTCTCACAAGACTATTTGCTACATTGATGAGACATACCATATAAATAAATCTGTGTATCACTTCATCCCTTTTGGTGAGATAAAGCGATACACAAATTTTTCTCCATATTATTTGCAAAATATACGGTATGTAAAAACATATGTTTGACCAGTGATTATGATATACTACTCTAACACGTGTAAAATTAATTGAAGGTGTACAAAAACTTCTAGAATATAATTAAATGAGGCATTAATATGACTATTTTAAAATTTAAAATTGTATCACTCAACTCTCATTTACAGCATTGTCTTGCACACCGTTGACTAATTATAAAGGGCAAATCCTGAAAGCATTACTTCTCATAAGTTTTAAAGAAACAGAAAACACTTTTATATATATATAACAATATGTTTAGTGCTTATCCATCGTTCTCTATTTCAGTGTAGATTATTCTAAGTGGGTCAAAAGAAATATAATAGATGAAAGTTATCGTGCCCATTTCTGCTGTTCCCTTTATGTAGCTATAGACAACTGTGGCGTCGTTTCAGATTTTGTTTCTTGGGGTACAAGATCCTCTACTGAAATAAGAATGTCACGTTTTATTTATTAGGTTATTAGTATTTCTTGATTAAAAATATGTATTTATCAAAACTCGAAAATGACGTCCTTGATAGACTGTGTACAACAAATGCATCACTATATGCAAAAATTGCACGCCAAGAAAGACTTGTGGGAGTGGAGTGAAATTTATGTAACAAATTCATTACATGACTATGCAGAAATAAGTACAACTACAGAACTGAACAACCCTCTACCCTTGCATTCTGATTCATCAAGATTACGTCTACCAATCAAATAGACGTTGAATGTATCGTATCCCCCAAGAATCGCCTGCCACACAGCTGAAGTTAAGGCTACTAGAAAGCAAAATATGTACAGATGGTGATCAGAAAAATGGAAACACCTGGGCGAAATTGCAACTTACCAGATTAATATGGTGTCGGGCCACCTTTCGCCTTCAGAACAGCCTTGATGCGACGTGGGATGGAGACATAGAAGTCGTGAATGGTAGCAAGTGGAATATTACACCATTCCTCGTGCAGGGCATCGGCCAGTTCTGTGAGAGAGGGTGGAGGTGAAAATCGTCGCCGGAGTCGTGTTTCCAAGACGGACCACATATGTTCAATTATGTTGAGATCTGGGGATTGGGCGGGCCAGGGGAGGTGTTGAACTTCATCCCGATGTTCTTCAAACCACGCTGCAACAACGCCAGCTGTGTGAATGGGTGCATTATCATCCTGGAAGATGGCGTAATTGTCCGGGAACAACATCCGGACCATAGGATGCAAGTGATCCCCTAAAATTGCGACATAATCGTTGGCAGTGATTCGTCCGCTAAGTGTGACCACAGGACCCAATGAAAACCATGATATTGCGGCCCACAGCATCACCGAGCCGCAGCCATGTTTCACAGTTGGGCGTAGATACTGCAGATCATAAGCTTCTTTGGGCGTTCTCCACACATAAACATGGCCCGTGGTTGGGAATAGGGTGAAGGATGACTCATCCGACCATATCACACGTTTCCAGTCCTCAACGGTTCAAGTTGCATGGTCACGGCATCATTTGCGGCGTGCGAAAGCGTTATGGTCCCTGATGAGTGGTTTGGCCCGTGCAACACGACCCCGTAAGTTCATGTCATGTAATTCGCGGCGGACTGTGATTGTCGAAACAGGGTGGGGGAGGTGCTGATTGAGTTTCTCCGTCACTTGCTCCGCAGTGGCACGACGGTTCTGCGTGACAATGCGCTTTAATACCCGGCGTGACCTGTCACTCATGATTTTCTTCCGCCCACTGTTCCGCTTCCCCGATGTGGTTTTCCCGTGTGTTGTGTAGGTCGTCATCACCTTCGACACTGCCCCACGCGACACGCCTAACACAGTAGCCACTGCCGTCACACTCACTCCACATAACCGCGCACCAACAATTTGCCCTCTTTGAAAATCTTATAGGTCTCCCATTTTACACTACCTCCGTCTGCTGCAGCCACTGGACACTGCTGTTCCACTGCGCCTGACGTAGTATGGAGACCGACCTAACACACCACCACCAGTGGTCCGGCGCTGCGGGCGCCACGACACCACTGCCAACTCATACATCTGACGTGTTGCCAACTACAGGTGCTTCCATTTTTCTGATCACCATCTGTATGTTCTTTGACAGAAATTGAAAAGTTCACGGATTCTCTGAGTTAAGTAATCTTAGCTAAGGTACGTGTCAACAAGGTATCGACACTGTCTGTTAAAGGTCTCTGATGAACAAGTTACCGACCAACAATATCACACCTTATGTCCGATGAGTGACATATGAAGCGACATACAGATCAGGGAAGCAGCGTACGTGTCATTCCTTTAAGAAGATGTCTACATTCTGGGATATGTGTGGTTGAGCATTATCCTGTTAAAATAGCATCCGTGTCATGTGAAGGAACTTTTCTGATTTATTAGCCACTCGTGAGGTTGCTCTGAATTGGTAGTAGCTGAGGTTGTGTGTTGCACCCAATGCTGTGGCCTCAAACCGTTATGCTTCTCTTTTGGCTGCCATGATACTCGACAATACCCTAGCAGATTACACTCATAATGACATAATCTAAAACTAGGTAGCCGTCACAGTACGATCCGTCTGATCCGCTCAACATAGTAAGCAACGGCATTCACATGCCCATTGTAGCCTGAGACGTTTGTGGTTTGGGTCAATGGAGGTCAAGTAAAGCCATGGGTGCCCCATTATAATATTCCAAAACGCTGTCAAACAGTCAACTCAAACAGTTCTACATCCATTATCCTTTACCGTCTAGCTGATGCTGTGGACGACGGTGTTCGCTGTCATAGCCATCTGAAAAATATGTCTGTTATCCAGTGGTGTGTCCACGTCCCAATCGTTCCTGCGTATGATTATCTTGTTTCCACACGCGTATCACTGTTTTGGCGGCATGCTTTGCACGAGCACAAACTTCTCATGGTCTTCCTTTTTTGTAGGAAAACCTAGGACTCCATTGAACACAGTATATTAATAGGCTACATTGAACCCTCCTATGCTGACGAGGGATATTGACACTTGGGCATATGGTATGTTTCCTGTTCAATTGTCCATGCTCTACTAACTGAATGCTGTGTTGATCGTCCTCTCGCTGTGCTATTCCTTAAATATAACTAAAATATATTTCCTTGTATAAATTATACTTCTTTAAATATAGTTTTCAATGTTTCTCACGAGTTTCAACTTATTTTCTCTCAACTTCCTCAAATTCTATTGATCCACATTGGAGCATAACCATGTTAGAAATATAGGAATTCATTGATATTTTTACAAGCTAGAAGGCCAATTAAAGTGGTGTCTTAAATGATTCTTTAACGATTTCTTTCTTTTTAAATTAAATCATGTTTGATTAACTTGCTGTAGCAAATTATAGTAGCCACGCTCATAATTTCACCAGTCGTCAAGTTTTAATTGTAACTTAGAGAAAACGCTATGAGGACTTCGGCAGAGGATTTACATTGTGGATATTTGCTTCTCCTCACGATGCATTACATAAATGCGTTTACATTATTATATAATGGTCAACTTTAAAAAGTCTGCTCCAGCTACAGCCCCCTGTAGCTAGTATTCTTCTCACCTACTGAGGGGCACTCCCAAACAATATAAGCATTCTATGAAATAGATCAACAATCGTCTGAGACAATAGCCAAGCTCATACTCAATAAAACTATGTCTGCCCCTATACCCGCTTAATCTTAAACAAACAAACAAAAAAAAAAAAAAAAAAAAAAACAACTCAGAATTGTAAACTGCACAACTTGATGCATACTCAATTTAATTTTCAAAGAAAATTCCTCGAATAGCATAAGACGCCTATACAGATAAACCACACCTGCATTAACAACATCTATCGTGAAAAGTTGATCCACTTTGTAATCAATGTCGAGACGATAAGTAATATAAATTTACATCAAATTTGACAGAACAAAGGCATGCTACATAGATAAGCCCAACGTTACACCATCTGTCGCGAAAAGTAATTCAATCTTAACCTTGACATAACGAAGACAAAGTTACTGAGCTAACCGAAAGTTGCATCAATGCAATCTGTCGCAAAACATTCGAAAACGAGTCCTACTTCTCGGTGCCCGTAGAGGCGAATTGGAGCGTATATTACGAAGTACAGGAAAATCTGTCAGAGGCGTATGCAAGGGGATTTTCGGGTTTTAATTCCACATTGAAAAATATATTATGGGAAAGTAAAGTTTAGTCATGTTTGTACTGAAAGAATATGAATTTGCGTATCTGAACCCCTTTTGTTAAAATTCTGTGTACGCTATTGAAATATGTAATTTTTCAATGATTACTAGATTTTACACCTAATCCCCACCATAGCTGCATTATGTTCATCTTTCCAAATGTTAGATAAGGACCGCCTCCTTTAGCCTAGCCAGCATAATCATAGCACGTAAAACTTAAAGATTTAATTTAATTTATGGTAGATAAGGACAATCATGTCCAGTTTCAAATAAGAATTACCACCAAATTTTGGTATATCCATTATATATAAACGAATGATTTACTAAATAATTTTAAAGCATTAGAGTTGTGAATCTGGAAACACTAATCATCATTATTAATATATAACATGCTTACATGCATATAAATTTTCATCAAATAGTTTAGGTCAATATATGTAAATTTTCATTATTCCATTGGCCCAGGCACGTAGCCAAGGGAGGGGACCCGGGGGTCCGGATCTCCCTTCGAGACCAGAAATGAAAAAAATTAAGGAAGGATTAAACAAAATGAAATGAGAAAAAGAAGGATCAGCGTTAAAAATAAACTATAGGAAGCTTTTGGTTACTCTTTCTTATGAGGAAATTTGTATTACTTGCAATACATGGTTGCGAGGTGAGCGATATATCCTGGAAGAGTCAGGGAACTTGAAATTTCTAGAAAAGTTGCGGAATTCTCAGAATTTCTGCTACTACTCAGGGAGATTTAAAGCTTTCGAAAGCATAGTGCCGTTGTGTAACAGCGTGGACATTTTTTATCATAATTTTTCGTCATCGCATCCTTGCAATATCAAACATGTTATTTCAAAAACAATTTTCTAATGCTCCTTTAACCTGTCATTTGAAACAGACAGCAGTTGACGGAATAATAAAAACAAAAATATATGTGGAAAGAAAATTCTGCTAACATTTGATTTAACAGAAAAAGGAACGCAGATATTGCAAAATATTTCACAAGATATTATTGAGTATGTACTTTTTATAATAGTGAATATGTACGGTACTTTTTTATAATAGTTGAGGTCATAATGAAAGGAAAATTGTTATATTTGAATAAACAGAGGAAGGATGTAAATATTGAATAATCTTTTTAAATACGTTTTTTTTTTTATTTTACTCGAGATTTCTTCATAGTTTATTAAAATACTTACCAACATATCCTCACAAACCAATATATGTTGATAGAAAAGTAGTTTAGATTGATCGAGCTCCTGAACCTTCAGAATTTCATGTCACCCCCCTCCCCCTGTTACGAAATCCTGGCTAAACGAACCAATATATGTTCCAGTAAAATTGTTTAGAATGATCGAGCCCCTGGTGTGATGACCACAGTATTTCATGTCACAGACCCTCCCCCCTTCCTTCACGCAATCCTGGCTACGTGCCTGATTGGCCTATTGTTTTATAATAAGATTAAATTCAAACCTCGTCGTAGATACTTAGGCGACACATCCACTACTATTTATAAATAAATATTACCTATTGAAAATCCCGCATACGTATTTTTTCCTCCAAGAATCCAAATTTTCCACATTTTATCCTAAAGTTTCCAAATGAATTAATCAAAATATATGAATAAAAATGAAAGAAAGAATGAGAGAAATTCTATCAACTCACCCTGCGTCCATATCTTGAAGATAAACATATTCTTAACATAAAAAGTAGTGTGTTTATGGAAATAGATTTTTAAACAATTACAACAAATAAAGTAAATTCAAAATTTTATAATTTAAACGAATTTCTATTGTTCCTTTCTATTGTTGAAATAATGCTCTGAGCAGCCAGTATTTCTCATATTTTTTATTTAAATTTTATTTATTTAATTTAGTTTTAACATCCAATGATTATGCACTGAGGCTAAGGGAGACGGTTATAATGGAATAGATGATGATAATGGCGGAATAAAGGAAGTGGGAGGAAACTATAGAACCCCAAGTCCTCGCACACGATGTTTGTTCCCCACAAAGCTCACTTGCTGAGAGCTGGGATCAAACCAAAGATTCCATGCACCAGAGGTGAAAGTTCTACCACTGAGCCCCTCTAGAAATAAATTTGTGATCATTTTTCGCATTGCACGTACAACATAAATGTTTCTTACCCGCTCCTCAAGCCTCTCCCGAAACAAAATCCATTGCTGATGTATATAATCTTCTCTCTCTCTCTTTATATATATATATATATATATATATATATATATATATATATATATATATATATATATATATATATATATATATACAGGGCCGGATTTAGGGGGTGCACGTGCACCCTCCCTTCGTTGTAAATATACACTATCTAAAATGAGAAACTAGCTGTGAAAATAGCAACACTTTTCGAAACTTTCTGCCATCATGTTTCCGTTTGGTACTTAAAAGAAACCAGAGTTTTGCAAAAGCAATAGTTTAAGTCGATTTTCTAAAGGTTGAAGGAAAGGGATGCACACTGAGAAAAATCCATTATCCGGACAGCGGTATATTGTACAAATACAAGGATTCGTTATGTTTACTAAGGAAATCTGTACGGAGCGTACTTTATCCATATGCTACACAGCTACTGCCTTTAACGCGCTTGGATGTTATATCATATCGCTGCAGGATGTCTGATATCTAACAATCTTCCGTATTTTATATACGTATACGTATGTTAAATACTTCAGCTATATGTTATATACGTCCATCTGTGTGTGAGGTCCTGACCGCCTATAGACACCTCTTTCTTGCACCATAGATGACGTCATGAAACAACTGTCGTATGCTTGCGAGCTGGTTTATAAACGAGGTTGTTTACAAACGGAAAAGAAGAGCGGAAGGAAAGAAGCCTGGGTAAGTGCAATAGTAAATTATCACTTTAGTTAAATATTCCATTAATTATATATTCCTTTAGTATAACTTGCTTTAATATAGTACTAAACAAGTAATGTGATTTATGACCACAATTCTTACTATTGTAACTCGTTAATGGTTGAGGAGAAAGAAATGGGTTAATCTGAATTTTGAGAAATCTTTGAATATTAATGTTTTGTAACTTTTTACATTTCAAGGTACGCAAAATGAATGTTATGTGTTTATTCTTTCCTTTTTATATGTGACGGTTTATTACTTGATGGAGATTTACTACAGGACTGCTTAACATAATTGCTAAGAAACCGTTTTCAGCGCGAACATTTTCTTGCGTAGTGAAGATTTAGGATTTAGATTTCTGGGCTTTCGGCATCAATGACCTTGTTAGCCCGTCACATGTGAGTTATGACGTCCCTCGGTGAGCACACTATCCGGGGAAAGGGAAGGAAGCAAACGGCCTGGGACCTATATGTTGGGTACTACCCGGCATTTGCCTGGTATGAAATGAGGAAAACCCAAGAAAGCCTCATTCAGGATGTCTGGACTTAAAAGCTTTTGATACTTTTTCGACCGAGTGCCCCTACCGGAATCGAACCTGGGTCCGCTCGTACCGAAGGCGAGAGCGTTAGCAACTACGCTACGCGGAGCCACTTGTGTCTAGGAAACCTATTTTTACTAGGATATTTGCAACAAAATTTATTTCCTTTCTTTCTTTATTTTTCTTTTTCTTTTTGTTTTTTAACAATAAAACAAAACATATTTTACAGCCTAACTGAAATTTAAAAACAGCAGTCAGGGAGAGCTCACGTTTAAGATTCTTTTTGTTTTGTTTTGTTTTGTTTTGTTTTGCTTGTTATGTTCTCTAGTTAACTAATGTTTGAGTTCCTGAGAATTACATTATTATTATTATTGTTTCATAATTTTCGAACCAAAAATTAGATGTTTTTCTTTTTTTCCTTGTGTTGACGTCATTGTGGCAAGTTGGGGTGTTTGTATCGTACCTTGGCATTAATTTGGTTACTAGCACATAGTTTCAAGGTCATAAGTTGTAGGCCGCTTGAAACAGCTATTACACAGTTGAGTGTCAGACGTTTGACTTGAAGTTTCGTTACAGCGTCTAAATTGCAGTATTGGATTGCGTCCAGCTTCTATGGCTGGTAAAAAAGTTATATCGCTTTCGTAATATGGTAAGAAATACAATGTAACAGTTAGGTATAGTATATATGACTAGTTTAATTAGTCGGAAATTACTCTGTTTCCTTGTCTTATTCTTTCGATTATGTTTAAGTACTGTGTCTTCATAGTATTGTTTCACTATTTCTAGAAGGAATTAAGTATTAACGAAGTAAAGAATAAGCAGAAGCCCACTTTGACGTTTACTATTTCTCATACTTCATTGAGAATGTTTTGATCCCCAATTGCGCAAACTTCTAATATGTATGTGTGTTTCTTTTTGTTGTTGTTGTTGTTGTTCTAGTATGTATGTGTGTTTCTTTTTGTTGTTGTTGTTGTTGTTGCTTACACTGCTATAGATATGAGCTCCTTCATGGCTAAGCGGTTAGCGTACGCGCCTTTGGTGTGGGAAACCCGCGTTCGATTCCCGGCGGGAGTGGTTCGGAGTCCATGTTAATCAGTAAGTCCACGTCTCATACAGCCTCGTTGCAGAAAAGGATATTAAAATCAACTCAGCACTGCTTTACAGATGGAGTTGTTTGATTCAGGGTTCGAATGAAGCTTTTTACGGGAAGCAGGCACGTAGCCAAGGGGTGGGTCCAGACCCCCCCCCCTTCGGGTCCAGAAATGAAAAATATTAAGGAAAGATGAAACAGAAAGAAACAGATGAATCAGCCTCAAAAATATAAAGCTACAATAAGCGTTTTGGTTACTCTTTCTTACGAGGAGCTTTGTGTGGAGGAAACGGGAGGGGGGGGGGGCGGATCAAGTTGAAATTGGATATTATTATAACGGAACATTCCGAATTCCATCTAGCTCCATGTTAACCGTATGCAGCGGCGCAAATCTGTCTTCAACATTGGGAGGGACGGGTAAGACAGTTCTCATAATTTTTTTAAGGATGTTCAAATTACAGTATAACCTCGTTAACACGAACTCGCTTAAGCCGAACACTCGGTTAGGACGAACAAAATTTCGGTCCCGGGATCGCTGTACGTTATCTTATAGGAAGTTTTATCGGTTAACACGAATTTCGGTTAGCACGAATTACGAACTAATTTTTAGTCCCTTGAGTCAGTAAAGGTTTTGATTTAACACGAACTTCCAATCCTTTGATTTTTTTAAACATCATTTTTCTTATTTCAGATTTCACTCCAGATCAGTTTTTGTCATACAGTATTTATACAGACGAAAATTGCCTTGTAAATAAGAGAAAAACCAGAAACAGATATCTTTCCTCTTATGAGGTGTTGATTCTGTCCTCTGTCAAGCGCTGAACATGCAGGTGCTTGGCAGACGAGCTGGCGACAGCTCGAGACAAAACATCTTCTCTCCCCTGTAACTCCAAACTGGTGACAGCAATCATAAATACCTTTCCGTTACAAGCGGTACTCACCCTGCTAGCGAAGTTATCAATTTTATAACTTGACCTGGATTTTCTGCGTGGAAGCTTTTTTTTTTTTTTTTTAAATCTTCGAAGATAGGCTAATAAACTTACTGTAGTGTTTTCACTTTTCAGAGGATGGTACCGAGACCTACACTAGTCTCGATCTCGATTTTAACTCGAATTTGAGACCGAGGAGTGCTTTCCGAAATCGAGACGAGACCGAAACTCTCAGTCTCGTCTCGATACAATTCTGTAGATGGTATCAAGACAGAGAATAGTCTTGGTCTCGTCACGAATTTGGAACCGAGGCGAGACCGAGACTACTCAGTCTCGTCTCGATACCATCTCTAGTGTGTTCTATGACATACATAATATACTGTAGTGGTATGTATAGTCTGTATACTGTAGTGTGTATGTATGGAGAAAATGTATTCGAATAATAAAATTTGTGTCCCCGGTTAACACGAATTCTTTTAACACGAACTCCTGATTTTTCAGTCCCTTGATATTCGTGTTAACGAGGGTTTACTGTATGAAGTTGAAAAACAATGCTGCGGAGGATCAGGGGAGCAGAGTTGTCTTCAAAATTCTGAGGTGGGCAGATTTAAGGCTTATTCTGGGGTGGCGACATCAATTTCATCTTACTTTCCTTTGTGGCAATCGGACACAAATCATCACATTTCTCTCCAAAAAACGCATTTCAAATCGGATTATTGAGGGGAAAGTCCCCCCCCCCAGTTCTAAGATTGGAGGGGACATGTCCTCATCCCCCCGGGACTTGCGCCAGTAACCCTATGGACTACAAATGACGATCGATAAACCGGTTCTTTCAGATAGCCTGTCAGAACTTAAGCAATGCCCAGAATTACCAATAATATGAACCATTTTGAATTTCGCGGCAACACTAATCCATTTTATAGGATGTCTTTACTCCAGAAAGAGATCTCGTTGCTATCCTTGACGGCATTGAACTAAGATAAGAGAAATAGAAAGAAGACGAGAAGAACCGAGTTCGAATGACCTTGGAAGACTATGTCTTTGTCAATACTTTTTTCTATTCTTTTACGCAAGATTTCTTCATAATTCTTTAATTAAAATACTTACTAACATATCCTCATTTTATTGTCCTAACAAATCAATATGGATATGTTGTCAGTAAAATAGTTTAGATTGATCGAACCCCTGGTGTGATAACCACAGTATTTCGTCACAGACCTCCCGTATTGCGAAATCGTGGCTACGTGCCTGCGGGGAGGGGGCGACTTTTCAGATATACAATCCAAGCCTTTTATTTCTCAATGATGCAAGATATAATATATAGTATATAATATGTAAAATATGAAATGAGGGAACATATTTTCCCGGCAAGGGAGAAATTCTTTGGCGAGTTGGGGAAATTACTTGACGAGAGGGAAAATCTTCATCCTCCCGTTGATTCAAATCTTGATCGAAGATCATGCGAGTAGGATTCCATATTATGCTGTAGGTGTAGGTAGTACACAGTCTTGGCGCTGAATAGGACGCTAAGCTTCAAGCCAACCACATGTCTGTAATAACCTATTGCGATTGAATGGTAATGTAACGTAATGTACGATATGTGCATTTTCTAGATGCCATAAAATTATAATTTTAATTGAACATTCCACGATTATATACTTCAGGTTAAAGGAGTTTGATGATTAATTGAAGTGAATAATCGAGGCAGTGATTCTCAATCTTCTTGACTTACGACACACTTTAGTAAACCCCAATGACATCGATATATTTGTTTAGATTTTGGATTGCTTTCCAACAACTCGAGCCGCGCCAAAGCTGTAGGCTTACTAAGTTAAGTGAACTGATCCTAATCTAAATCCATTGTTTTCGGGGGCGCAGAAATGGACAGTGACACTTCCGATACTATTTAAATCAAAATTCAGCCAAGCAACTTGGGGAGGGAAAGAGGGGAGACGGATCTTACAAATGATCGAAAATAACCGATATGAGAGAGCGTTTCGTAATAGTAAAAAAAGTGACTGACTAAGGTAACATACATGTATTACTGGTTTTCTTATTTTCACCCAACGAAGCAGGTAATTAACGCTAGTACTAGGTATGTGTAGACTAAATGAGGTGATTTGCTTCGTGACCCTTCGAACAATGTACGAAGCGGATGCAAGCAGTTAGTACATGGAGTTAGCTTACCTAAATTTAGATTTCGCTTTCCGAAATCTTAATGGATGTATTAAGTGATTTCGTTACTTACACTCTTAATCTCTAAATACAAGGATTCAAAACACATTTTCGATTCCAAACTATGACTCTGCTAGACAAAGAAAGCATAGTCCAGTGTATGTTTTACTTCATTTTCATATACGTGCTCGTAGGTTTTCTCGGGGACTTGGTTTCCTCCCACTTTCTCATTTCACCAAATATTCCATAATCATTAACTTGCTTTAATCACCGACTCCCTTAGCCTAACAGCATAATAGTGGGACATTAAACTCAAAGACTTTATTTTTATTTTCAAGTAATTACTTTTCTCTCCCTTATTTATTTTTAATTTAATTTCTCTTTCAATTTCCCTGTTTTAGGAACATCAACATAATTTACAATTCTTTCTCATTATAATAACACTATTAAAAGTCCCATATGCAGCTCACCACGTTGGAACCCAGCGGAAACAGATGAACAACGAATATTGTCGAAAATATGCATTGCTTACAGCGGCGTAGCGAGCATTACAAGATTGGGAGGGGGATGAAACTCGAAATTGCCAAGTCTTGATTTTTATCTTTAAAAAATGTCAAGTCTTGATAAAAAAAAAATGCCAAGTGTTTCGAAAATCTTACAAACCCTATGAAAAACTATTACAGCAACCTTATTTTCATATTCGTTCCATTCCATGCCCCCCGTCTGAGACACGAATAAGATCAACCCTTGTTCCGCTCTCGAGTCCAATTTAACATCTAACCTCAGGATCATTATCATCACCCACGAAGCACAACTGTTAATTTGATAACTCATGGCTATGTTAAGTAACCTCCGCCAGCTAATCTTCACGAGAACCTTTAAAGTTACAATCAGTTGTAGAAATGCATTTAAAAACGTAGAATAAGGTAGGTTATATTTACTGTTTGTGATGTAGAAGTGCCTAATTTACATATTAAACATTCAATTGAGGGGTTCAGTGAGAGACCAGGCTAACTTACATCCAGGTCAAGATTGAGATTTTGACGGAACAGCATACTAATGTCATTAATTGACCTTTGCCTCAACCACTTGTCTGTGTGGCTTGTCCTGAGACAGGGGCGGATCCAGGGAGGGTCTATCTCCCCCAAGAAGAGGAAACTTTGTGTATTTTAATATAAAATAAAACCCACCCAGAGTTGAATCTCTTAAAAGTAGCTCTATCTTGTAAGTAGTGGCATTACAACCCACCGCCCCCCAGTAGTCCATCCTGGATCCACCCCTGTTGTATACTAAACCAAACTATGAATATCAGTCGTATCCTTTGAAACGTGCTGTTTTCATTTGTTTCCTTTTCTTTCAGAAAGTTAAAATTGTCAGTTAGCCTAGTCTCTCGCTAAACTGTCAATTGTGACAAAACACACCAATAATTGTTGATGCCAACTAAAACATACATATCCAAAGCCTACAAAATATATCACATTATTTAAGTTTTTTTCTTTTTTTTTTTTTCAAATTGCTTGCAATGTTTTTCTTCGTGCCAAGCATCCGAATGTCATCTTGAATTCTGACCTCATTTCACTACAATTCTTTGAAGTGTAAGACTGCGCAGCTTTTTTTTCCCCTCTCTCTCGCTCTCTTCAGTCCTTCAGTCTCCCCCACTTTGATTTCATGATTTCGCACTCTGATGAAAAGTATTAAACACCAAAATGGAAAAGTACTAATATATAACCTCTCTTTTAGTAGCCCCTCCAACCACACGCCCGGGGCACGTGCCTTGCTTGCTCGCCCATAGCTCTGTGAGCTATATAAGTAAAATACAATGCGCGCGCATATGTAAACTTGGTGCCAGCTTTGATTCTCGCTGAGAGAGTATACATATAATGTTGGTTCGAATTCCATCAAAACCATAGGCTCATTTTTGTGTAACCTTGGTACTGAAGAAGACAGTAGACTTCAACAAATATTCCTGTCGGGCCTCGATGGCTCAGTGGTAGAGCGTTCACCTCTGGTGTTTGGGGTCTTTGGTTTGATCCCAGCTCGCGCCAAGTAAACTTTGTGGTGGACAAACACCGTGTGAGTGGGTTTTCTCGGGGTTCTCCCGTTTCCTCCCACTTTCTTCATTCCACCATTTCATTCATTATATCATCATCAGCGTCTCCTTTAGCCTAGCCGGTATACCCGTCATTATTGATACAACTATTATATACAGGATGCATCAGAAGTCCCTTGTCATCCTTTCTGAAAACTACAGGGATGTAGTTACATTGATTGCGAGATAAGAGATACACATTAGGCCCAGAGGGATACTTTCGGATTACATCACGCGGACGGTCGCCATCTTAGATTCGAAATTGTAATACGGACGATAAGTGGGTAGTGTGATACATGGCCATGCACTAAAATGTTCTGAGGATGTCAAATATGCAATCAGATATCATGTAACTTATTCTGGTGAAATGTTATTGGCAGTGAACCAAGTGAGACTATATGTAGTGGTATGTCATACCCTTCTTCTTTTTTTTTTTTTCCAGTGATAGAGACATACCGTTTCTGGTTTTTTAGTGATCAAGATAAACCTTCACGGAAGAATAAATGCTAAATACCATTAATAAATCCCTTTTTTATACGTATTGACGAATAGCTTTGCACATAAAAAGATTTTATTTCTTATGTAGATTCTAAGTTGACAATACTGACATTTTTACCTTTTTCTACCTTTTGTTTGTATTATGAGGTGTTTTCAAAGAAGTTCATCTAGTTTATATTTTGATGTGCCGTATTGAATTGTTTCTTTCGTATGTATGTATGTGTCGTCTTGTCTGAATTCTTATAAGCGTCGTATTTTGAGCATGGGCGGATTTAGGGGATTGCTGTGGGGGCAGATCTTACGGGAGTTTGAAATACCCCTCATTCGAGTGTGTGGTCCAGGAGTTTTCCCGCTGGAAATTGTTAATATTGAAAGTCGGTTTTTGAGCACTTTCGTGTATAATTCTCTGATACAAGGTAAGGGCTATTTTTATTTATTTTTTTCCAGAAAGTTGTTCACGATGGATGGATCAGTCTCCGTTTTTTCTCCGTAACTAAAAGAAGCTTTCCAGTGGTTTTCAGACATTATGTAAATAGAAATGCAATCTTGTAGGCTTCACACCTCACTGCATTTGAACATTTAGATAGCCGATATGTCGAGTCAAAATCGTAATAAAACACACCGCCTCTGATTTTTCCCACTTCGAACACATTTCCCTGTTATAGTCAGGGGTAAAAGCTAGGGGGAACGCGGGGGACGCAGTTCCCCACCTCGAAAAATATGTAGGACGTCCCCCAGATCCTAAAATGGTACAATGGGCAGAGATAGGCAGGAGGAACGGCGTGGAGTGATGCCGCTACCTACCGTCCCCCCACCTTTTCAGGTCCACTTTTACCCCTGGTTATAGTATATGTTCTACATGTTCCTACTGAGCAATAAACATTTGCAGAAGCTTCTTCCAATTGCTGTGGACACAAAGTAGGATATAGGGTCAAATTTGTGCACAGACGATGGCGATACTTTGTTCTAGATGATAAAAATTATGAATATTTACTGCACAAACCATAGCCTTAACTTTTCCACTTAGCTAGAAATTGAACAGCGTTAGGCCCGGTGATCGAGCAGCCATTCAACTGCCTCTCGTCGATCAACCCATGTTCTAGAAAATTGTTCAAGTAGTGACGCAATACGAATTCATAATGAAGAAAGCGCCATGGTGTTGAAAAAACTGCGAGAATGTACCATCCTCGGGCATCGCAGCTCGCAATATCTATCCCTGTACGAACGAGCGTGAGGTATTATTCCTCAGTTATTTTTATGGAATGAAAAAGTGACTGATTAGACGTATTCCTCATTTGTCTGCCAACAACATAATTAATTTTCTTTGCGCTGGTCATGTTGGAGGGGTCTTGCACGCGGGGTTGTCAGGTGACCAATTGTGCATGTTCTGCCTATTAACCTTCCCATTTACGTAGAGGTCAGCTTCATCTGAAAAGAGTATTTGCATAAAAATGTTAACCATAATTACTCACTGCACTTGGCGATCAACATCGTTCTCGTGGAGATGTTGCTTCATTTGCACCTTGTACGGATGCACTTATACACGCGCAGACCCTATGACTCAACCCACATTGCATTAATAAATGACGTGTGCTCCTCTGGGGCCACATCGAGAAAGATGTCAGCACTGCCGTAGGCGTTGCTTCATCTGTAGCTCTCTACGATCGTCCGCTACGACGTATGTTCACGAATGTGCCCGTCTCCTCAAATTTAGTTAATTACTGTGACACTGCAACATGTAACACAGTCACATTGTGGATGATTCTGTTTGCAATCGGTAACCACTGTACAGGCACTCCTCCCGCTCCACAGTTTGAATATTTCGATGCATTCCTCACGTGCTAACGGTATGGTTCTACATCTAGAAGAAAGAGGTAAATACAACGTTCAATTGGCAATAACTTTTCACCAAATTAAGCTCCATGGAATCTGATTGCATATTTGACATACTGAGAAAATTCTAGCCTGTGGCCATATATATATCACATTACCCACCAGTTTATAACAAACAAATTTAATCCAAAATGGCGGCCGTCTGTGAGAGTATTTCCAAACGGCCTAATGTGTATCACCCATCTCACATTCAATTAAACTACACCCGTGTAGAATTTAGAAAGGAACTTCGTATGATGTATACAGGGTGTTTCGAAAGTCCTCTGACGTTACAACAAAACGTAAGAGGAAAAACCATTTCTAAATATGTTGTTTTCATTCTAAAGTGAACACTTTTTAAATCGGAGGAGCCGTTTGGGCTGTACTCTTTATGCGCCCAATGTGGAATGAAAATGCAATGTTACCATTTACCTGGACCCACAACATATGTGAATGAAGTTACTGTTTGAAATGGGGGCTAGCCATCGACATGTTAGCGTAAAAATCAGTAACTTCATTCACTTATGTTGTGGGTCCAGGTAAATGGCAACGTTGCATTTTCATTTAACATTGGACGCATAAAGAGTGTACAGCCAAACGGCTCATCCGATTTTGAAAATTCCTTCAACTTACATTGGAAACATCATATTTGGAGACGGTTTCCCAATTACATTTTGTTGTAACTCTGATAATAATCGAGTTACTTAATGTCAGGGGACTTTTGAGACACCCTATATATCTTATGGAATATATGTTTGATGTCCCTATAACTGTAGATATAATTTAGTTTGTTTAAATTTACAAGTTATTACAAGTAGATTCTGACTTACATGCGTAAGAGTTTGTATGTAACTAACTAATAAATTCTATTTCATGAAATTTACATTGAAATATTTAACACAAAATCTTTTATATTCATGCTTAACTTAGTGACTTGGCTTTGGACTGCAACTGATTATTGTACCCCATTATTGCTTGAGAAGAAAACCGATGTCCGAATCTTCATTTGGAGAAACCAAAGAACTGTTGGAATGCTGAGGATTGCAATCATTAATTTCTACACTTCAAGGTGCGTAAAGTATATCTAGGTATATTCTGTGTTTATTGTTATAATTACTATTACTATTATTGGGTTTAGAATCAATCAAGTACTTCATGATATTTTAGAGGGATCAAGATGGCTGCCAGATAGATAAATATTTGAGCGTCAGGCCCTTATTTCTTTTCAATTTTATATTTAATCAATGTCTATTTACCCCCCCCCCTCATTATTCCACCAAATCGTATTCCAAGATCATCAATTTTCAATACTCATTTGTGACTGTCAGCATACATAGCATAACCGTAGGAAGTAAAACAAAGATTTATTTTTATTTTTCGTTTTCATGTCTTTTCTCCATAGCTGTGAAAAATAACGCCTTCAACATCATAAATTTGTATGCTACTTGCCTGCTTTCGAGCACAGTAATCAACTATTTGGACATTACGAAGCAAAGCAGGTCTACGTTGCAGTTAGCATACTTTTGAAAGGATGTGACATAATGATATTGGTGTTGCGATGTTGAGCCTAAACAGTGCAAGTAAATAAATCTGTAACAATTGTATTGGTGTTTAGCTTACATGTCCTCCAGACGGGCCATTTTTTTTTTTTACATCTTGTTACCTCTACTCTATATGAGGGGTCGCGGTAGCTCAGTGGTGGAGCGTTCACCTCTGGTGCTTGGGGTCCTGGGTTCGATCCCAATCCCCGCCAAGTGAACTTTGTGGTGGACAAACACCGTGTGCGTGGGTTTTCTCGGGGTTGTCCCGTTTCCTCCCACTTTCTTGATTCCACCATTTCATTCATTACTCATCATCACCGTCTCCTTTAGCCTAACCGGCATAATCGTGGGACGTAAAACTCAAAGATTTCATTTCATTTCTACTCTATATGAAGTATATTCTGAGGTTGTGTTTTTGGGGACGTGGTAGCTCAGTGATGGAGCGTTCACCTCTCCTGCGTGGAGTTCCTGGATCGATCCCAGCACGTGCCAAATGGGCTATGTGTTGGACAAACACTGTGTGTGGTTTTCTCGGGGTTTTCCCGTTTTCTCTCACAGTTTTCATTTTCTACTATTTCATTCATTCTCATGATTATAGTCTCCTTTAGCATACCCGACAAAATCGTGGAACGTAAAACTCAAAGATTTCATTTCATATAAACTTTGGTGCAAAGTAACCCCATAGATGAAGATATTTTGCACCACATACAAAAAAGTATGTTCAATATACTAACATAATGTTTGTCTGCAATGTTTTCTCTCCTGTATTTATACATTTCACTTTTTACACAAAACTGCATGTGTAACGAATTTTTGTTACGAAATTCGAGACGAGACATAGCTCTTCCAATAGAAACAGATACAGTTTTCGAGACGAGACAACTTTCGCGACACCTTTGCGAGAGGTGACAGTCTCAAATCATTTCTCGTGCGTACCCCTAGCCCATATCGTGCGTTATCAAAAAGCATGTTAATGAGAAATAACAACATGTAAATACAATATAGGTAGTTAAAAACATTTTTGTTTTCATTCTTCACTAATGCATTATTATTAACCTCAGTATTTTATTGTCCATTCTTAATCTTAAGGTGATATATAATTAAGTTTTGAATTCGGTTAACTTATTTTGTTTCTCAAATTGTATTAAAAATGTATGTACAAACATGTTTATTTTCATTCTTGAGTGCTTAAAGTCAC
The DNA here is from genome assembly GCF_964235325.1 of Thermobia domestica. Classification (NCBI taxonomy): domain Eukaryota; kingdom Metazoa; phylum Arthropoda; class Insecta; order Zygentoma; family Lepismatidae; genus Thermobia; species Thermobia domestica. Next base: position 84,624,306 of record NC_137464.1, on the reverse strand, counting down.
TATAGTTATTAAACATAGTAATTAATATTGTACTCTTAACGTTAAAATAATATACAGTTAACTTTTGAATTCAGTTAACATTTTTCTTACTGAAATTGCTTTAAAAAGTATGTAAAAACTTTTTTATTTTCTTTCTTGAGTGCCAAAAGTGATGCACAGTTATTAAGATTAGTACTTTATACTCTATTCTTAATTTTAAACTGATAAACAGTGCGTTTCTGAATAAATTATGTCAAGTTATTTGAGTGACGAACACTGGTACAAAACCCTAACTACCACTGGAACATTTCGATTTTGAGATGACTACTACCGGTGCAATACAAGGGATTTTAAAATATTGTTTTTCCTTCAACGGCTATTCGATTTTGAATTCTGACTACATGGTCATATATAGGAAGGATCAGTGTCTCTTTCCAACTATGGTACAGCTCCGACCGATTCACGGTGCTCACAGAAGAGACAAAAGAGTATGTTTTCAACCTTAAAGTAACGACCACTGGTGTTTTTACCCTGGTATGCAAAAGTAAGTGGGTACCCCAATGGGGTAGAGGGGTACTATGCGGTACCTAATTTCTGCATTTTAGATATATGGAAATACATGTGTCTAAAATGTAAAGAACTGATATTTGTTTACCGAAAACTGCAACTCGGTAAGCCTTACGGATACCGAGACATGGGAAAATAAAGAGCGACACGATATGTATGTGGGGCTTGCATACTTGAAGGTACAATTTGGAAAATGAATTCAAATATGACTAACGGCTATCAAGATATTGTCAAATAAAGAGAGGACCAATACAGGTATGGGATTTTCGTATTAGATGATAAAATTTCCGAAACCGGTCATGGAAAGTTAATAAACACCAGTAGCAATTCCATCTTCAAGTAATTAGATATTTCCATGGGGTGTTAGAACATCTTACAGTCTACCAAGATTAAATTTTAAAAGCTTTTGAAAATATAACTTGACATTTGTAAAGAGTATTAGAAATGTGTATTTACCTAAAACTTGCAGCTAGTACATCTAACATATAGAGAAACACCGTGAAATAAAAGAGTATGAGATGTTGAAACTTCGGAAAAATTATTGGTCCCAACAAAATTAAATAAGATGGTATTTCTATGGGTTAAGTAAGTACCTCAGTACAATTTCGATGGAAAGATTAGTTCTAGGTTTTCTTCAGGCAGTTCCAAAGGTTCATCGAGCTGTGTAAAAGAGTGAAAATTCCCTGTGAATATCTAATATAGTAACCAAAATATAACGAGTCATTTATTTTATGACGTAAAAATAGAGATCTTTAAGGATTTGTACTTCTGGGTCTTTGCTATAAGAAAGAAATTCAAAAACCTACTGTATATACCTTAATATGCAATTAAATCAGTGAGGACACAGTAACTTAGTGGTGGGGTGTATACCTAGTATGTTTTGCAGAAACTACACTGGAGTATTCTCTTAATCCACAGAGATACGATCACACTTAACTGCCCATTTAATTTTAAAATGAAATTAAGGCAAGTGAATGTTGATGATAGAATTGATGGAGTGTAAAGGTGGGAGGAAAGGAGTACACCGAGAATACCCACGAATACAATGTCGACTACAAACTGACTTGGACACGGATCAAACCAGGGACCCAATACACCAAAGGTACGCACTCTACCACTAAGCCACCGTGCCTCCACCCATTTAATTGTCTATTAAGGTGTATACGGTAGTTTTCTGAAATTTCTTCTTCTTACAGCAAAGACTCAACAGTACAAATCCATGTGGGTCTTCATTTTTACGACCTCGTAAAATACATAATTACTTATATCTCGGTTGCTATATTAGATATTGACAAAGAATTTTCATTCTTTTTGTACGCTAGGAATTATCACGCTTGGATTTACCCGAAGAAAACTTCGAGCTGAATTAATCTTTCGATCGGAATTGCCCTGACGAGTGTGAGGTACTCACTTAACCCATATAAGTACCATCTTATTTAACTTTTATTAAGATCAAAAGTTGTTTTATGAAATTTCAAGATCTAATACTCTTTTATTTCACGGTGTCTCTCTAGCTGTAAGATGTACTGGCTGGAAGTTTTGGGTAACTCTATTCTCTTTTCTAATACTCTTTACAAATGTCAAATTATATTTTCCAAAGCTTTTAAAACTTAATCTTTTTAGACCCATGATGTTCTAAAACCCCATGGAAATACCCAGTTACTTTAGGATGAAATTGCTACTGGTGCTTATTCAGATTTCATGATCGATTTCGGAAATTTCACCACCTAACACGAAAACCCCATAACTGTGTGGGTCCTCCCTTTATTTGACAATATCTTGATAGCCATTAGTCATATTTTCATTAATTTTCTAAACTACTGTCAAGTATGGAAGCCCCACATACCTATGGTGTTCCTATTTATTTCACCATATTTCGGTAACTGTTAAACATACCGACTTGCGGTTTCGGTAAACACACACCTGTAACGTTCTTTATAAGTTTATTAAGATATATTTTAGAATGTTTAGAAATGGGAGGTCTGCGAATGCCATAGTACCCGAAAACCCCCATAAGGACGTGTGTGTAGTGTATTGAATTGAAACTACTTTTGAGGTTGTTGATAGCCCTCAGTAATTACGTTTTCGAAACTGCACAATCTAGTACGCAAAACTCACACTTCTATGGTGTTGTCCTTTATTTTCCCATACCTCGGTATCCATAAGGCTTACCGAGTTGCGGTTTTCTGTACTAAACAGATATCAGTTCTTTACATTTTAGAGACATATATTTCCACATATCTAAAAATGCAGACATATTAGGTACCCCATGGTACCTCGAACGCCAGTGGGTACCCACTTACTTTTGCATAGTAATACATTTCGAGTTGTTCAGCATCAACAAACACTTTTTTTTAATTCATCATTTTTCTACCAGAAACCCAAAAGTCCATACCTGACCGAACAGATTTTGTCCATTTAATCTAAAAAATGTTAAATATTTTAAAATGTAACATTTTAAATATTTTTGGATTTTTGTTTCAGGTATTTCATGTATCAAAACAAAACCAGGATTCTGCATGAAAGACAGCGAAAAGAAGCAGTGTAATTTGTTTCTAAAAGCACGTCCTTTCTGAAGACAGACCCGATTGTATTTACATTCTTTTGTACAAATATGTAACCTTAATAAATATACTGCTCCGCAAATTATTTCTTTCTTCCATAAATTAGAATAAATGTATGTCTGTTTAAAGAAAATGTTTGTTAGTTAAAGGTCTTTTCAACTCTTTTTCTCTGTAAATAAGAACATTATACCTTGCAACATTTTTTTTATCATTGTGCAATTCCGATTGGATAAAGTAAATCTGCACGAAGCACTATTATTTCAGTCATACATTAATAACTAATGTATTGTTCTGTGAATAAGGCAATGGTATAGTGAATATGTTTTAACATAAAATCTGTAACTCAGCTTTTCAGTAGTCAACTTTATTGAGAATCCGAAGAAAGAAAGAAAAAATGTTGGACTTAACGAATTTCAAAATTATTTTTGTTCGAATTCTGGACTAATCCAAATTATCCAGAGAAATCATTTATGTTGCTCTCTACAGATGTATCCTTTCTCCAAATCGTATGAAAAGGAGACTTCATACATCGCTATATTTTGTATGTACTATGTTTCGTATTTATTTAATCACTTTGTACCTTTCTCTAGTGTTGACAAGGCCGCAAGTGTCAATCGAATAATTTAGTGTTTCACTCATGTAACCTTGTGACTAACGTACGTCCTGTCGGTATATATATGTTACTGGGTTCGGTTAGCGACAAACAATTTTTAGTGTTAAACAAATACAAAAATCTACACGCAATGAGATACGATGATCTCTGCCTCATAGACAATACCAAGCAACTAACGGTACTGAGTGTGGTTGAGTTTACTAGTGGTATTATCTGGCTAAAATCAATGTTCCGAGAGCTATACTTCTTTTTGTGCTCTGAATGCAAACTTTGATATAACCGTTTTAAATTATTGTACATCTATCTATCTATATAGCTATATCTATATATGTATATAATTGTAAACTAGAAACTTCCGAGTAATTCTGAGAATCATCGTTCTTTCTTTAAATAATGTATGAGACTATTACACTGCTCGTTACTTAAAATGTTGAACTAAGAAGGATACATCCAGGAAAGTCCAAATTTGCAGAATGTGTAGAGCAGGGAAGGATAAATATGTTTGGTCGATGGCTGCACAGCTTCTCATACCTGTGAACTCCGCCAGCTACAGTTGATGAGCTGTGGCATTGGATCGTAAGACGCATGGCTTACCATACCAGAAGAGAACATCCTCTCGATGTCTCGCTGTGTTACAGTCGTTCTGGTTGTCAATGTTGGGTCAGTTCTGCTCTGCTATCACCACGTTGTCACACAGCGAATACAGCGGTAAGTTTAACCCTTAACGTAGCAAGCCTAAGTCGTCAAAGTTGTTTACCAAGCTGGAGTCTTCTGGGGACCCCAAGTATTATTTTAATTTCTCAACATAGTATTGCAGAGGGTTACTCCAACTATTATTTTTTGGATGTCTAGAAGCATACTTAAGTTAAATGAACATTGTTGACGTCAAATATTATGTATATTTGAACACTATTCAGTTCTTCATACAATTTCATACTTGTGTGTTCGTAAATCTGAAACACAGGTTTAACAATGAAGTTTTTACATTTTGAAGTGTGTTTTTATTTTTTGTATTTTTTAAAGAAACGCATCGTTGATCTAATCATGTAATTGATATCTCAAAGGGTTGCAGGATACATATAAAAATCGAGAATAAATTGATTCTTATAATTGCGGCAGTATCACCAAATATCACTCTCTGGGGTCCCTAGAGTACCCCGCTTGGTATGTTAAGGGTTAAGCATATTCGACACTTACTATTAGATATCGGCTTGGGAACTTTGGCGTAGCTACCCTGTCTCCTTGAAGTTGCATTTTTAATGGGGAGTACTGTTTAGGAATCATCTTGTGAGGGAAAACGTTTTCAGCTGACACCATGTTTTTAATTATAGCTTCACTTAAAAAATAACTTATCTGTTAATTAAAATGTTCAGAGAAGTTATTTCTGGAAAATCCTATTCACGCCTCTTGTGGTAACAACTTCTGCATTTTGGAAGAGGATATTATTAAGGAAAAGAATGAGGTAAAGTCGTCTGTATATAGTACACACGGAAAAGAAAGTATTTGACAGTTGACAAATTTTCTTTTGCCAATAGCTTGGGAACAAATTAATTAATTTGGATCTTTTTGTTGTTATTCTTCGAATAGTTATAACTTGACAACCTGCCAAAGTCGGTACTCTGATATGTTAATTTATTGTTGAGTTTTTAGGAAAACAAATTTTGTCAACTGAAGAATATTTTCTTTCGTGACTGTACAAGCAATGGATGATAACGGCTTAATAAATGACTGTACGTAAGTCTTTTTTGAGTTTGAACATAGGATTGTACATGGCTGTGAATTTTGCATTATTATTGAAGTGCTGCAACTAAGTTATTGCAAAAGGTATGATAAATTCTTACAGTAATATTGTCACATATTGATTTACTCTGTATGAAAACTAAAATAGTTTAACATATGGTTACCCTCCTTTGTGCCAATAATTTTAAAATTAACTCTTGTGCCACTTTTCAACACTTGGCTTTGCAGTAGCTTTCCAAAGAATTAGCAGGAAGTCCAAACTTACACCCTGCAGATAAATACATTTCTCTGGACAGTTTCACTGCTCCAAACTAAAATTTGAAAAGTGTAGTATTTTTAATTTTATTATTATTGGCACAAAGGAGATCAACCATATTTTAAGCTATTTTTGTTTCCATACAGAGAAAAACAATATGTGGCAACATTACAGTAAGAATGTATCATGCATTTCTCAGTATGTTGCAGCACTTCAATAATGGTGCACTATACGTACAATCTAGATCCTGAATATGTCCAATTCATATATTACAACAAGGCAATACGTATGCGATACAGGTAAAATCCGTATATTTCATATGGACAATCTACAAGCTACATACATCCAGTCCATACATTACATATGGCCAGCCTGTACGCGACATACGTGTAATCTATATGCCGCATGCAGACAGTCTGTAAGCTGCATATGTGCACTCTGTATGGTGCATACGGATATTCTGTATGCTGTATCGGGACAAGCTGTGTGCGACATAAGGAAAATCTGTATAATACATAGGTACAATACGTACACTGTATCTAGTCGTACGTACGGGGCACAAGTACAATATAGATGCTGTCTCGGGGTTGAACGCAAGAAACACACGTACAGAACGTATATTGCATACTTGAAATTACGCTCCGTCCTGATAGTCAGTGAGTGTCGTCATTATTAACCCACATGCTACATACGATCCTGACGTCACAAAGCTAGATATTACCTCCGTATATACTTGTTACTGTAGATGACGTCACATGAATGACGTCATTGCACTTATGTAGACAGTACGTATAATACATACTTTTTCAGCTATACGTTTGCTGCAGGATGCTATATACGGTTGTACGTTAAGTCCAGAAACTACAGGAATTACGAATGTAACCTACGTTTTTAAGTATGCCACCTACATTTTTTTTTCTCAGTGCATCAAGCAGAATAATGTAACATTTTTTAAGTAAGGAAGAAAACGGAATCCAGGAGGAGAGAACATTTTTCCTACATAACACTTCGGACTCTCTTTAAAATACTCCCCCCCTCCCTCCGTTCTACGCATCAGCGTTGTCAGGGGTAAAGAATATTGTCACATATCACTTTGAAGAGTTTCAGTGTGATTGGTTACAGTCCACAGACAATCCTGGATCCGACCCTATATATATATATATATATATATATATATATATATATATATACAGCAGGGGATCAAGGATATGATCAAGGGAGGGGCTAAACCATACTTTGCCGCTTTATCCAGTGTAAAGCAGGATTGAAGCTCATTTTATCCAGTGTATACTTGAGCGTTAAGGGGGTCCATAGCCCTTATAGCCCTTCCCTTGGATCCGCGGCTACCATGTTATGTGAAATATTGAAGGGAAAATTCTTCTAGATACTCTGCAATACCACTAGATAAACAAGCAGTGTTGCCAGCCATAAAGTTGTATTTTCTCAAATTGCACTATGAAAGGTATTACCTATTTATAATTTAGATATTAAATAAAATACCACATTATTCAGTGTAACAAAGGACCATACAGTATCACTAACATCAATATTTTGGAAATCTGTAATAACTCAAATGGCATAGACGGTGCAATGCGGATCATTTGTATCTTAGCCTGTGCGTGAAGTTGGCAGGACCACTAACAGCTCAAATTCTGAGACTTGGTGCAGAATTTGAGTAGAGTTTTAGCTCTCAGAAAAACCAACTCCCAAAATTTGAGCTTTCAATTTAAAGGCTCTAAGTCCATGTGAAAGGTGGTCCTGCCAACCTCACGCTGCAGGACCACCGAAAGCTCAAATTCTCAAAATCCGTCCAGATATTCAGTAGAATTTGAGCTTTCAAGAAAAAAAAAAAAAAAAAACAAGTCCCGGAATTTGAGCTTTCAATTTAGAGGGTCTAAGTCCACTTCAAAACTGCGCCACTAACAGCTCAAATTCTGAAACTCGGTGCAGAATTTGAGTAGAGTTTTATCTCTCAGAAAAACCAACTCCCAAAATTTGATCTTTCAATTTAAAGGCTCTAAGTCCATTTCAAAGCTGGTGCTGCCAACTTCACGCTGCAGGACCACCAAAAAATCCACCAACCAAGATAAATGAATCATAGATTATCTTAGAAAGCACTGTTTCCTTCAACATTTCTATTGCACACACATTAGAGTCTAGTAAAACAATCCTATCTGGAAGTCAGTTATACCTAGACTGACTACATAATGGTCTTCGAAGAGTATCTTTGCCCCAAAGTATTGTTTGTCAGATCAAAAATTAATGTGACATAGGAAAGTGTGTGGTCAAGGTGTAGAGAAATATTTGGATGTGTATTAACTCTACTGGCACGAAAATAAATAAAAAGATAGTACATCCAAATATAATCAAAATCAAAAATTAAACTAGAGTATAATCAAAATTAAAGCTAGAAATTAATTTAATGGAAATTGAAAATAGCAATAATTTAATGATTCAACAATTCAAGAGGTAAAAAAAGCAATATATATATATATATATATATATATATATATATATATATATATATATATATATATATATATATATATATATATATATATATATATATATATATATATATATATATATATATATATTACATAACTTCAGTCTGGATTTCTCACTTTCTGTTTTGTGTTTGTCTTTGCCTGTGGAGTTATTCCAATCCGTTCTGTCAATGCCAATCAAAAAGGAATGGGGCATTACATCATTACATTGCATATTGTAGATGAAACAATGAAAAGTGTGGAATATGTAATGAGTTAATGATAACCCCTTTAAAAGACTCCTCTTAATACTATGCATTGTGTATATAAGTCAGCTGCTTCGGTGTTTGTGTACATGTTTTTGGTGTAGGTCAAATAAAGGGTAAACGAATTATTTGCTTTGTAAATTAAAATCACAATGTCCTTAGAATAGTATCTTTGCGTAGAGGTATTATTTGACACATTAAAATTCCATGCAACGTAGCTGCATGAGTGGCCAAAGTATATAGGAATGTTTAGATGAGTAGTATTTCTGTTGGCAGAAATTTTAACGAATTAGTAAGTAAATACGAAAGTATAATAAACATTTAAACTACAAATTAGCAGAATGTAAATAAAAACTAGTAATGGTAGCCTACAGTAACTAAAGATTCAACAATTCGAGATAAACAAACAAAGAAAAAGAGGCAAATATAATTTTAAAAATGTACTTTATAATCTGGATTTCTTGTTGTGTTTCATGTTTTTGTTCGCCTGTACCATCCGTCTTATCGTTCTCTTTTCTAGACCTATTCTGACCCCTAACATTTTCAATCGCATCACTAAGTATAATGTATAAAAAATAAGACAGAAAAACTTATACCAGTGATGATAACCCGGTGAAAATAGAATATATGTATGCTGCGACCGAATCAAGTCAGAATGTACATATAAAACTATATAGTATAAGAGTGTACTAAATTTCTGAAATGTTTTCGTAGCCATATTTCACAATTGTATAATTTATTATTAGTCGATATGAGTTCCCAAGAAATTTCAAGAACTGGATAAAAGCCTTTGTAGAAATTTGTTGGTTGCAATTCAAATTTGTAGCTTGTAATTGAAATTTCTAACTTGTAATTCTAAAAAAGTCTAGTTTGCTGCTTGTAGTATAAATAAATGGCGTAGAATCTAAATAGTAGTAGTATTACAATCATTTTGTACTTTAAATACATAACTTGACAGTTACCTATTTGAAGTTGCCGTATTACAATATTTGTACACAATAATGTGCTGAAGCCGTGACGATACGTGCATATTTTTGTAAGCTTCGAAGTGTGTTTAAAACATATTCTTCATGCATTCAAAAGATTAAAATAACTGCTCACGTTTAGTTACAAACACTGTTTACAAATCCTCAAGGAAGTATTTTAATTGGGCAGAACCTTTCATACAAATATCGAGGTAACTGCACATATAGTAATCCAGGCTTTTAGGAATTTTAAGTTTACTGGGTAAGAAGAAGTAAATTCCTGGTTTCCAAAAATGTGTTCCACTTGACTACAACAAAATGAAATGGTTTGGAAACAAAGTGTTTTTTAAATTAAAGCTTATATTCTACTCAAATTCTGGAACGAGTTTCTGAATTTGAACTTTTGATAGTCCTGAAACGATGTGATCAAAATTGCACTTTTTAAGTGGACTTAAACCCTTTAATTTGAAAGATCAAATTCCGGGACTTTTTTAAAGCTCAAATTCTACTGAATATCTGAACGGATTTTGAGAATTTGAGCTTTCGGTGGTCCTGCAGCGTGAAGTTAGCACGACCACCTTTCAAATGGACTTAGAACCTTTAAATTGAAACCTCAAATTCTCGGAGTTGGTTTTTCTAAGAGCTCAAATTCTACTCAAATTCTGCACCGAGTTTCAGAATTTGAGCTGTTAGTGGCGCAAGTTTTAAGTGGACTTATATCTTTTAAATTGAAAGCTCAAACTCGGGGAGTAGGTTTTTTTGAAAGCTCAAATTCTACTGATTATCTGGACGGATTTTGAGAATTTGAGTTTTCGGTAGTCTTGCAGCGTGAAGGTGGCAGAGTCTTTAAATTGAAAGCTCAAATTGTGAGAGTTGGTTTTTCTGAGAGCTCAAATTCTACTGAATGTCTGGACGGATTTTGAGAATTTGAGCTTTAGGTGGTCCTGCAGCGTGAAGTTGGCAGGACCACCTTTCAAATGGACCTGAACCTTTAAATTGAAAGCTCAAATAGTGGGAGTTGGTTTTTCTGAGAGCTCAAATTCTACTCAAATTCTGCACCGAGTTTCAGAATTTGAGCCGTTAGTGGCGCTAGTGTTAAGTGGACTTACACCTTTTAAATTGAAAGCTCAAACTCCGGGAGTTGGTTTTATTGAGAGCTCAAATTCTACTGAATATCTGGACGGATTTTGAGAATTTGAGCCTTCGGTGGTCCTGCAGCGTGAAGTTGGCAGCACCAGCTTTCAAATGGACTTAGAGCCTTTAAATTGAAAGCTCAAATTGTGGGAGTTGGTTTTTCTGAGAGCTCAAATTCTACTCAAATTCTGCACCGAGTTGCAGAATTTGAGCTGTTAGTGGTCCTGCCAACTTCACGCACCTAGCCTCAAATAGGCCTACTATGATCATGGTATAATGCATTTCGAATGAAAAAGGAACAAAGTTACAAGAAATGGAAAATTTAACATTTTTTAAAGTCTTTACTTCTAAAACGGGCTGACATATCACGTATCATCATGTAGATGCTTCTAAAAGACTTAAATGATCATAATGACATTTACAACAATTGTTTCAATTGTTATTTCAAACTGTTTTAGGGATACCAAACACATGAATAGTGATTGTTATACTGCTTAAAACAACGTACTTGTGTTAAGTGTTTATAATGATTGTTGCTTTCGTTTGCTTCTGTAACATTACAACAATAGTTTTTGGTTGTTTCAATTACAACAAGTCGCAGTTCCATTATTTTAAGCAGTGCTGCCAACTTAAATAAATTGCTAAATATTATTCTAAATATAGTGCAAATAACATAGCTAAACTGCAAAATATTTTAAAATTACTCGTAATTTGTTTTATGATGCAAAGATGTTTACAAACGACGACGATTTTCATGGTCTTTATAATGTTAATGTTAATGTCAAAGATTTGGTTCCAGCAATACATGCAGATGCAAATTGTAACTGAAATTAAACAAAACTAATAACTTCTCAGTAACACTAGTTGTTCCCCTTAGCCTTAGCCTGATATACACAAAACCGTGCTTAATTAAAGGTTCTAATTAAACCCTAGTTAATTTTACTTGTTTCAGTTTGACCACCGACCACCTCAAACTTGATCCATACCATATAGCTATATGCAATTATTCAAGGACTTATGGTACGGGCTTAGTAATATACATCGTGTTGATTTTTGGTTGCTTTTAGTTTAACGTCCCACGGATATGTTAAGGCGGCTAAAGGAGATGCGGAGCTACTGATTATAGTGGAATTTGAACCACTTATGTCGTTCAACTATAGCCCCACCGGAAATCGAATTCGGGAGCACGTGAACCGAAGTCAAGCGTGCAAACCGCTAGACCAAATGGAAGTCCTCACATTGTGTTGATTTAAATCATTGAATCAGATTCGAAGATCAAAAAGTAGTGTGTGTGTACTCCAAAAGTGGCGGATTTGAACTATTTGTAGCCCAAATATATAGAAATGAATTCTTTGGCAACTAATGACTGATATTAATGAAATAATTTTAACATGGGCTGGAAAATGTGCTGGACATATTGCAAGAAATTATGATTGATGGACAAAAACAATTCTAGACTAGATACCATGGGATAAAAGGTGCCTAGGAAATGTCCTTATACAAGAAGGTTTGACGAAATCAATAATAACTGGCGAGTAACCTGAACAAGAATTGCTCAAGATAGATAGTACAGAAACAGAATGGAGAAGACTTGGAAAGACCTTGATTGATAATGGTTGATTATGATTTTATTATATCTGGACCTCAGAGGTAAAATAAACAAAGTCATAATTTCGTAATTTTACAGGAGAAGCGAAAAACCGGTTCCTTAAGTAAGACCTATAGTACTGTTTTTCAAACTATACTAAGTAGTTACAAAGTAATAGGATGCTTTTAGACTTACATTATTACACCAGTAGAAAGAACATAGTCTATTAAAAAAGTATTCTTAACTCAATTTTGATCAAAAAGTAACAGCATAGTCTACCTCTAAAGTTCATATTATATATAAATATATACTGTATATATAGGGCCGGATTTAGGGGGGTGCACCGGAGCACATACACCCCCTTCACTGTATACACTATCTAAAATGAGACCCCAGCAGTGAAAAAGCAACATTGTCTGAAACTTTCTGCTGTCATGTGTCCGTTTGAGGCTTAAAAGAAAGTTTACTTTTGCAAAAGCAATAGTTTAACCCGCGTCAGGTACCATGGGGTCAAAATTGACCCCAGTGTCCTTCACGTTCTTCACAGTGCTGTAACTTTTAATACATTCGAAATTGCTTCTAGCCTTTTTTTTTTTTTTTTTTTTTTTTTTTTTTTTTTTTTTTAGTATTTTCACTTTGGTTTCAGACAGGAATTATGCTTACTACAGACTTGTGCTCGGGTTTACCTAATGAAGGATATTTGTTAGTATAAGTGTTTGGGGTCAAAATTGACCCCATGGTACCTGACGCGGGTTAAGTACATTTTCTGAAGGTTGAAGGAAAGGATTCACTGAACAAATATTCCTCATTCACACCACAAATGCCTAAAGGCATTTAAAAACTTAAAAATTTAAATCAAATGTAGTAGTAGTTATTGGTGCACTTCCTTCAAGAAATCTTGGATTCGGCCATATATATACACAACTTTTAGTAGGTAAGTTAGGGTAAAAATGGATCCAAAATTTAACGAAAGTTGTACAGCAAAAAAATATTTTTAACTCTTCAATCCTTCGTGTTGCAGAAAAAATACGAAAATTAATACAAAAGAAAACTAGAAAGTCAAGAATCACTTGTTTTAGTAAGAGAGAGAAAATAGATACAGATAGCTCGAATTACCTATTTAAATAAATACTTATATAATATGTATGTCCATATTTCGCAAGTAATTTTTAAACAATGTAAAATTTCAACGTAATGAACACACCATTAGTTTTCTCGAATAAAGATCATATGCACTGCTGAGAGCTCAGGAATAAGCTTAATCTACGTTACGACACTCGATATATGCTTATGTAATATATTACAACCTTATGAACATTATAAGAAACAGAGTGTACTTAAAGTGAGACGCGAACTGTACGAAACATCGGACTTTGAATCTAACTTGTTTGGTGATCCAACCCGAGACCTCAGATAGCAAAGATCAGTGTCGTAGCTCCCACCACATGGTTAAGGAATGTTCTGTTTTAATGTGTCAATTAAACACTGAGATGTGAAACGGTTATAAAGCATTCGATCAATTTGAAACAAAATATATTGTAGTAATAACTTACCCTATTTGTTAAGATAATGGCCGTCATATTGTGGTTTAAAATGACAGTCAAAGCAGAATGTTGTAGTGCCCTTTCTTCCGCCGTTCTGGTACGGCGCAGACAATCCCACAATATGTATTGCTTATTGTACGATCACCTAGAAATATCGCCCAGTTAACATTAGAGCATCGGACTTCCGAGAGCTGGTTCGTTGCCAACATAGGACAGGCTAACAAGGAAAGGAAACAGAAAACTAGAATTGAATAAAGTATACACGACTCCAAAAGTGCATTACCACCTGCAATTCTCCTTTTCCTCCAATAGCAGGCAACCCCAAAACCTCGGCGGTTGGGTTCGTTGCAAATTCGAAAGGCGTTGGACTAAAACTCAATTTTGTCAAAAATATATCAGTGTGGCAAACTGCAAATAAGAGAATAAAACAAATTTTTAAGAATAACAATTTTATTATTGTGACTTAGTTGGATGACATCAAAAGCTACAAAATGACTTACTTAAGCAGTTCAAACAAGATGAATGATAAGAAACAGATATAAGAAGAAAGCATTTCTCTCTTTCCCTCCTCCCCACCCAAAAACAGAAACTTATAAAAAGAAAAAGTTATATAATATAAAGGTTTCATATAAAAACATAACAGCACAAAAACAAATAGCTAAACGAAACGAAAAAGAGACAAATACAGAATAGAGGACACCAGTGGCGTAGCAGACTTGCGGCCCTCCCATGCAAGATAAAGAAATGGGACCCTAGTTGTAAACCACATTGTTATAAAATAATAATAATAATAATAATAATAATAATAATAATAATAATAATAATAATAATAATAATATTAAAAAGTCATTTCCTTTTCAAAATCTCTGACTCTGCATAAGAGCATGAATACATATAGCGATCATGTGTGCACGTTTTGTCAATGAGCGGTCCCAAAGGCTAAAACGAGAGGAAATCTCCAAGGGAGAGAAATAAAAAACTTTCTTATGGTAAATTCTAGTTCAAAGTTCGAAGCACTTGCTTTTGCACGTGACTTTTTGTTACTTTTTTCAGGGAACAGAAAAGTTGTGGCGCCTAAGAAATTATACCATATAATATTCCAAATTTGCAACTGGATGTATTTATATTGTAATTTGTGGTAATAAAGATATTATGATAAGAAAACAATATTGTAAAAAGTAAGTTTAATTTCTTCATCCATCGCAAGTCTTAGGGGTCCCTTATACCTCGCCGCCCTCCGAATATCGATATCAAAAATTTAGAATGATATATTCATGTCCATATATTCGCGATATCGAATGTTAATATATGATAATAAAGTTATCGACGATAGCGATGTATCAACATAGCACAGGCCCAGATCCGAGAAGTGATGCTTGAAATATACTGGAATCAACAATCAAATTCTAAATAAGTTCTCCATTTCCGTATTCAATGTTGAGGGGGAAGGGTGTGAACCTAAATAGAAATTTTAAGAAAAACAAATGTTGAGATAAAAGTAGGTTTTCCGCCTCCCGTTGAATACAAAAATTAACAGAAAACTATTACTGTAATTTACCTTTTACTTCTGTTTCTGATTGTTATCACAAATCAGCAACAGTACACATACTTTACATAATATAACAATACACTTTATAACTTTTCACAACCAAGCAAGCCGGAAGATGAATTTCCTGTGATATTAAAGTGGAATGTTCTACAAAATAGTCATAATTCATTGGCCATATTTCTATCAGTACTTTGGTACGGACTAAGAGCTACAAGACTAACAGAACAAGAAATTAGAGATTTAATTCCTTTTTTCTCTCAGACTAAAAAACTTCTGTATGTTCCTGAGATTTTCATTTTCTTAATGTAAGTCCCCTATTCTGGGCTAATTCTGGCTACCGGTTTCGAGGTAATCGGTAAACGAAAGAGTAAAGATTGTCGACTCTCAACTCTCGATAGTTTGTGAGAAGATATTTCACAGTTCATGTTGTTATTTCTTCGTTACAAAAACACTTCTAGTTTACTCTATTCATGGTAAATTACTGAACTTATAAACATTTACAATTATTGAAAAATGAATAATTTTTTAAACATAAAAAGTCGTTACAGTTCAGTAGAATTGAGTAGTAGATGGAAGTGAAAGAAAATATTGTATATTTGTTGAGATGTGCAAACTGAATGTGAATAATAAGTGTTTCCCATTCTCTTGTCCAGAGGCGGATCTACGATGGACTTCTGGGGGCTCGGTGGTTCATAATACTCCTACTTAGAGTTACTTTTAAGAGCTCCAATCTCTGGAATGTTTTTTTTATATACAAAATAAGAATGATTCCCTTTCTGGGGGCAATCACCATGATCACCCCGTGGAACCGCCCCTGATCATGTGTAGCAGATTTGAAGACGTTTAGTCCGTGTATGCCTCTGACGATGCTGATTAGGGATGGCCACAACTGGATAATTTTTTATTCTGATATTGCATAGAAACTTATCCGGATTTGCAATATCCGGTTGACGGATAAGAAAACGGATGACGGATAACAGATAATATCCGGATAACGGATGACGGACAATATGCGGCTGTTGTATAAGATCCGGATGACGAATAAAGGATAATATCCGGATAACGTATACGGTTTTAAAAAGACATAATAGGAGTCATAAGACATAATGGTGGACTTATCAGTCTTTACTGCTCATGGAGTTATTAAAAGACGATCATCGGCTGGTGTTCTTTACCATTGAAAGATATTGCTAATTAAAATGTTTCCTAGTAACTTCCAATTTTTTGTTCTTGTTGTGAGGTGCGGTGGCTCAATGGTAGACCGCTTACTCTGGTGCGTGGGGTCTTTATTGTTTCGACTCCGGCCAAGTAAGTTTGTGGTGGACAAGATCGTATCCGTAGGTTCTCTCAGGGTACTGCCGCTTCTTGCCACTTGCATTCCATCAATTCTTCTCTTATCGTTGGCTTGCTTTAATCATTGGGCGCGGTGGCTCAGTGGTAGAGCGCTTCCTCTCGTGAGTGGGGTCCCTAATTTTTCGAACCGCAGCCAAGTAAGTTGTGATAGGACAGGATCGTATACGTGGGTTTTCTCAGGGTATTCCCACTTCTTCCCGCTTTTCATTCCACCAATCCCTCTATTATCACTGACTTACTTTAATCATTAGGCATGGTGGCTCAGTGGTAGATTGCATCGTCTTGTGCGTGAGGTCCTTATTTTTTCGAACCCAAGCCGAGTAACTTGTGTGGTGGACAGGATCTTATCAGTGGGTTTTCTCAGGGTACTCCCGCTTGTTCCCACATTTCATTCCACCAATTCTTCTATTATCATTGACTTGTTTTAATCATTGGGCGCGGTGGCTCAGTGGTAAAGCGCTTCCTCTGGTGGAACAAGTAAGTATGTAGTGGACAAGATCGTATCCGTGGCTTTACTTAGGATACTCCGGCTTCTTCCTACTTTTCGTTCCACCAATTCCTCTATTATCATTGACTTAGTGTAATCATTGGGTGCGGTGGCTCAGTGGTACAGCGCTTCCTCTGGTGGGCCAAGTAAGTTTCTGGTTTACAATATAGTGTTCGTGGGTTATGTCAAGGTACTCTCGCTTACTCCCACATTTCATTCCACCAATTCATCTATTTTCATTGACTTTCTTTAGTCATTGGACGCGGTTGATTATTGGTAGAGTGCTTCGTCTGGTGTGCCAAGTAAATTTGTAATGGACAAGGTCGTATTCGAGAGTTTCGTCAGGGTACTCCCATTCTTTCCACTTTTCATTCCACCAATTCCTCTATTATCATCGACCTACCTTAATCATTTGGCGCAATGGCTCAGTGGTAGAGTGCTTCCTTTGGTGGGCCAAGTACGTTTGTGGTGGACAAGATCGTATCCGTTGGTTTTGTCAGAGTACTCCTTCTTCCTCGCACATTTCATTCCACCAACTCTTCTATTATCATTGACTCTCTGTCTAATCATTGGGCGCAGTGGCTCACTAGTAGAGCGTTTCTTCTGGTGGGCCAAGTAAGTTTCTGATGTACAAGATCGTATCCGTGGGTTTTGTCAGGGTACTCCCGCTTCCTCCGACATTTCATTCCACCAATTCTTCTAATATTATTGACGATTCAATCATTGGGCCTAGTGGCTCAGTGCTAGAGCGCTTCCTTTGGTGGACTAATTAAGATTGTGGTGGACAAGATTGTATCCGTGGGTTTACATACGGTACTCCCGTTTCTTCCCACTTTTCATTGCACAAATTCCTCTATTATCATTGACTTGGTTTAATCATTGGGCAGGTTGGCTCAGTGCTAGAGCGCTTCTTCTGGTGGGCCAAGTAAAGTTTGTGTTTTACAAGATCGTATCCGTGGGTTTTGTCAAGGTACTCTCGCTTCCTCCCACATTTCATTCCACCAATTTATTTATTATCATTGACTTACTTTAATCATTGGACGCGGTGGCTCAGTGGCAGAGCGCTTCGTCTGGTGTGCCAAGTAAGGTTCTAATGGACAAGATCGTATCTGTGGGTTTTGTCAGGGTACTCTCGATTTTTCCCACTTTTTACTCCACCAATTCCTCTGTTATCATTGACCTACTTTAATCAGTTGTTTTGGACAAGATCGTATCCGTGGGTTTTTTCAGGGTACTTTCGCTTCATCCCACATCTCATGCTACCAATTCCTCAATTATCATTGACTTACTTTAATCATTGGGTGCGGTGGCTCGGTGCTAGAGCGCGTCCTCTGGTGGACCAAGTACGTTTTTGGTGGACAAGATCGTATCCGTGGTTTTTTTCAAGGTACTCCCGCTTCTTTCCAATTTTCATTCCACCAATTCCTCTCTTATCATTTACTTGCTTTAATCATTGGGAGCGGTGGCTCGGTGGTAGAACGCTTCCTGTGGTGGTGGTGGACAAGATCGTATCCGTGGGTTTTCTCAGGGTACTCTCGCTTCTTCCCATTTTTCATTCCACCAATTTCTATATTATCATTGACGCTGTAATCATTGGGCGCGGTAACTCAGTGGTAGAGCCCTTTCTCTGGAGCATGGGGACCTTATTGTTTCGATTCCCGCCTTAGTAAGTTTGTTGTGGACAAGGTCGTATCCGTTAGTTTCTCAGGGTACTCCCGCTTTCTCTCACACTTCATTCAACCAATTCTTCTATCATTATTTACTTGCTTTAATGATTGGAGAGGTCTTGGTCCCTTGAGCATTGCGGTGATGTCAGAAATGAGATACGGATCCAATCATTTGGGTTGTGATGTAAACCTTTGCTGTGGTGCAATCTCAGTATTTTATTACGCGAGATAAAACCATCCATACAGCTATAAACGTTGTTCTATCTTGCGCAGCCAGGTATTGAGATTGAGCCAATTCGGAAATTCATTTCTGGCGCTTCGAGGCCAGGAATCAATTTCGTTCATTACGCTGTCCTCAAACGACTAGGATCTTTCCAATGTTACCATCCGTGTCCAACAACCTCATGTTTAAAAGGGGAATAGAAATGACCCGCGTCTAAAACTTCGGGACACAGTTTCTTGAAGTTCAAGACTAGGGATCGATTTCTGACATCACAATTGTGCTCAACGAATCAAAATCTTTCAAATGCCGCCAACGCCGTCCGACAACTTCATGTTTAATAGGTGAATAGAAGGGACCCGAGCCCATAGCGCCAGGACCCCATTCCTTGAGCTTTGTGGCCTGGGCCTGATTTCTGACATTACTACTGCACTGAAGGGCCCCGGCCCTTTCCAACGCTACCACTCGCGTCCACCAACTCCATGTGTAACATGGTCTCCTAACGTAGGAGAATTGACTCCATTCTTTCTTATAATTATTCTCCAAGTGGATTTGTATACAAGGTAGTTTTGTCAAGTTTAGCAGCAGGTCTAAAATAATCCTCTTGAGAGCGGCTCTTATTTGTTAAAGAATACATAACGATCGCTTTTGGCTGTTGCAATGGTCTGTCCAAGCGCCCTGGTAAAAAAAAATCAGCGTAGCATAACAACAAAAAGGTGTTTGTTATATGTTATATGTTAAAAATAAAAGCACAGAAAGAAAAGTCGTAGCTTGGTAACATGAGTGTCGGGAGACGCCAAAGTCTACTTCGGCGCGGGCAACGAAATTTCTAGCTACGGCTCTAGCTCCAACACTTATCGGTCTTTCAGAGTCTCATCCCTTACCTACAACAACGTAGTTTGATTAACCTTTTATACCAAAACGTTTGGAATGAACCTGCGAGTGTGACTTATTGATAGCTATGCAATATATTGACAGAATGTCAGTCTTCAGTCTAGCAACGAAATGCCCTTAAACAAAATATCACGTGGCTCTCTACATTTGTCTGTGCCTTGTAAATCGTAACATTGTGTTTAAAGGCAAACAGAAACAAGGTCAGTTGTTTAGTACTTTGTAGAACAACTTGATAAGACGTTTGTGTCTTTTACACAAATACTATTTGCCAGATTGTTGTTTGAAGCCTTCTTGCATTATACACTATAAAACAACATATCCAGATTCAGAGAAGCCCACAACAATGTTAAAGAAAGGTGAAAAATATCTTTATTATTCAGATGCTTTATTATTATTATTATTATTATTATTATTATTATTATTATTATTATTATTTACCAGGGTTAGTAGAACAGCTTCTCTTTGTTGATAAAAATCGTAATTTGGCATTTATTAAAAGTAATATGACTGGGTCTAGAGACAGAAGAAAGGGAATCTTATTGCCAGATATAAAACTGAAAACTTAGTTCAACAGTGACTACGTATAAAATAAACAAACGTATTGACTGCGCCTTTTTAAAAGAAAAATTAGTATAATTAGTAAAAAATGCATTCATTGAAATACTCTGGGGTACCAAAGGATCACGTGCTAGCCACTAGACCAGCAGGGTGCACACCAACTCGCCCACATAGTTGCCTTAATGATTTCTGACATTAGCACTGCCCCTGAGTGCAGTAGTAATGTCAGATATCACTCCCAGGCCACGAAGCTCAAGGAATGGGGTCCTGGCGTTATGGCCTCGGATCCCTTCTATTAAACATGAAGTTGTTGGACGGCGTTGGCGGCATTTGAAAGATTTTGATCCGTTGAGCACAATTGTGATGTCAGACATCGATCCCTAGCCTTGAACCTCAAGAAACTGGGTCCTGAAGTGTTAGACGCGGGTCATTTCTATTCCCCTTTTAAACATTGGGTTGTTGGACGCGGATGGTAATACTGGAGAGATCCTACTCGTTTGAGGACAGCGTAATGAACGAAATTGATTCCTGGCCTCAAAGCGCCAGAAATAAGGTTCTGAATTAGCTCAATCTCAATACCTGGTTGCGCAAGATAGAACAACATTAATAGCTGTATGGATGGTTTTATCTCGCGTAATAAAATAATGAGATTGAACCAAAGCAAAGGTTTACATCACAACCCAAATGATTGGAACCGTATCTCATTTCTGACATCTACGCAATGCTCAAGGGACGAAGACCTCTACAATCATTAAAGAAAGTAAATGATGGTAGAAGAATTGGTTGAATGAAATGTGGGAAGAAGCGGAAGTACTCTGAGAAAACCCACGGACACGACCTTGTCCACCACAAACTTACTAAGCCGGGAATCGAAACAATAAGGATCCCATGCTCCAGAGAAAGGGCTCCACCAAAGCGATAAACGCCCAAAGATTAAAGAGCCAATTATAATAGAAAAACTGGTGGAATAGAAAGTGAGAAGAAGCGGGAGTACCCTGAGAAAACCCACGGATACGATCTTCTCCACCACAAAATTACTTGACCCACCAGAGGAAGCACTCTACCACTGAGCCACCGTTCCCAATGATTGAATCAAGTAAATGATAAAACAGGATTTGTTGGAGTGAAAAGTGGGAAGAAGCTGGAGCACCCTGAGAGAACCCACGGATACGATCTTGTCCACCACAATCTTACTTGGCCCAGCACACGAAGCGTTCTACCACTGAGCCACCGCGCCCAATGATTAAACTAATTCAATTATAATAGAGACGTTTTTTAAATCAAAAGCGGAAACAAGCAGGAATACCCTGAGAAAACACACGGATACGATTTTGTCCACCACAAACTTACTTGGCCCACCAGTGGAAGTCCTCTACCACTGAGCCACAGCGCCCAATGATTAAACCAATTAAATAATAATAGAAGAATTGGTGGAATGAAATGTGGGAGGAAGCGGAAGTACCCTGACAAAACCAACGGTACCATCTTGTCCACTAAAAACTTAATTAACCCACCAGAGAAAGCGCTCTACCACTGAGCCACTGCGCCCAATGTTTGAACCAAGTCAATGATAATAGAAGAATTGGTGGAATGAGATGTGGGAGGAAGAGGGAGTATTCTGACGAAACCTATGGATACGATCTTGTCAACCACAAACTTACTAGCCCGCAGTACGAAACAGTAAGGACCCAAAGCACCAGATAAAGCGTTCTACGACTGAGCCACCGTGCCCAATGATTGAAGCAAGTCAACAATAATAGAAGAATTGTTGGAGTGAAATGTGGGAGGAAGCGGAATTACCCTGACAAAACCCACGGTACGATCTTGTCCACTACAAACTTAATTGGCCCGCCAAAAAGCGCTCTACCACTGAGCCACAGCGGCCAATGATTAAACCAATTCAATAATAATAGAAGTGGTGGAATGAAATGTGGGAGGAAGCGGGAGTATCCGGACAAAACCCACACATGCGATCTTATCTACCTGAAACTTACTTGGCCCACAAGAGCAATCGCTCAACCACTGAGCCACTGCGCCCAATGATTGAACCAAGTCAATGATAGAGGAATTGTTGGAATGGAATGTGGGAGTAAGCGGAAGTACCCTGACAAAACCCATGGTACGATCTTGTCCACTACACACTTAATTGGCCCACCAGAGCAAGCGCTCAACCACTGAGCCACCGCGCCCAATGATTGAAGCAAGTCAATAATAATAGAAGAATTGTTGGGGTGAAATGTGCGAGGAACTGGGAGTACCCTGTCAAAACCCACGGATGCGATCTTGTCCTCCACAAACGTACTTGGCCCACCAGACGAAGCGCTCTACCACTGAGCTACCACGTCCAATGATTAAGGTAAGTCTATGATAATACAAGAATTGGTGGAATGAAATGTGGGAGGAAGCAAGAGTACCCTGATAAAACCCACGGATACAATCTTGTAAACCAGAAACTTACTTGGCCCACCAGAGGAAGCACTCTACCACTGAGCCATCGCGCCCAATGATTAAACCAAGTCAATGATAATAGAGGAATTAGTGGAATGAAAAGTGGGAAGAATCAGGAGTACCCTGACAAAAACAACAGATACGATTTTGTCCACCACAAACTTACTTCGCCCACCAGCGGAAGCACTCTACCACTGAGCCACTGCGCCCAATGATTGAACCAAGTCAATGATAATAGAGGAATTGTTGGAATGGAATGTGGGAGTAAGCGGAAGTACCCTGACAAAACCCACGGTACGATCTTGTCCACTACAAACTTAATTGGCCCACCAGAGCAAACGCTCTACCCCTGAGCCACCGCGTCCAATGATTAAAGTAAGTCGATGATAATAGAAGAATTGTTGGATTGAAATGTGGGAGGAAGCGAGAGTACACTGACAAAACCCATGGATACAATGTTGTAAACCAGAAACTTACTTGGCCCATCAGAGGAAGCACTCTACCACTGAGCCACAGCCCCCAATGATTAAACCAAGTCAATGATAATAGAGGAATTGGTGGAATGAAAAGGAGAAGAAGCGGCAGAACCCTGAGAAAACCCACGGGATACGATCTTTTCCACCACAAACATACTTGGCCGGAGATCGAAACAATTAGGACCACTCGCGCCAGAGGAAGCGCTCTGCCACTGAACCATCGCGCCCAATTATTACAGCAAGTCAACGATAATAGAAGAATTGATGGAATGAAAAGTGGCATGAAGCGGGAGTACCCTGAGAGAACATACAGATACGATCTTGTCCACCGCAAACTTACTTGCCGTGGATCGAAACTATAAGGACCCCACGCACCAGAGTAAGCGGTCTACCATTGAGCCACCGCGCTTCACAACAAGAACAAGAAAATTGGAACTTACTAGGAAACATTTTAAGAAGCAATATCTTTCAATGGTAAAGAACACTGCCCGATGATCGTATTTTAATAACTCCATGAGCAGAAAAGACTGATACGTCCCTCTCCTATTATGTCTTTTTAAAACCATATACGTTATCCGGGTATTATCCTTTATTCGTCATCCGGATGTAATCAGTTATCCGAATGTTGTATTATCCAGATATTATCCGTTATCTTAATTTTATAAATTATCCGGATATTATCCGACATCCAGATATTATCCCTATTCGTCATCCGGATATCATCCTTTATCCGGATCTTATCCGTCATCCGTTATCCGGATATTATCCGTCAGCCGGATATTATCTGTTATCCGTCATCCGTTTTCTTATCCGTCAACCGGATATTGCAAATCCGGATAAGTTTCTATGGAATATCAGAATAAAAAGTTATCCAGATGTGGCCATCCCTAATCAGCATCGTCAGAGGCATACACAAACTAAATGTCTTCAAATCTGCTACACAAGAGCAGGGGCGGATCCACGGGGTGATCATGGTGATTGCCCCCCAGAAAGGGAATCATTCTTATTTTATATATAAAAAACCCATTCCAGAGTTTACAGCTCTTAAAAGTAACTCTAAGTAGGAGTATTATGAACCACCGAGCCCCCAGAGTCCATCGCAGATCCGCCTCTGGACAAGAGAATGGAAAACACTTATTCACATTCAGTTTGCACATCTCAACAAATATACAATATTTTCTTTCACTTCCATCTACTACTCAATTCTACTGAATTGTAACGACTTTTTATGTTTAAAAAAATTATTCATTTTTCAATAATTGTAAATGTTTATAAGTTCAGTAATTTACCATGAATAGAGTAAACTAGAAGTGTTTTTGTAACGAAGAAATAACAACATGAACTGTGAAATATCTTCTCACAAACTGTCGAGAGTTGAGAGTCGACAATCTTTACTCTTTCGTTTACCGATTACCTCGAAACCGCGGTAGCCAGAATTAGCCCAGAATAGGGGACTTACATTAAGAAAATGAACATCTCAGGAACATGCAGAACTCTTTTAGTCTGAGAGAAAAAAGGAATTAAATCTCTAATTTCTAGTTCTGTTAGTCTTGTAACTCTTAGTCCGTACCAAAGTACTGATAGAAATATGGCCAATGAATTATGGCTATTTTGTAGAACATTCCACTTTAATATCACAGGAAATTCATCTTCCGGCTTGCTTGGTTGTGAAAAGTTATAGAGTGTATTTTTATATTATGTAAAGTATGTGTACTGTCGCTGATTTGTGATAACAATCAGAAACAGAAGTAAAAGGTAAATTACAGTAATAGTTTTCTGTTAATTTTTGTATTCAACGGGAGGCGGAAAACCTACTTTTATCTCAACATTTGTTTTTCCTAAAATTTCTATTTAGGTTCACACCCTTCCCCCTCAACATTGAATACGGAAATGGAGAACTTATTTAGAATCTGATTGTTGATTCCAGTATATTTCAAGCATCACTTCTCGGATCTGGGCCTGTGCTATGTTGATACATCGCTATCGTCGATATCTTTATTATCATATATCAACATTCGATATCGCGAATATATGGACATGAATATATCATTCTAAATTTTCGATATCGATATTCGGGGGTGGCGAGGTATAAGGGACCCCTATGACTTGCGATGGATGAAGAAATTAAACTTACTTTTTACAATATTGTTTTCTTATCATAATATCTTTATTACCACAAATTGCAATATAAATACATCCAGTTGCAAATTTGGAATATTATATGGTATAATTTCTTAGGCGCCACAACTTTTCTGTTCCCTGAAAAAAGTAACAAAAAGTCACGTGCAAAAGCAAGTGCTTCGAACTTTGAACTAGAATTTACCATAAGAAAGTTTTTTTTATTTCCCTCTCTTGGAGATTTCCACTCGTTTTAGCCTTTGGGGCCGCTCATTGACAAAACGTGCACACATGATCGCTATATGTATTCATGCTCTTATGCAGAGTCAGAGATTTTGAAAAGGAAATGACCTTTTAATAATAATACAGTGAAACCTCTCTAAAGTGGACAGCCGTGGGGAATCAAAAATTGTCAGCTATAGAGAGGTGTCCGCCTTAGAGAGGTTTCAATATTTTCTTACGTAAATTAAGAAACAAGGTAATATGCAATTAAAAAAAAATATATTTTTGCATGAATCACGTATTTATGAACATTACCAAAATGTTATTGTACCTGCATTATCTTGTGCCATCCAATTCGAGGCAAAAAATGGGAATAAGATGTTATAAGTCTCTGTACTTTACACTTATCGCTACTTACTACGTTTTCGTTGTGTTGCTTTAGTTTGTGAGTTAATTGCAGTCCAGCAATGACTTTTTTAAAAAGACAATATGCGTACCCGGGGTCAAAAATACCAAACTTGTCTTCTATTTGGTTAGAGATTCCAGCGGGACAGTAGAATGATGTGTCATTCCAAACAGTAGACAACTGTCAATCACTTTTGTTTCTGAAGCAGGTTGGGTGGGAGTGGAATGCATGCAAAGGATATAATTGTGTTGTGAAACAGAGACCCTTCCTCTGGGTTGCTGAACAGACAGTTGAGGAGGGAAAATGTCACACCCACATGTTCTCCCTTGGTGACATACGTATGAATTACTAAAAGTGTATTTTTACTGCACTTTTCAACTTGTTTCTAGAGAAAGTGTCCGTAATACGGAGGTAAATAATACCTATAAAAGACAAGAAAGACTGTCCGTGTCCGTACTAGAGAGTGTCCGCTTTAGAGAGGTTTGCCAATTTGTTTTTTCTTATTGCGGTGTTTGGGGATTACAAAATATGTCCGTTATGGGAGGTGTCCGCTTCATAGAGGTGTCCGTTAGTAGAGGTTTCACTGTAATAATAATAATAATAATAATAATAATAATAATAATTATTATTATTATTATTATTATTATTATTATTATTATTATAACAATGGGGTTTACAACTAGGGTCCCATTTCTTTATCTTGCATGAGAGGGCCGCAAGTCTGCTACGCCACTGGTGTCCCCTATTCTGTATTTGTCTCTTTTTCGTTTCGTTTAGCTATTTGTTTTTGTGCTGTTAGGCTTTTATATGAAACCTTTATATTATATAACTTTCTCTTTTTATGAGTTTCTTTCTTTGGGTTGGGGAGGGGGAAAGAGAAAAATGCTTTCTTCTTATATCTGTTTCTTATCATTCATCTTGTTTGAACTGCTTAAGTAAGTCATTTTGTAACCTTTGATGTCATCAACTCCGTCACAATAATAAAATTGTTATTCTTAACAATTTGTTTTATTCCCTTATTTGCAGTTTGCCACACTAATATATTTTTGACAAAATTGAGTTTTAGTCCAGCGCCTTTCGAATTTGCAACGAACCCAACCGCCGAGGTTTTTGGGTTGCCTGCTATTGCAGGAAAAGGAGAATTGCAGGTGGTAATGCACTTTTGGAGTCGTGTATACATAAGGAATGAATACACAATGCGATCCATAAGATAACGATGGAAATCAAATCACATCGGATACAGTTAACACGGTTATACCAGTACGATCATGATGATGGAAACATTTAAATATGTCTCCAAATTTATGCACATTAACATTTAAGTGACATAACAGCATTCCTGTTCTCGATATGAGTCATCCACCAACACATATAATTAACATTTATTCAGTATATGTCATCAATTAATCCTTTAAATCATCGTGCTTCATCATATACATACACCAATACACATCCATATTATATTTATACTAACTTCGTCGCGTAACAGCAGAAGGATGATCATTTAGTACAGGAAGCAAATTGATACATTCAATATGGCAATCACAGTAATGTATTAAACAAGTGTACAGGCATCCGATTTGTTATTTGTGATGAACCAAAAATATATTATTTTCCCTGATGTTATTTATAAACAGAAGAGAGAAGATAATCTAGTTACGGAATCCTCATGGATTCCGGACTATTGGATCTAGTACGACATATTTAAGTTTCTTTCCTTCTAAAATACATTATTATATACACACACCTATTTTTTTCAATCACTAATAATATAAACAGCAGAAATTCTCAATTCAACAGAAGATAAAGAATACAACTGGCTATAATTTCGCGGCCATTAACGCCAGTACATCGGTGGCGCAGATTAATTATAATCCATCATTAACTTATACAACGAAATAGCAAAAATAATAGCATAATGCAATACTAACAATAACTAATAAACTTTTGCTAGTGGTAAAAATAAACAATAAGAGCGTATTAAAAGAAAAATAATCTTATTCTATAATGGAGACCAAAGAGGTCCATTACAATGTTTTGGATAATAATTGAGAAATTGTAAAATTTCAATTTCGGTACGATTTAATACATTCGTGCTGCTATGTGTTGCGTTATCCGTTAGGAGGTATACAACAATTCTGATCCAAAGGAAGGAAATAAACAACTGTATAGTACTGGAGTTAATTTAGTAGTGTTTATTTGTATAGGCTAGGCAGTACTGAGGCTATATGAGACTAAGTCTATTGTTGAAAAGTGAAATATGGGTTACTATTAGGATCTTTTTCCAGGTATGTTATACTCACTGATGATTGAACCTGGAACACACGCATGGAAAGCATTAGCGCTAGCAAATAAGCTACGAAGAGGTACATCATACCATAATTCTAAGTAAAGAATGAAGGCAAAAAATAAGAATCGGAAACGACAGACTGTACGGTAATAAAACTTTCACAATTTTAATTTTACACTATTTATTTCGAGTCTTTCGAGACGATATCGAGACCTGGCCTTCGAGACCGAGACCGAGATCGAGACAAGCATCTGTTGACCGAGACGAGACCGAGACCGAGACGGCACTTTTCACTCGAGAGGAGATCGAGACCGAGACCGCTACTTATCAACCGAGACGAGACCGAGACTGTACAGTCTCGTCTCGTCTCGTCTCGTCTCGATACCATCCCTTTTTGTTTCATCAAGGAAAGTCTCCGAAGCAAATTCGGAAGGAAATTAGTGAACCACTACGGGACTCTCCTCACATGTAAAGAAGTTGGTAGCACAGTTAGGTGTGGTGATTTCTCAATATGGTGCTTCACATGCAGAAAGACCAGAAACGGTGACTGTTCCCAAAATCGCGGATGAAATTCATTATATTATTCTTGAAAATCGCAGAATCTCAGCAAAACGTGTAGCAGAGATTGTGGGCATTTCTCGGAACGCGTTGGTCGCAAAGCCGACCAATTTCTGTCACAAGTAGTAACTATGGACGAAATATAGTTGTACCACTATGATCCTGAAACGAAACAGTCAATGGAGTGGCGACACACCCCAAGAAGTTCAGGAGACTGAAGTCGGCTGGGAAAGTGTTTGCAACATTCTTCTGAAATAAGGATGGAGTCGTACTCATAGACTACCTGCCCAAAGGTCAGACATTTAATGTAGGGCATTTCTCTGCATTTTTTAAAAAAACTGAAAATGCAACGCCACGGGAATGTTTTTTCAAAAAAATGAAATCTCCCTTGAGTACAACAGCCCTGACCATTGAGCACTTCAAACACAACTTGCATTGCACAATCTAGGGGCTTAAACGTCTAGATTATCCTCCTTATTCCCCAGATCTAACTCCCTCGCACTGTAACTTATTCCCCAAATCTAACTTTGACTACTTCGACTACACATATCAAAGTCGCACACACTAATAATTCGGTTAAATATAGGAACCTTGCATTGCATTTATTTTTAAAATCCATTTTCTTTTCCAATATTCTGTAATTGCATTACTAAATGTTGGTTACTAAATGGTGGATATCCTACGACAGAGTTAACAAAAATTAGGAATACAGTATAGGGGAGAGTTCCCGATATCACACCGGGTTCTAACTCGCACCACCCCCAGTTTAAAAAGAACGCTATTACTAACATACCATCTGGTAGTTAAATTAAATACTTAAGCATACTCCCATAGCTTCACAGTAAAATGACGACGTTCAGTAAGTTAGGTGTGTGTGTGCAGATGCAGTACAATGAAATTTTAATATTCCTTACTAATTTTCGGGGTATTTCACAGCAGAATAGGAATTAAGGTAAGTGAATTATCTTATGTTTCAATAAGTAGTAATAAACAAAATACCATTAATATTATAGTGACAAACTCAAGCTATTCTTTTTTTAACTTGTGAGATGCGTAAAGAATATATTTTAAATGGCATAATTTCCAAAATCAAACTATTACCTTGTGTCCGAAACCGCATCAGTGCAATTTTGGCTCCCGTGGTGTAATTGTTTCTCGTACACACAAAGTCGGTACACGACAATATGGAAAATATCACCGGAGTCTATGAATCGTGCTTTGAAACTGTCTATAGATAATAAAGTGACGCTGTTAGTCCAACAGCAGGAGGAAGAAGAACTACCAATAGGCAACCACAAAGAACAGAAATACTCTAATCAAGTCCTTACAAAAATGTTGAAGAATAACGGCAAAGGCAATTAAGAGTATCCAAACGTGTGGAGAGACCTAATTTTTTTGAACCGTCAGCTAGGTCTGCATGTGCCTTAAGAAACCTTAACACCAAAAAGTGTATTCGAAAAGTAGATACAATCAAATCACGGTGCTCCGAGCTACATATTCCCAGTGTTTCAAATGTGGCTTTTAAAGTCAATGAACAAGATTGGTTTTGCATCCTTTGTCAACAAATTTTAGTCCAGTATGTTTTGTGTAAAGTCTGGATACATGAGTCTTATGCGGGTGTTTCAGGAGATGAACGTACAGTACAACAATCATAGAAAGTATGTGAAAAACTATGCAGTAATTAGTCCAAACCGTCGTCACAACTTTCTGCATTTTCAGACCAATGAGAAACGTCAGCATTCATGATGTAGGAGGTGTGTGGAAGTAGAGAAGGACCTGATGCTTGTAAATGTCTTTGATAACCCAACTGCCACAATTCAGCTGCTATATGTGCTCAACACCGAACTACTCGTGCACCAACCTTGTATTCGTAATACCAACCACGAATTAGAGGTGAAACATCGTTGTGATACTGAATCTATGCGTTGTATATTTTGGAAGACGTGTGATGTGATTGTAGTTAGACATGAACAATATCATCGCGCTCTTTGTGAAAAAATAGTTCATAAAGACTCAATTCACTCAAATACTTCTTTGTATAAGAAGTGGCTTGCTTAATTTG
The DNA here is from genome assembly GCF_964235325.1 of Thermobia domestica. Taxonomy (NCBI): domain Eukaryota; kingdom Metazoa; phylum Arthropoda; class Insecta; order Zygentoma; family Lepismatidae; genus Thermobia; species Thermobia domestica. The sequence continues at coordinate 84,593,296 of NC_137464.1, read as the reverse complement.
ATACACCCCAGGCGTCATATCGCGCAGCCCCTGAATGGTCAATCTTGGAATGTCCATTGAAGTGTTAGCGGACATCTTGTTCCAGGTACTCTTGCGTTTTTTCCAGTTTTCGGATTCTACTGGTATTGGTAAATGATTAGGTTTATTCACCAAGGTTAGCATTCGTTCTGCGATGATCTCTTCTTCCGTATCACTTGAGATAAGAGAAAGTCGAAAAGCATTGCACATAGCACAAATAATTCGAGTGTCGGTGTATTTGGCATTACCTGTCCTAGAGCTTTCCATCATTTGAATATACTGTTGACAGCTTCGATCACCCGTCTAACCATTCATGACTCATTCGATTCATTTGTGGTATGCTGTTTCTTACTTGATAAGAAATGTGGCATTTTTGGAATAAGTCTCAATTGACTCTTCAATATTTTGCACCACACACACTGATGCAACGCTACGAAACTTATTTGGAATCCGCAATGTAACGACTCCTAACCAATCTATAATGGCACAAATTAAACAAGCATTGTAGATCCAACACAGCGGGCGGCTTCTAAAGGGGTCAAAGATACCTAAGAAACACCAATTATTTTTCTTTCCTTTCTTTCACATCTAACGATAACGTTAACAGAACCTCTTTCATTCAAAATTATCAGGTGAAGCAAAAGAACGGAATATATGGTTGAAAATTCGAATACTAAACTCACATAAACAATTCTATAATTTTGTTTTTAATAACTTTAAATAGAATTTCAACAATAAGAACAAATCAAAGTTTCCTTAACAAGCAAAATTCTAATTTTATAAGTAACTCGAATTTCCTTTTAATATAAAGAGCTCAACAAGTTAAACATTTTCACTTTCAAATATTTTTGATTATTTATGCTCACCATACTCCGGAATGCTCACAGAGATTTAGAGAAAACTGTATCTTTGGAATATATTTCGACCAGATGTTTTGGTTACTAGAACAATAAGCTCTCAATGAATATTTTAGTCTTGATAAATCTCTCCGCAATATTTGCTTCCGCATGATAAGGACTAATTCTAATGTGTTTAATACCCAGACTAAAATAAAACAATTTGAAATTCTCCGAGACAAAAACAGAAGCATTATCTGCAGACAAGGTCTCCGGAAAACCTAGTCTACTAAACACTTCTAATAGCTTCTTACAAATAATTCGCGAATTCAATACTCTCAATTTTTCTAAGAAAAACAAATCGAGACGCGTTATCGACTGCTATAAGTACAAACTTATAGCCATCAGAAACAGGCATTGGATCAATAATATCGATCATGTAATTCTCACAAAATCTTTTTGCATAATTTGATATCAGAGGACCCATTTTTCTTTTATTATGATCTTTAACTTTCTGACACTGAACACAAGATCTAACATATTCTTTTACATCCTCCACTATAGTATCCCACGTGTATTTTTTCATGATTTTCTTTAAAGTACGATATGGCCCAGAATGTCCAACCGACAAAACTTGATCATGAAAATATTCTAGTACTAGCCGTTGTAAATCCTTTGGAATATATATTTTATATGGACAGTTAAATGCCCTATTCTTCTTCATTAATATACAGTTGTTCAGGATGAAATTACGCACACTTTCACCATAACCTATCCTCTCTATAATGTTCAATAATTCCGGATCCTTTCTTTGTAGAGCATCGATAGCCTCTTTTACTAAAGGTAAATTCCAAGTATTCGCAATTTTCATGTTTCTCTCAACTATAGCCATTCCTACTGGTCCATCAACCTGAACAAACTCAAATGGGTCATATACTCTTCTCAAAAAATCGGCAACCACGTTATCTTGCGACCTAATATGTTGAACCCTGGAAGAAAATGACAGAGTGTCTCTACCAATGGTCCATATTCAAGCAATCTTTTTGAATTTCCCAATATCCAAGACAAAGCTTTATTGTCCGTGAAGATTACAAACTCCCTACTAAGATAGTGTATAAACCTGTTTATTGACTTAACTAAGCTAAGAAATTCAATTTCGTATATACCCCGGTGTTTATCGGCTTCAGTTAGTTTTTTTAGAATAAAACGATACGGGAGCGAGTCGATTCTCACCATCTAATTGTGACAGGCAAGCTCCAATCGCCTTCCCACTTCCGTCGCAATGCAAAAAAAGTTTTATTCAAATCCGGAGTTCTTAATATCACATTATTTATCAACATTTCTTTCAATTTATCCAATGTATTCTGGTGTTCTGTTGACCACTCAAATTTTTTTATGGTCCGAACGTAATTCACTTATGAGAGCCATTATTTCCTGCATGCCACTTACAAACTTCGAGTAATAATTGAATAATCCACAAATTTTCATAACACCTCTCTTATTTCTAGGAGGAGGTATATTTTTGATGGCTGCTATTCTTGATGGTTCTATTTCAATGGATTCACCATCCGCCACAAAACCTAAATACTTAATTTTCTTATAAAAATAAACTTTTGTCAGGTGAAATGGTAATTCCATTTTCTCTCATTCTTTCCAATACCAAACGCAAAATTCTTTTATGTTTTTCCACATTTCTACTTGCTATAAGGAGATCATTAAAATAACATCTTACACCCTCATCTTTAAGATCTCCAAAGACCTTTTCCATCGCACGAGTTAATAAACTACTCCCGGTCTTAATTCCGACAGGAACTCTGGTGTATTGGTAACATCCTTTCGGAGTTACGATGGTAGTAATCTCTCGCGAATCCTCATGAAGGGCCAACTGAAAATATGCTTTCCGGCAGTCTAAAACACTAGATTTTCTTCCCTGCAAGGCTCGTTAAACACTCCTCCATATTAGGAGACGGATACACATCGTCTATGATCAAAGAATTAGCTTTACAAAAATTTCCTACAATACGATGCGTATTATTTTTGTTTTTTACAAGAAAGCAACTACTTCCAAAATTAGAATGATCTACTTCAACCAGAATTCCTTGCGAAACTAGTTCCTTAATACATTCATCTAAAATGTTTTCCTTATTTTTTGGTACTGGAAATGGAGCTTCTTTAAAAGGTTTCTTTTCCTTTAAGTACAATTTGGCAACAAAATTTTTTGCACACCCTATATCATTTGATATTACATCACTAAATTATTTTCGAATATCACTCACGAATTCCTGAACGTTTTGATCCACGTATTTTTCCAAACCATTCGAATTTTCCCTGCTTTGTAACTTTTCATCTTTCTGTTCCAATTTCGTTAATTTTTCCTCAAAATCAGAGGCAAATGATTTTTTATTTTTCTTAACAAGTTCATAAAACTTGTTAGATTGTTCAAAGTCCATATCCGAAACTTCCGAATCACTATCAGATTTTTGAAGCACATTCACTAAATTATCTCCTGATTTTTCCTAAACTGACTCCGCACTTAACAACACTGCTGCTAAATGTTTACCTTTTTCCTTAGTTGTACTCCGATCCCGCGACAAAATTGAATCACTCTTTTGATCATTCCTAATTTTTGTCTTTTTCTTTTTCATCTACTTCTTATTATTATTCTTAAATCCTCCAAAAATGCCCATTTCCGAACAATATCCATTCTTTCCTTCACATTAATCTTTCCTTTGCACTTCGATTTGATCTCCGTTGCACACATATCCTAAGTCCAGATTAGTCGCTGGAATTGAATTAACTAAATATTCAAAGTCTCCATTCAAATCAGAAAATGTTTTCACAGAAGAAAATTCCAATTTAGGAACATCCACTAAATTATCCTTTACAGAAGATCCATCTACACAACGACCACCTGATTCACCTCCAGAATAAGTCGACCCGAATTCTTGATTCACCGTCTTATCAAACATTGTCCGAAGTTTCCTCATCTGTTCTTCATTAGGGGCATTAATCTCCAATAATTGTTTCTCGATATTGTTTATTTCAATATGGCATTGAATTGAACGATCACATTTACTAGATTTGTCAGAAATCCACTTCAAAAATAAGGAAGTCATCTTATCACCTCCTTTCGTATCAAATGCACGATTTTTACTAAACTGGCCAACACGATCTCCTGAACTAAACCTTGAAACATCTCCATTATTCCTGTCCAAATGTTTTTCCATCATATCATCATAAAAATCATAACCGATTTCCTGTTATTTCTTAATAAAAGTTTATTTGTAGAATAATCAATGACTGAAAACGTTGTTCTCAAAAAGGGCACAGCAAGTATGCATTGGCATGGTAGGTCGGCCACTACCTTAAAGGTTACCAGTTCAAACCACCCTGACAAATTTACCATAACAGAAAGTTCCTTACTAGTATGATATTCTGACTCCAAATGGGCACAAATCATTTCTGACAAAGTTTCTACAAGTTGATGATCCAGCTCACATTTGCGAACAAATTCCTCGATTACCAAGTTATAGAAAGACCCACTATCCAAACAGATTATCACCCTTCTATTAGTAATTATTCCATCCACAAAAGAGGCTATAGAATCACTTGACTTCGAAGGAACTACCCGATTATTCGATCTATTAAGACGTTCAGGCATCGTCAATGGCATTCGACTTGTACTCATTACCCTTCGATTTTCGTTAACTCTTGTACTATTTTTATTTTTATTAATTCCTAAATTATTATTTTCAGATTTAAAAGATGGACTTGTCATTACTGAAGCAGATGCGCCTGATTTAGCTCCAACTTTCTTCATATACTCTAATTGTTCTTTAAACTGATTCGCATATGAATTACAAACTTCTCTCAATTCACTCAACGACTGAGGTACTTGATTAGAGAACAATTTAAATTTTATGGAAGGGTCCATCCCATCCAAAATAATTCGAATTAACTGCGCCTCACTACAACTGAATTTCAAAACCACTAAAGAGTAATAAACATCTTCTATAAATATATCAACCCCTTCATTTAATTTTTGCTTTCTAAAAATTCTCTCGGCCATTAATGAATGTTTAGCGGTACATGATATAAACTTATCTACTATTCTACTCCGAAAAACCTTCCATGAAATACTTGCACTAGTAGCATGTTGAACTTCGACTTGAAATTCGCCCTCACTCTTAGATAACAAAACTCCATATAACACTTCAACCGAATAACTACACTGTTCCATTAACTTTTCCAAAACCCTCAAAATTTCAAATATTAAGTTACTATTTCTTCCATCTATTTTGGTAAATCCCTTAATCTTGTTTTCCAATGATTCTAATAATTTCTGAAAAGTATATTTATCCATATATTTCAACGCCACTCCAGAATTCGCAACATTCCCTTCACAATTCCAAGTATCTGACATATTTATCGGAATTCAACTAAAATAATTATAATCTTGAGGCAAATGCCTTCCAGTTCGATACATTCCTATAGGTGTTGAATTCTTAATGGCAGAAACCCGCTTGTAGTAATACGAAAGGCGATAAAAATTTGACCTTGTTCTATTTTGTGAAACTATTTCAGGACTTTCATCAGATAACTGAAATCGACCTGCCTTGTTACGTTCGGAACACAATTACCAACCCTGAAGCTATCTCTATTCATAATATCATTATGATATTCTTAAAGTCCTGGAGTTGGAGGTTGAGCAACACGACTAAGGTTGGGAAAACATGGATTTTCTAAACTGCTTCTATTACCACTAGAATAAGAATTCAATGTATTAGATACCAAATTCTTTTCTCTATTATTTATCTGAAAAACTCATAGGAATGCTTGCAAAACTATTTCCAGATACGAATCCCGTTTGATCTAAGGTATATACACCATCTTCTATGTCATCCATATCTATTCTTACTGTTCCGTCTCGCTCCGACATATTTATTTTTTGCGCCAAATTATTTAACACACAACTGTACCAGATTACTATAATTATTAATTTAACACTGAAACATACATTCATAAATAAATTCAAAACATAATAAATTTCTACAAAATTTATAAACGTTAATAATTATGATAATTACTATACCACTACTCCACTACGTTCTACTACAAAAAGACGAGAGGTAACAACCCATCAAGAATCGCAATGTACCAAATCTAGATTTGAATCCTTCATAAAAAATTTACAAAAACGCTGACTTTTGGTTTAGTCGAATTTAAACAGACTGATAGAAATTTTTGCCAAATTTCGAAATTTCTCAACTAACTCTATTATTGACTCTTATATAATTATTCTTTCAAAAATGACAATCAGATAGTAACAACGTGGACAAACAAAAGCTGGACTCAATAAAAAAAACGTGGACAACTAGGGTTACGAAACAAAATTTTTAACTATAAAGTGCAAGAATAGTGAACCGCTGAGTTACCTCAGTTAGGAAATACAGTCAAAAATAAGTTTAATGTGGTTAAGTTGCAAATTCCGAAATTTAAATTGAATGAGTTGCAAGCCAGAATCTTGATGCAACGCTACCACACTTATTTGGAATGCGCAATGTAACGACTGCTAACCAATCTATAATGGCACAAATTAAACTGAAGCATTGTAGATCCAACACAGCGGGCGGCTTCTAAAGGGGTCAAACATACCTAAGAAACACCAATTATTTTTCTTTCCTTTCTTTCACATCTAGCGATAACGTTAACAGAACCTCTTTCATTCAAAATTATCAGGTGAAGCAAAAGAATAGAATATATGGTTGAAAATTCGAATACTAAACTCACATAAACAATTCTATAATTTTATTTTTAATAACTTTAAATAGAATTTCAACAATAAGAACAAATCAGAGTTTCATTAACAAGTAAAATTCTAATTTTATAAGTAACTCGAATTTCCTTTTAATATAAAGAGCTCAACAAGTTAAACATTTTCACTTTCAAATATTTTTGATTATTTATGCTCACCATACTCTAAATACAATAACCAATTAATATTAAATTTCCTTTTTCCACAATTTTATTCAATTTATCAACCAAAAGCAAACAAAAGTCAGCCTTCAATGGTTACCCAAGTTTACTTTAGAATAGCGAATCTATGGAAAATTTCTTAAGGAATCAAATAGGAATAATCTTTAAATTTAATCGCGTTAAGCAATTCTCACATCAGAAAAAGCATCAAAGTCGTATTTGTTTCATTTAATTTAATTAATCTAAGTCAAATGCATCTAATTTTTCGTCAATTATTATAATCTACAAGTAGCGTTATCGAAATCTTGCAATTCAACATCGATGCACAAAAGAGGGAAGTTAAATTTTCCGGAAACCAATCAAAAGAAAGAAAAACTGAACAAATCGGATTTCAATCTACAGCCAAAATTGAGACTTCAATTAGTCGACCACACATACATAAATTGGACAAAGACAAAGGATTTTTCTACAGGTTTGACTTAATTACACTTACCGTATACTGCTCCCAAAGGTTCCCTTTCTCTGGCTTTAATTATAACACTCAACAAATGGGTACTTCGAATGGACAAACAGCCAAAAACGAAGGCAAACAACACATCTTCAGCAAAGAAAAGTTCTGTCCTTTTAAACCACTCTTAAAGATTATAATAATAGTAACTCCAAGATTACTATTAATTTTCTCTCTCAACTCAAAACTTTAATCACGGCAACCTAAGTCCAACAAGTATTCACGAACTTTCACAGTCGAGTCACGTTAATAGGTTCAGTTTGACATCCATACTATCCCCGTTATAATTCTGGCTTGCAACTGAAGCTTCACGCAACGATCTTCAGCCACAAGGCAGTAGCGCAAGGATACTCCATTGAGTGCTGACGTAATACATAAAAACCCGTTCTTTTCTTTCTTTTCGCTTATCGCTCAGAACAAAATTACAAATTGCATTCAATTCTATTCCTTTTAAATAACCACATATTCATTATTTTCCATTCTTTTCTTTTCATTTCTTTTTTTTTAAAAAAAGAGAACAAATCACACAATGATTTAAAAAAGAAAAAAATCATCATTTAAAGGTCCATCTCATTAAATAAAGAACTATTTCTTTCTTTTTTAAAAAAAGTTCACACCCATTCATGGGCGTCGGCAGGGTTTCCAAGGAGTTTGCGTAGATACAACAATTTCTTCTCAAAACTTCATCCAAAATTATTTCCACCCCTTGTGGCCACTAAGGCACGCCACAACACACACATCTTCGCACAACGTTACTACAGTGCTTTCTGGTTTCCTATAATCACTGTATGGACCTACTTTCTCTCACATATTCACACTCCGTGCGATCAAACGCGGTTTCGTTTGGTCTCCACAGGCAACTTTCTGCTACATGATGTCAATGCAGCAACCACCTACTGATACGTTTTTCTTTTTTTCTTTTTTATTATGAGCGCAATCGTGATACACTTTGTTACTTATATTTCTTATGTGTAGTTACATGCTTAGTATATTATATAAATAAGAAAGTGTATCAACGTTGCGCTCATAGTTTAACAAGCACGAGACTAACAGAAAATCAGCAATTTTTCTCAAAAATCATCCAACTACTCGAGTTTGGAACTCTAAAATATACGTAAATATGGATAGCATGAAGCAAATATTTATTGGATCGTTACGTAGGTATGTTCTATATTTAACACGGGTAGTTACAATTGCTGTAGTACCCTTTCATTTTTTAGAGATTTTCAGAGCCAAAAAACCCGCTTATGGACCCTCATCCTTTCTGAAAATAATCCCCGGTAACAGTACAATTCACTTTCGAAGCCCTTCCTGGATATAATTTAAGGGATTTGAGTAGTGCGATTTCAGGATGGCGAAATAAGAACAGCTGCAACCAGTCATACTGTATCTGGCACTTTTTTCTTGACTGAACATGTGTTTAACTTTATTTTGTTCACAGAAAGTGTTAACTTTATTTTGTTCACAACTTCCAATCACTTTTGATGTCAACGGCCAGCCGACATCACATATTTTTTTCTTTTAGATGATGAATACTCAAATTCAGGAGATAAAGTACAATTTCTTCCTTTTTCTAACGTTTTGGTACCTTAAAATCTCTTACCAGTGTTCTTTTTGGTGTTTCGAAACGTTTTGCTGCACTGCACTCACCAAGTTTTTACCTTCACGTATGAATATGATTACTGCTTCAAGTATAGCCTTGGGCCGTTACGTACGTAGATTTCTTTCTTGTACTCGTAGTTACGTGACATCTAAAACACAAATCGGAAGCAAAACAGTAAGTGCCACCGTTCAAAATATATTCTTTTAACGAAGAGCAAAATACAAAACTTGACGTTGATACTCCAAATTGAAGTTAGTACTAATACTTCTAATAAATACGCTTTTCTTTTGGAATGCGTTTTGCTTAAGCTCAAAGCCTAAAGCGGGACACACTTACGGAACATGTGAGATTGCTGGCTCTTCATATTCAAATTGTACATGGCACAATTTATTAATAGCAATAGAAATATTTATACATGCATTGATGAATGAAAATTGCAAATGAAAATTTAAACCAAATACATATGGAACAGGAAACTCGTAGTATTAGGATGTTGTCGGATAAGTGAACAGATGTTATGAACCATTAAACTGGTACAAACTAACATCCTTCATTGCTCCCAACAAGAAAAAAATTAACCATATTGATATGTCGATGTCATAGGTACACATTGTTTCTCAAAATTTAAGTAGTCACTCGCATATTTTGTAAGTATTTTGGATAATTTGGCGTCTTTCTTAGGCACAATTCGAGACGCTGAAAATTTTCTTAAAATTCGGGATGTTCTGCCTAATTCAAAACAGGTGGAACCCTCGCAGCTGAATTCTCAAGTTCTCTGCTGATGGTAACATGAATGCCCTTTTTGTCTTTGAGGGAATCTTCGACGCGTCTTTTCTGGTACACACCGCATCCGTAGATTTTCGTGTAGATCTTTTTGAAGACATGACCCAATGAAAATGTTTAACTTCACCGCATTTTCACGGACAGTGAGCCAAAGATGGGATCTCAGAAGTGCACTGACCTTGGCAATTTGCTCCTCATTCTTAGTCCTACTCACGGACAGGCGACCAGCATTGGATCATTTTTCCCTCTTGGAAATACGCAAATAAGTGGAAGATCGTTGCAAGACTCATTGATCCAGTACCGAATGCTACTTCCAATGTTTTGTATGTCTCTGTACTCCTTTCTCAAAGTTTAAAACAGATTCGCTGTTCCTTTCGATCCATTTTACAAACCAACACGGATCACATAACACGCTGCATACAATCATGTCTCACTCGACATTGCCTGGTCTAAAGTAAGCGATAACGCTGTCACATTATCATGAGATGTCGCTATGTGTACTTAGAGTGAGGATTCCGAGCTCCCCTTGTGTCCCTCTCGAAAGACGCGTTTAATTGCTGTTATGTTCCTGTTTGATGTGGAACCCTTTTGGCTTGGGCCTTTCTGTCCTCGCCCTTTTGTCCGGGTCCTTGTAACATGACACCATTCCGATACATTGTTGACCACATTGAGGCCTGCAATTGATAACAGTATTAGTTGAGCACGATCCACGGAGCGTTGAATCTAAAAGTGGCAGCTTTCTTGGTGGAGTTCAGTTGTGGATTTTCCACCACCTATTATAGCCACTCAGCAATAGTGGAACGGTACAAAGAGATTATTTAATAGCCAGTAAAGATGCTGTATGGATCATCATCTAACGATGTGTTCAACAGCCCCAGCGGTACGTGTTCGGCCGGAAATTGACATGGTCCCAGCTCTCTCGAACCCCCAATACAGTGCGCATCATTAGAAGAGGAGTGACTCCTCTAACACAAAGCGTTTGGCCATTGTGATGAACATAGCTGAGCCATAATGTGTTCTTGTACTCTAGGAAACACTAAGCCTCCTTGTTAACATTTTAAATATGAATAAACACAGGAATAATTATATTCCCCGCAATAGGACAAATCCAGGAAACTCTTGTTGAAAGATTGACTTACAAAGCTAGTACTTATTGAAGATGGTTTTGAACAAATTACCCGTATTATTATTCATGAAACTGAGGAAGGAGAACAGGAAGACTCAAATTGAAACATGCAACAATTTATTAAACAAATTCTTTAATGTAATATATAGTCTTCTTAACCCTTTTCAGGGTATGCGAAGTATACTTCCTACTCAATATTTTCTATTGTCCCCAGGAAGAGTTCTGGTCATCTTGGTGGCTATTGTAGTATTATCAAAACTTCGAAACTATTGAATTTCTCATCCTGTATTTGATTGGTCTATTATATCAGAGATTATGACAGGCAAAACAATGGAAACAATTAATTTCTATGATAACGAGACCAATCCTCCAACATATCACCAAATTGATAAAATTCGTAAGTTTACATATTTGAGTATTACAATTTATGAAGCATATCTTGCGCTGGCTGTTGTATGATAAAAAAAAACGGAAACCAAAGTTTTGAAAACGATAAAAGACATTTAAATTATTATTTTGGATTATCATGTAGAAATCCACAAACAAAAAATTAATTTGATTATAAAATGGGTCATTTTTTCTGGTACACAAAATTTGATACCGATTGAACGATTTACATATGTATGGGATTTTATTTTTAAAAATATGGCGCAAATTTATATCGCCTATAACTTTGTAAATGTATATACAAAAATTGTAAATTATTTCCTGGTTTGACGATTGAACTTGCTTCTAATAGAGCTTGCCTATAAAGAACAATTAGTGAAATGCTCGAATATCAATAGTATTAGGAGATTGGTTTTATGTTTATGAAATTTATATTAGATTATATGTTAAATCACTCGTTTTGGAACACTTATACTGTTGTTGTTCGTTACAAATTTGAGAAAAAAAATGTTATTAAAATCGCATTAATTAGAATTTTGCTTACTCATTTCACTATTTTAAACATATTAAAGTAATCCACGTTTGTAATTTTGGATTTAGTTCTTTATGCATATATAAATATTTTGCAAAATTCAGCTGTTCTATGCAATTCTTACATAATTTCTGCCAGAAAATTATTTGTGGAGGGGGCTATTTATTTCTCCTCCACCACTGACGTTGCGGTATTGGATCGCCATTACTTAACGCACGTTACACCACCCAGCATGATCCCACCTCACACCATGGTAGAACCATCGCTAAAGGACGTCAGTTCAGCAATGAAGTTTGTGTGATATCGTGTTCCCATCTCTCTCCACACTAAAAATAATTAATTGAGGTTAAAAATAGACTGTTGACGTTTTGGAGTTCCGTGTCTCTTTACAGCGCCGAGATGTGGACCCACAACTAAACGTGGGATCCGATCCACTTGGGCTTCGTTCTTCGCGAGGACACCTACACTAACCATATAGCCGCGGATGAGCTCCCTATATTATTCTTAGCAAGTTTTATTTACTACTGCTAACTTTACGTAATCATTACTTTTTAATGCTTCTTTTTTTAAATATGGATTTGTTTTTGCAATCACAGTCATATATATATAGGGTTGACATATTACTCGATTTTAGCGAGTACCACCCGATTTTCAGGTCCTATATTCTTCCCCCGCTTAATCATCTCTGAGTCACGAAAAACCACCCACTTTTTGGATTGGAAAAATCTAAGACGACTTTTTTAAATAAATTGTTGTTATATTCAACGTAAACCGCTACATCTTTGTCAATCTCAATCGCAATTAAGTTAAATTTGGACTCACGCTCAGGCTCAAGCTGTGAGCTATTTGCCCAGAGCGCGTGCGCAGAGGAGCTTGCTAATAAGAGATTTTCTCTAATGCACAGTGGTTTTCTTTGTGTTTTTCATGTGTTTTTAATGTAACGTACAGGAGATTCTATACGAATGAATATTTGTTTATGGATGTTGTGACAAACACACTTGAATTATTCGTGACTTCATAAGCTGGAAGAATGCCTAAGGCAATTTCAAGTGTAAGTTTAAAGACTCTTATAGAAGCGAATTTACGATTGTTTGCCAGGGCAGAACTCAGTTTGAAGTAGAATGTGCACTCTGGAGAACTCAGTTAGAAAAGTACATTGGAAGTGTCATTTAACAAATAAATCACTTATAAAAAAGTCCGAAGGATCCCAAGTCAGCATCTGTAATGCACAAGTTCATATCTGTACTTACGGTTTAGAATCTCCCGCTTTTCTAATTTGAAAATATGGCAACCCTACGTATATACATACATCTACGTGCAATAAATCGATTATTTAATCGGATTGGTCTTAGTTTACCTGGAATAGAAAATGAGATAAAGGAACGTTCTGTAGAATCAATATCTTTCGTTGGTTGGGCCACCGAAATCGAACCCGGATATCCAACAAGAAACAAGCGTACGTTGCAATGTTCCTTTTTCTCTTCTTTATCGAAAGGATAATGTTTTCTGTAATCTGACTCCACTAAACTTCTTTTATATAAATCTCTTTCGATAGCACACTATAATAAAAGCTCGCATGGACGGGTTAATTCGTTTGTATGTTAAATTAGTGCTCATTAACATAGGCGCAAATCTGTCTTCAACATTGGGGGGAACGGGTAAGACGTTCCCATTTATACATATATATATAAAAGCGATGTTCAAAATATTTATGAAGTTGAAAACCAATGCTGTGAAGGATCAGGGAGCAGAATTGTCTTCAGTGACGTATTTAGGAGGTTATCGGGCTCATTCTCCCCTCGAAATAATTTGTTAGTTTGCGCATTCCACGTACAACAATAATCCTTCTTACCATTTCTAAGAATGTCATTGACTTTCCATTTTCTTATGCTTTTTGTTCAGAAATAATACTGTATTTGTCAAATTTCATTCCATGTAAGAACTGCGTCCTTAATTGTTCTTTCTGTCATCCTTTCTATTTTTCTGTTTCTTTTTCTTGACGTTACTACTTTCATTTCGCATATCATACTTTATCGACCGTTGTCAGTTGTGATTCAAGTTGGCCGTCATCAGTAACACCAAAACTAAGAGGAGTTGATAAGCGAAACTAGTGTTCCACACCAACATGCGCGGATATCAACATGACAGGACTTTAGTTATTATAACAAAGGAACAATTATATCGTTTAGTAATTTTTAGAAGGAAATGTTTGAATTAAAAAAATCAAAACGGGGGAATAATTAGCCCGGGAAATTAGGACGGCCAAGAGGATGCTTTCTTTTTCTTGTATGAATAGAATCACTTCTAGATTCACTTCTAAATTTTTGTATCATATCATATAGGATTTATCGATCAGTAATTCTTGCCATTATAACTTCAATTTATGCATAAATTAAAATATATTTAATTCTCAAACTCAGGTGGGCAATTGCCCACTTCCTTCCTTGTGTTGGGCATAGCCCTTGAAAGAAAATCCTAAATACGCCATTGGTTGTCTTCAACATTGGAAGGTGGGCAGATTTGAGGCTTATTCTAGATAAGGGAGATGAAACTCATATTACGGTAGATGAATCTGATCAACTGTTGTAGAGTATATTATCTATATATTAGGTGATGTAGATGAAGTAGTAGTACATATCAGTATTCTATTACAAATAACTGCCATAAAAACATTCTGAAATCTGAATACATGCATATTTATAATTGGTATGTTTCTAATTAGGCATCCACAAAGATCCACGTTAAAATTGTTTTATAGTAATATAATAATATAAATGACGACTTCCCCAAAACTATGAAGAAAGAATATCAATTATGTATGACGCAACAATACTCTTTGAGCAAAATGATTATAATCTCAATAACATTACAGGAATCGTTTCAGAAATCTGACGCATGTCATACTCTTTACTTAACAGATGTAACCTTAAGATTATAGAGAAAAATATTCCAGCAATTGAATTATTTTCTTTGCTTACGAAACATCCTCTCTCAAAAGAAAAATTGGGACACGCGGAAATACGTAGGAACTAGCAGAGAAGGGAAAACAGGCAAAATTACGTTGGCTACAAAATCCGAATGAAATAACTGCACAAAATTTCGTAGACATCAGGCGAGGAACTTCCAAAACTTTTAGAACAAAGAAACGCGGTATTTTGAAAGCTAAAATTTAGGAACTTGAAGATAATAGTAAAAATAAAAACATTCGGGACATGTATAAAGGGATCAACGAATTTAAGAAAGGCTATCAAACTCGTTCTTATATATGAAAGAAAGCTGATGGAACAGTTCTCACTGATACAGATAGCATTTTAAATAGATGGAAAGATTTCTTTGACGATTTGCTTAATACGCAACCAAAAACTAATGTGCGTGGAGAAAGGAAGATACACACCGCAGAACCATATATTCCACAACCCAATCGAATAGAAGTAAAAATCGCTATAAAGAAATTAAAGAAACACAAATCTCGGGTGTAAACGAAATTCCGACTGAGTTAATTTTAGCTGGAGGCAAAAAATTGTGGAACAAGATACACAAACTCATTCTCCTTATCTACAACAAGGAAGAATTGCCACAATACTGGGAAGAATCAATCATTGTTCCAATCCACAAGAAAGGCGACAAAACTGACTGTAAATTATCGAGGCATCTCTCTTCTGTTAACATCCTATAAAATCCTTTCAAACATTCTATTAGCAAGATTGACCCCATACGCAGATGAAATTTTTGGAGATTATCAGTGTGGATTTAGACGAAATCGATCAACTATCGACCAAATATTTACCATTCGCCAAATACTCGAAAACAAGCGGGAATACAGTAGTCCGGTACGTCAACTATTTATTGATTTTAGAAAGGCTTATAACTCGGTTAGGAGAGAAACATTGTACAACGTTCTTACAGAATTTGGAATACCGAAAAAGCTAATTAGATCAATTAAGGCATGTTTAAATGAATCCCAAAGTAGAGTCCGGGTAGGAAAATTTTTGGCCACGATCTTTCACGTTAAGAATGGCCTGAAACAAGAAGATGCGTTGTCGCCATTATTATTCAACTTTGTCCTGGAATACGCTATAAGGAAAATCAAAGATAGCAACCAGGGCCTAGAGCTGAACGGTGTTCACCAGGTTATGCGTACGCTGATTATGTAAATTTAGTAGGAGATGATAGGAGAAAAATAGAAAGAAATGCAGAGGTCTTATTAGACGCGCTTGCATGGACATAGGTTTAGAAGTAAATGCAGAGAAAACTAAATACATGGAAGTGCGTCGGGACCGTAATACGGCAAATTATGAATGTGTTAAAATATTAAATAATACTTTTGATAAAGTGGATACTTTCAAATATCTAGGATCAATATTAACAGACGAAAATCATATTCACGAAGAAATTAAATGTCGACTAAAAACAAGGAATTCGTCTTATTATTCAGTTCAAAACCTCTTGTCGTCGCGAATTCTGAGGGATTTGAAGCTTAAAATGTATAAAACGATAATCATACTGTTGTTCTGTATGGTTTCGAAACATGGTCGCTTACTGAGTGCAGAGCATAGACTGAAAGTATTTGAGAACAAGATCCCGAGAGAAATATTCGGACCAAGAGGAACGGGAATGGGGAATGGTGGAAACTTCATAACGACGAACTACGTAAATTATACGGCTTACCAAACATTGTTAAGGTCATCAAGTCTAGGAGGCTTAGGTGGGCAGGACATGTAGCCAGGATGGAAGAAAGTAGGAACGCTTTCAAAGTGTTAGCGGTAAGACCAATCGGAAAACGACTATTAAGAAGACCTAGGCGCAGATGGGAAGACAATATTAAGATGGATCTCGCAGAGATAGGAATACAAAGTAGAAACTGGATCCAGTTGGCTAAGAATAGAAGTCAGTGGAGAGGTTTTGTGAACGCAGCATTGAACCTCCGGGTTCCATAGGCTAGAGTTAGTTAGCTTACGAAGCATGAGTAGATACCTAGGCTGATAGTACAAATAAATTAAATGCGCATTTACTGAAAAGATGGGCTCTACTGACATTGGATAGTCTATATACTCTTCGTGTGCTAGGGCCTAGGGGAGAGGAGGAGATAAGATTTCACATCAGGTTACGTCACGCACAGTCGCACGCCTTCATTTTCATTAAAAATGGAAAAGCCAAGAGAAACAAATTTCATCTCACTTTCCTTTGTGGCAGTCGGACAAAACTCATCACAGTTATCTGCAAAAAGCAATTTTCAAATCGGATTATTGGGAGAGCCTCCAGTTCCAATGTTGCGGGAGGGACATGTCTCCCCATTTCCCCGGAATTTGTGCCCGTACCTACAGCTGAGACAA
Organism: Thermobia domestica; assembly: GCF_964235325.1. NCBI lineage: Eukaryota > Metazoa > Arthropoda > Insecta > Zygentoma > Lepismatidae > Thermobia > Thermobia domestica. The sequence goes on along the minus strand of NC_137464.1, from coordinate 84,576,194 downwards.
CTTTCCAGCATGAGGAGAGGGGCATATCCTCATCTGGCATTTATTGCAATTTGTGCCCAAATAGCAGAAGTGGAATTAATACATATTGATGAGACTACTAAACTCACTACAGCACGAAGTTCAGTTTGAAATACTACAGAATACGATTCTTTTTTTTAAAAAAAATGGAAAAGCCAAGAGAAATCAATTTTATCTTACATTCCTTTGGGGCAGTCGGACACAAATCATGACACTTATCCGAAAAAGCACTTTTTAAATCAGATTATTGGGGGGACAGTCCCCCCCAGGTCCAAGATTGAGGGGGACATGTCCCCCTCGTCCCCCCGGGATTTGCGCCAGTGCTCATTAATATATTATATAAGTATATTTTGGCGTTAGATATTACAATTCCTACAATGTCGCACGGACGTCTTAACACTAGGATCGTACCTCTCCAACTAACTTATTGAACTAACTTTTCACACTCAATGTACCCAACTACAATATAATACCACTAATTCATTTTTTTCTTTTTTTATGCATACAAAATAATTCAACCAATCTTTACAAAATATTAAACACTATAACGTTAACAGTATAGCCACCAATAAGCTCTTCAATATCTTTTAGTTCTTACCAACTTTTAAAAAGAATATTTCTAAATATTCTCTTTATTTTGTTTTTCTTTATTTTTGATTATGCAGTAATTTGTTCTTAAGCTTTTTTTCTTTACGAGTATCGGCATTAGTTAATATATACGTCTCTAGCCTATTTGAGAGAAGTTTTCTTCTATTAATAAATATGGATTGTTGAGTTGAATTGATTTTGAGTTTAACGTCCCATTCAGTAACGAGGCTACATGAGACGTGGATCTACTGATTAACGTGGAATCCGAAATACATGAGCTCCCGCTGGGAATCAAACTCGGGTCTCCCACGCCAAAGGCGCGTATGCTAACCACTTAGCCGCGAAGGAGCTCTTAAATATAGATTGTGTCGGATACATTACGCACTTTACAAAATTTCTAATTATTATTATTATTATTATTATTATTATTATTATTATTATTATTATTATTATTATTATTATTATTATTTTCAGACGAGAACTTATACTGCATTTGCTGGAACATATTCCCATCACTTTTCCCTCTTCCCTCTTTCCCTCTTCAGAAGACCACAGAAACAACAAGTGCTTACATTCGACGAATGTTAGACAGTAAACAGTGAATGTCTATGTTATGAATGAGTTTGAAGCACATTAACGTTCGTTTCAGACATATAACTAACCTCTGTTTATTGTTCAAAAGACACAGCCGTGAATCAATAGTTATGCTTAGTGTTCACGTCACACAACCTTCCAGGTATGATATTGATTTTTCATATCCAAATTATCCTACTGGCTTCCACTGCTGCAACTAATGACACAATTGCTCTCCCAACTACAAGTAAACTTCCTCCCATTTCCACGCCGCTGTGAGAATAGTCTGGGAGAGAGAGTTCAATTCAGTAGGCACAGAAACACTTTGGCGATTAATGTGTTCTTGTGAACTGTTTTCATTAAGTGAGCCATCGAAATTTCGTTTACAACTATAAGGAAGGTAGTAGAACTTGGCAGGATCGTAATTCACAACAAAAGATAGTGTTAAAAAAAAACTATGTATAAATGTCCGTATTATTCAGTGTGTTCTTGAACTACTGGGTGCCGTAGGCGTTTCGCTTCCGATACTAACTATACCAAAGCGTAAAACAGTTCGTTTGTGAGATGAGTGGTTTACATTCGATAATTAATGATCTAATTTGTGTAATTAGTGAACAGATCTTACAAAAGTGCAAGTTCAAGTCCTTTTGAGGTTAATACATCCTCTGTAATACTTTCAAAACCCTAATGACAATCGTCTTCATTAGTTTAAAACTAAGTTATAAATTCGAAAATGATCATTCGATCAAGAACTGAATATGGTTATATATAGTTTTTTTTTTTTTTTTTTTTGTCTTTAACGCTAGTTTACGAAATAATTCTTTAAGTGTGGAAAGAAAAACATTTAATCTGTAATACAATAAACTACACTTTTTCCCACTACTACTCCTGCTACTTTCTAAGTTTCTTTGCATTCAAAACAAACATAAAGAATATAGTTTATATTTTGTTTCCACTTGTTTCACAGCTAAATCATATAAAGAGTAGTTTCTTTTCATCCATTAGATCTGAAAAGAATTCTCTACACTCACAATGCCGTTTTATTCGTACTGTGAGGGTTGTCAAAGGTACATAGAACAACAAAAGTACAGAAATCACCAGTTGCATTGTGCATCTAGCGTTCCTAATTTCCAAGAATCGTTTGATCCACAACAGGAAGATGTTCAGCCAACGACGGAGACACTGAGTTGTCAAACGTGTTCCGAAACTTTTCTCACTCAAGAAAACTTCACTGCCCATAGACAACATTGCAGAACAAACCTTGAACCCGAGTCTCAAAACAATCAATGTGTTAAGGTGTTCTCAAATTGCGAGTATTGTAGACAGAATGTGTTAGAAGATGATTTACAGTTACACATCCAAAATTGCGAATTTTCTTTAATTCCTTGCGAGAAATGTGACGTGATGGTTCAGAAACTTTATTTGAGACACCATACGGATAACATGTGTATGAAGAGAATTGTGAAGTGTGAATACTGTGCGTGTGAAGTAGTGGCTGATATTCTCCAAGAACATTTTAATATTTGTGATTTAATTCCCATGTACTGTGAGAATAAATGTGGAAGAGAAATGCGGCAGAAGGATATGAAGCAACACTTGTTGAAGGAATGTGTTAAGAGAATGGTTATTTGTGAATATTGTAGTGATGAAGTGCAAGCAAAAGCATTAGAAAATCATCTTTCAAAGTGCGTGAAATTTCCAGTTGATTGTCCAAAGAATTGTGGCGTAAGTATTGAGAGAGAGAAAATAGGCAAACACCTGGATGAAGCGTGTGTGAAACTCTTTGCTAAATGTAGTTTTAAAAGTTTTGGTTGTAATTATGAAGGATTTCCTTTTGAGCTACGTAGCCACCTACAAGAAGAGAACATTCATCATTTAGAACTCATGAAAGCTTCTAATGAACAACTTTCAGAACATCTTCATAGAAAAGAAATTGCTATAGAGGAGTTACAAACAAAAGTAAGGACAATGGAAGGTGAGTTAAATAAAAGTACTCGACAACTTTCAGAACAACTTCGTGTAGAAAAGTGTGCTAAGAATGGTACAGAAGACTTAGAGAAAAGATTAATGAGAATGGAAGAACAATTAAACAAAAATGCTTGTCAATTTTCAGAACAAATTCATTTGCAAGAGTCTGTTGCAGAACATTTAGAGAAAAAAATAATGAGAATGGAAGATCAGGTAAACGAAAGGGGAGCAGGACATATCCTCCAATGGACATATCCCTCAATGGATATATCCTCCAATGGACAAATCATCCAAAGAAAGAATTCCCCAATGGACATATCTCCCAATGGACAAATCATCCAAAGAAAGGATTCCCCAATGGACATATCTCCCAATGGACAAATCATCCAAAGAAAGAATTACCCAATGAACATATCTTCCAATGGACAAATCATCCAAAGAAAGAATTCCCCAATGGACATATCTCCCAATGGACAAATCATCCAAAGAAAGAATTCCCCAATGGACATATCTCCCAATGGACAAATCATCCAAAGAAAGAATTCCCCAATGGACATATCTCCCAATGGACAAATCATCCAAAGAAAGAATTCCCCAATGGACATATCTCCCAATGGACAAATCATCCAAAGAAAGAATTCCGCAATGGACATATCTCTCAATGGACAAATCATCCAAAGAAAGAATTCCCCAATGGACATATCTCCCAATGGACAAATCATCCAAAGAAAGAATTACCCAATGGACATATCTCCCAATGGACAAATCATCCAAAGAAAAAAGACCCAATGGTCATATTCGTCAATGGACAAATCACCCAAAGAAAAAAATTCCCAAATGGACATATCACCCTATGGACATATCATCCAAAGAAAAAATCCCCCAATGGATAAATCACCTAAAGAACAAAGCTCCCAATGGACAAAGCCTCCAATGCACAAGTCACCTAAAGGACGAATTCCCCAATGGACATATCCCTCAATGGACAAGTCATCCAAAGAAAAAATCCCCGAATGGACATATCCTCCAATGGACAAATCACCCAAAGAAAAAATCCCCCAATGGACATATCCCCCAACGGACAAATCGCCCAAACGACAAATCACCCAATGGACAAAACACCCTATAGACAAATCACCCAAAGAAAAAATTCCCCAATGGACATATCCCCCAACAGACAAATCATCTAAAGAAAAAATCCCCCCATGGACATATCACCCAATGAAGAAATCATCAAAAGGACGAATTCTGAAATGGACACATCCCTCAATGGACAAATCACCCAAAGAAATAATCCCGCAATGGACATATCCACCTATGGACTAATAACTCAAGGGACAAACTTTCCAAGGACAAATCACCCAATCTTTGTAACAAAGAAGTACAACTATTTACCACCTAGAGAATGTAGCTTTAAACATTTACCATACTTGATAACAGATGGTAGTGTGGTTGTATTTTATACAGAGTAAATAGAAGTTACTGTACATGGGTAATGATATAGCAGCATTTTGGAAGTATCAGGGAATTGTTTCGAAGTCTTGATTAGTTAATAGTCTATTTTATCGTTATTTCACATTAAATTCTTAATTGGAGAATAACTTGTTACAACTAGTACTGTGCTATTCTCTTTTAGGTCTTCATACATCATTTCACTATATATGCAGTTCTTTCATTAGAAAATGCACTCCCAGTACTTTGTAAGTTATTTCTTGTGGGAGAAATTGTATTGCTGAGTGTGCTTGGTGTAGATTCACTTTAGCAGGGCCTAACCGTTATAAGTTTAAATACAACATCCAGATTATGCCATTAAAAAAATAACATCTCAAAAAAAAAAAAAAAAAAAAACTTGGTTGAAATTTGGTTGAGTTAGGCGTTCATTTGTTCGGATGTTCCTCCTAGATGCCTCCACCGTCCTTAACCAAATATGACATGATGATTCGAGAGCACCCGCTGAGTGTCGTAAGGGATCGCGTGTCCCGGTCGGATATACCATTGAGGAATAATCACTGAATAAAGAGATGGCCATACCCTTTATCATTGGAAAAGCATTCGGCGAACGAATACTCATTTTAAACAATGAAAAACAGAATTTTCAGCATTAAAAATATGGCGAAGCCTTTTTGTTTGGTTCTGCCAATACAATTTTTCAAAGTCATTAAGCTTTCCGCTGATTGGCAAATTCAACTATTTACAAGTCGTGTTCATTCACGTAAACAATTGATGCACTAAAACATTCAATAAAAGTAGATCGTTTCGCTCCAAAATTTGCAATTATTGCAAACCTAGTATTGTATTTCATTAACAATCGTATTCTGTGAAATAAGTCACTTCTCTAAAAAAAAAAAAAAAATCAAAAGGGTAGTTTGTCCTGGGTGTGCATACTTTTCGAGCGATTATCTCACAAACGACTCATTCGATTTGTTCATGTTTCATTAATATCTCTACAACACAGATAAATTACTTTTCAAGAAGTAGTTTACTTACTCTTTTGGGTGAGTTCTTTCCGGACAATTTTGTCAAAGACGAGTTTTTTGATTGTGTTTATTTTTCACGAATAAATATTTCATTAATCACTCTACAGTATGGAATAAGTCATTTCTCATGAAAAACGCCACAAGAAGTACTTTACTTTTTAGAGTGAGATTCCGCCGATGAACTCCCTCGAAAATACATTATTATTTTGTTCGTATTCAACAACAAGAACAACAAATGTTTCACTAATAACTATAGCATAACATGATTTAGTTTAAGAAATTGTAACGGAAAAATTTACAGTGAAAAATTGTAACGGAAAAATTGTGACCTCGCCTTTTATTTGTTTCTGAAGTTGGTATTTTTAAAGGCGGTTTGAACGCTTCTAAACCTCTGTGTGTACGACACTAAATGTTACTTATTGCCTGAGGTGACAGTGAAAAACCAACTGATACATAATGTATGTATGCTAATATTATGGAAGTAAACTCACTAGATCCAAGACTTTGTTGTGATTTCTACTTCACAACACACATATTTCACATATTTCACACATATTTCTCTTTCATTGCAACCCATTAAGCTTAGTGTTTTTTTTTTTTTATCCAGTAGGTTGTAATGTTTATTTCCATTCACTCACGCTTTTATATATATACCCTAAGATCGTTTTGATGTACTAAAGAATTACTCAAACGTAATTCACTAATTAACTGTTCAAAATGACATAACACAGAATATGATATATGCGAATTTATGTAAATTTCGAAAATAGTTTAATATTTACCTTCTACACTTCTACAAAATATCTTTAAAAAAAAATGAATATACACCCATTCAGAATGGCGTATTTTTCATGTTCTCATATAATGTCTGGTACAAACTAGACAACATAAATAGGCAGATCTGGCCATTAAAGAAAATATCATGCTCTAGGGACCATTGTCCATAGTAACACATACATATTATCGTTATAAGGTAGTTTTCCTTTTAAAAAAGAAAAAGGTAGTATGCGGGTTTTGTCGGAAATTGTCTGACAGGGACAATTAAGGGGTCAATTGATTCAGTAGGGCCTAAAGAGTGTTTAAAAGTTGGTCTCATCACTTACTGATGTGTGGTTGCCGAGATATTGAATCGATTGACACCTTAATTGTTCCCGTCAGATCATTTCCGAGAAAACCAGACCTTACACTTTAATCTTAAATATGTCGGGGGCAATCCAAATGAAAGCGACCAATGGTGGTTGCTGACAAAATTTAGTTTTTTATTAATTTTTTTTACCCAAATTTGTATCACATTCGATTATTCATTTATTTTTTAGCCGCGTAGGTTTTGTCGCAGCGGCCGTTTTGTATAGGCGCCTGAGCGTATTTTGAACTTTTTAGTGCATTCCGTTAAACGCTGTACCTTTTTAGGTTTTAAAGATAGAGTTCAAGCCTAAACCATATAAAAGATAATAGAATGGACAGTATTCTGTGTTCTGTGCACATTGAGACGTGCTTTATAAAGTTGAAAAAAGAAGCTCTGAACATTGAGGTTGCAAACCTAGAAATGACCATTTTGGAATGTACATTTTGAAACGAAATAAATGAGACTCACCTTCAAATTTTGTCTACATGTAGATTAGGTAATAGACAACGTCTCAAACAAGTTTCAGATCTGAGAATCATATACTTGATTTTGCAATTTTTTAAATATTGCGAATTTTCGTATATCGTGTATTTTCATCATCAAATATCTCAGGAAGGACACAAGTGAAAAATCTCAAATTTGCACAAAATAGACGACAGTTGCGCACTAATAAATGGGTAAAACTGCATCACTGAGACTCGAGTGGTTTTTGAGTTACAAAATTTTTCTTCACTAGGACTTAATATCATGAAGCGCCACGATGTGTGGATATAAATTTTGTAGAAAAAGTCAAAATAACATGACAGAAATGTTAAATGGATAAAGTGTGCATAATTTATGAACCATATCTTGTAAAAAAAAAAAAAAAAAAAAAGAGAGAAAACAAACGCGCCTGTTATTTCTTTTCTGCCTATAGCGCCGCTGTTAAGACATCAGTGAGGTAAATAGTTGACTAATTTGTGCACAGAGTTTGATACTGATATTGAAAGTACGACCTGTAGGCGTTGTAAAGTCTGTGGGTATGAGTTCCCGGCGAACCTTAGTTATTGACGCCCACACTTTTTCTTCGTAGATAGTTTAAAAGAGGTTCTTGGGTCATGGGGATGGAAAAAGTGATCAAAAGGATCGTTGTTTTCCTGACTGATGTTTTCAATTATTCCTCCAATCCACCATTTCTCGTCATAAATACAGGCTACGGTACCATTAGGTGCAAATGACAACATGTTATATTCTGAAAGTACTGAAATACTGCAATTAGTAAATTCATCTGATTGTGAGTATTCATAACATCTGATTTGTGTTTGCGTCAGAGGTACAAATCTATAATATGATCTAGTATTGATAATTCTTTTATAAGCAGCAAATCTCGAATCTCATCCTGTTTGACTGCACTTCTTCTGATGAAACATAGATAAATTGCATGCCTGAGAAACTATATCAACACAAAACCTTTACATTTGTTCAGCTCTTAAAATAGCAAATTTCACTTCACTGCAACAACTTATAAGTCAGAAACTACTTAAAGGAGCAGTTCGAGTTAAAAACAAGTTTGGTGCAATAGAAAGAGAAACAAAAAATAAGAGACCCGTATTTTTTTATATCTTGATAGGCCGTCTTGTTCAGCTTCTACAGGCATTTGTTTTTGATTAATCGTAAATGGTGACGTCATGGGTGGGATACGCGAGAAACTCAATTTGAGTCAGCAACCAGTCCCTTGTACGCAGCTGATAAACCTTTAATAGTGCATTGGATTTAATAGATTGTGTTTTGGAGTTGTTAGCAGTTTTGTTCTGTGTTGAATTCTTGAGGGACGTTTTTGTTAGTTGTTTTTTCTACAGCATTAGTATTAAAAAGAGTAGAGAGAGAGAGCTGTAATTACGTTTGTTGTGCGAAACAGTGTTTCTTCCAGACGTTTTTAGAGTGGCACTCTGAGAGATTCCCCCGGAACTCTGAGAGATTCCCCCGGAGGAGACCAAAATAATACTTCTATAATGTAATAAATATAATAGTACTGTGTAAAAATAATGTGCCTCTCCGAATACTAAGTGTCCCTCCCTCCCCCGGATTTTTTTCTGAAAGAAACACTAGTGTGAAGTAGAAAACACGTGTTAGTACAGCGCGTGCTGTGTGTGTGAAGTGAAGTAGAAATGCCTAACACCTGCTGTGTTTTCGGTTGTAATTCTTGTGCAATTGAAGCTGAGGACGTAAAATATCTTTTCTTAAGTTTGTAAGTCGTGAGAAATCACCAGATCGATATAAATTATGGCCCAAGAAAATCAATGGGAAAAAATGTACCAAATAAAATCACTCGTGTTCCAAACATCTAGAAGAGCCTGCCTTCGAGAAGTCAAGTTTACTGAAAGAAAAGTTAATGCCAGTGGCGGATCTAGGCTGGGGTCGGGGGCCTAGGCACCCCGCTTTTTGAGTGACAAAATTGATTTAAGCTATTATTTAGATATTTTTGAAAGTTTTTAGTAAACATGATATACATATCATAATCTGGGTTCTGACTCCCCCCCCCTGAGTTTTTGCCGTCTAGATCCACATCTGGCTAATGTCAGGAGAATTATTTACACGCAAACTGAGAAAGAATGCTGTTCCAAGTATATTATTGAAAGGTTTAAAATCCGAGCCATTGAACAAGCACCGATCTATGTCCAGTTACCAACGTACAAATATCGTACAAGACGCAATTGACAATTGTAGTCAAGACGAGGTATTAGAGGGTGATAGAGACGATGTCACTCATGATTCTGAAGATACTGCTTTAGAAATAAGCTATACAATGTGAATTAGGGAGTGAAATATACCGGCTTGTAGAAAGAATCAGTGACGATGACTGTTCCTCAAGACATTGATCCATCGTTTACTTTCTCTGTATCATGTGACAATGATGATGAAACGGGTGATGAGAGTTGTTCCGCGGACACCTATGAGAATAAAAGAAATTTAACCGGTGAAGTGGTTTTCGTATTCTGGCAAACTTTACAGATGTTATTTCATTTTTGCCTCATATGTTACGCTCCTGTACATACCTTGAAGCACAAAATTATAGTCAGCGTTAAAAATTGCAACAAAACGTGAAAATGAACATACTTATGTTTGGGAATCGGAAGAATGATTAAAGAAAAGGTAGCTACTTAGGTGTTGCAGCAATCTCGTCCGCCATCTATTTACATATCGGTTTCGATTTTTTTTTTTTTTTGAAACGCTGAACTCATGCTTTATAGAGTAAGTTTTATATTATAAAAACGTTTGTACAGCCCACCATCAGATATCATTTTCTACATGCAGATGATATTTGTAAGTCGTTGCAATCAGTTCTGGAAAAAGAAACCGCACTTAGAACGTGCCACCGTACCTCTCACAAACGAAATGCTTAGCACTGTGTAGTATGAAGCCTGCTCTCGCTCCTTGCCCACCTATGACGTCATCACAAAATCTTTCTTCCTCTGTTACTCGCTAGCGACTGAACGTATCGCGATCAAACAAACACCATTCCTTTTAGAATTTTCAACTCTACAAATGGAAATAAATTGAAAAAAATGCATTTCTAAGTCGAACTGCTCCTTTAAGTCTCACTAAGGAAGTACTAGACATTCTTGGGAAGTAACTTAACGCAACTAACGCGTTACTTGTAACGCGTCACTTTTTAAGTAACGTTTCCTAGTAGGGATGGTACCGAGACTAGTCTCGGTATCGTCTCGGTCTCGTCTCGATAATTCGAGACGAGACGAGACCGAGACGGAATATTATATATCGAGACGAGATCGAGACCGAGACGGACTTTTGCATACCGAGACGAGACCGAGACCGAGACAGACCTCTATAAATCGAGACGAGACCGAGACGAGACCATGTTCAATCTCGAAAGTCTCGGTCTCATCTCGAATATTGATAGTTATTTTGCCTTTACTTAAAATTTGTTTCGTTGCTGTATGAGATAATATGGGAACGATTGACTGATGTACAGTGTCGTATTTAGGGGGTAGGTATCGGGCTCAAACCCTTCCCGAAATAAATTTGTAATCATTTTTTCGCATTGCACATACAACACAAATGTTTGTTACCCGTTCCTCATGCCTCTCCCGAAACAAAATCCACTGCTGTTGTATAATCTCCTCTCTCTCTCTCTCTCTCTCTCTCTCTCTCTCTCTCTCTCTATATATATATATATATATATATATATATATATATATATATATATATATATATATATATAATAGATAGATAGATAGATAGATAGATAGATAGATAGATAGATAGATAGATAGATAGATATAGGGTGGCCCTTTTTAATCTTTCCATGGAAATATCTCGAAAACGGTTGAACATAAATGAACTGAACGAAAACTAAAATAAGAAATACCATGGGGCAGATCAAATGGCGATGTCATGGTGTCCCCCAGGGCCGCTCTTCAAGGGGGCCCGGGTCCCAACTTTAAAATTTTAAGCGGAAACATGGATCGAGTGACACCTCGTTCGATAGGTCATTAAAAACTAAAAGACGACGTGGCAAAAGATTTTTCATATCGGTCACCGTATTTAAAATAGCCTGCAAGATATGTTACCTGCATCAGATGAATGTCCAGTAGCACTAATATGAAAACAGTTGAACATGAATGAACCTAACAAAAATTCAAATATTAAATCCACGGGGCAAATCTTATGATGTTGTCGCGGTGCCCGGCTTTCATGGGGGCCCAGGCCCAACTTAGAAATTTTAAACGAAAATATGTGTCAAGTGATACCTCGTTCGATAAATCTTCATACACCAAAGAGCGTTGTGGCAAAAGATTGTTCATATGGGTCATTGTTTTCAAAACGGGTGTCAAGACATGGTGCCTGTATCTAGGGCTGTGCGATATGTCGATATATCGATATCGTTGAAATCAATATCATCTTATATCGAAATCGATATCACAAAAATATCGACGTCGATATATCGATATCGTCGATATTCGATATCGATATCCCATATCGTCAATATCAATATTCGATATTGATATTCGATATTGGTGTTTCACACTTCCTCGAAAAAATTGCGGCGGGTTTTGCACGCTTTTTGGCTTGCGATAGTAGCTGCATTTGCATTTCTTAACCGAATGAAACCAAACTGCACGATACTCGTATGAGGCAGAAAAACGCTCTCCCCTTTCATGAGTCAAATTAATGTAAGGCTTGGGGACTATGCTTCCCAACATTCCATGTTAATATTTAATTTTCTCTTTTGACTTCATTTCTTAACAGAATGAAGCCAAATTTACAGAGGATTAGTATGGGTTAAAAATTTGGTTCCTTTTGAAGATAGTCCAAATTGGTGGCGGTGGGGTAGGGATGTTTCTACGTCTACTTAATCCACCTAAATATTGTGTATTTAACTTATATTATCGGCTACACTTCTTCACCGAATCAAACCAAATTTTGTGCAAAAATTGTACTGGGCAGAAATGATGTTCCTTTCGAAGATAAAGCCAAAACCAGTGCAGAGCCGGGGAGCTATGCCCTCCAAAATATTTCTCGTCATTAACATGGCTGCATTCCTTAACCGAGTCAACTTGATATCCTCACTACAATTAATATTTGTGCTGTATTGCCATTGCGAGTGAAAAATCAAATGCCTGTGCTAAAATTGGCTTAAATCTAAACAGACAGGGAAACAAGAATTTACTAGTTTTTTGTGCAAAGTAGTAATTTTCCGTTTATTTGTATGTGGTTACTAGATGTAAGTTGAGCCACATAACTCAGCCCACTAAAACAAACAAAAGCCTCCATTCTGTCATTTCACTACACAGATCTACATATTCTGTTTAGGTAGTATTAACACTTCCCTATTACTTTGGATTTGTTAAAGTATTAGAATATGCATTATTAGGTGCACTGTTATTAGAAATGACTTAGAACCTTTCTAAATTGATTTCATAAGAAGAACTGAATAATGGTATAAGACGTAAGGTTTAGCCTAAATTTAATAAAAACATGAACACTTTTAGATATGAGTTTGCACAAAACCAATAACAAGAAACCTCTTAAGTTCATGTGGGAGATGTCACGTCTTTGCGCAGAGCTGTTTAATACAAAAAGATTATCAATTTAATAATAAAATGAAAGAGATCTCGATTGATCGCGTGCTTTTTTTTTAATTGGATATTAAAATAGAATACTACAAAAGAATAATTCCAAGTGTTGTTTCGCATGTTCTGCACTAACTGTAAGTGAAGTATGAGCATCAGTTACGATATTGCATCCAAAACTAAATACTCTTTCCAATAGAACGCTGGTACCTACACAAATATTTACGAGCCAGAAGAGCTAATTTTGGAAATTCACTGTCATGAGATTTCCTCCAGTGAAGGAGGGTTTCTTCCATATCTGTAGGCAGTGGTGCTATTCTAATTTTTTGGTGACTGGTTATATATATATATATATATATATATATATATATATATATATATATATATATATATATATATATATATATATATATGAGAGAGAGAGATAGTAGATGAATACATAGAAAGATATCTCTCTCCAGTGGCGTAACTAAGGACTTGGGGCCACCCTGCAGACAACGTGGAATGGCCCTTACTGCGTGGAATGGCCCTTATTTACGCCCCTGTCTCTTTCCCTCTCTCTTATACCAGCCATACACTAACGTATTTTTCAGCCGTAGCCATAAAATTTCTTGCGCTAGTCTTGTTAGCAGCTGTCAATACGTTAGTGTATGGGACCTGGCGTACGTTTACGTACCGAATTTTCATACGCTGGAAAAGTCTGGGTGCTTTTAACTTCGAGCGTAAATACGGCGCGTAAAAACGGCTCAGATGAAAGGGTTTTCGAGCAGCAGGTGGTCTCTTGCCCTTTCCACGGCCTTCTCCCCGGTCTGGTCTTATTGTTTTCAGAAGAGAAAACCTGTTCTTGTGTTGTCCTCGCGAATCGTTCCTGAGGTTTGCTGGTAGACTCACCAGAAATCATCATTTCAATCTAGTTTCAGTCTTTCTATACAATACATGATTTCGGCTAAATTAATATTTTCTATTGCACAAAACGAGACATTGCTTCCTAATTAAAATTCATAATTAATTTTCAGTACATAGAGGAAAAGGTATTTAAATCCAATACTTTCTAATTAGAATTCGCAAATGATGAGAGCTCCTCCGTGGCTATATGGTCAGCGTAAGCTTCTCCGGCGCAGGACATCCTGTTCGATTCTCGGCAGCTCACGCAGTTTGGATCTCACTTCTCATATAGTCTCGCTGTCTGAGAGGTCGCTAAATTCAAACCCAATCCAATCGGACATGATGTCTTTCGACTACGAATTTAACATTAAATTAATATTTGACAATTAGTCCCCCCCACACACATACAGAAAAATGAAGTCACACTTTAGAGTTGCTCATATTCTGATATTAAAAAAAGAAGTATAACATGACTTTTAATAGCATGTGACCAATTCCCGACAAACTAAAAATGTCATGCTATTTAGAAAAGATAGAGAAAGCAAGAGAAGGGAAAGAAGGTAAGGGCAACCAACAGTAGAGTACGCAGGAATTTATTTCGGGAGCGGTCCAAACTCAATTTGAGGGTATTTTATATTAAAATTCCTAAAATTGTCCCTAAAATTAGGCTAAATTTACACAGAAGTAGAAATTTGGGGGGGTCCGGACCCCCAGGATCCACCCCTGCGTACGTCCCTGGCAACCAACATAAAATGTTACTTCCAGACATACTTTCTCGTTCACTTGGTTCTCTCCGGTCGAATATGAATAAAAATGTCCCCAGTAGCAAAGATAAATTACATTTCACTCTTATGAAGAACACTCCTTCACCAAACAATGTTCAAATTCAGCTTTCTCATATTTTGTTTTGTCCCACGCTACCCGTACAATATTTTTGAAAGAAATCACTACCAGCATAGAGGCTACAGGTACCTATTAGGTATATTTAAGAATGAAAAGTAATAATCCTGACCTTCAACAAGATATTATCTCGATATCTGCCTGATAAAACAGCAAAATATTGCGTTTGACTATCGAAATTCGGTGAAATTTTTTTGCTATTTCGACCACCTGCTGCTTGTTATTTTAAGTACCTTCTCAATTTTACAAGAACTTGTAACAAAATAGGTTCAGAAAGTCACTATTTTTTTCCCGTGATCTTAACATTACTCGTGAAAAAGAAAATGTGAGAAACCGCAATACATGGCCTAATGTTTCTTTCTTTGTGAATTATTTCAAACCTCAGATTGTACATATATTTAAATTTAATATACCTAATAATCCTATTTCACCATTAATGCTCACATACTAAGTCTAAATAGCACAATCATTGTACTGCTCGCTTTAGTGTGCTTGCTTTTCAGCCTAAAAGTTCTAGTTCAATCCAGGGTACCAGCTATGTTGAATATTTTTCAACATTTTATTATATCTCGTCATGATGGGGACTGTACCAACACTTATTTGAAAAGCTTAAGTAGACTCAAAACAGAACATACCTAACACCAAAATTGAAATGACACCCATTTGCAGGAAACAGGATTACACTCATAATAGTTCATGTTAACTTGTAGTATACCATTAAATCATTTCTCAATTTTTGTGGTGTGGTTACTATCAATTCTTCCCAGATAAACGTTAACTTAAGGTCTATTACCACAAAATATTAAATAACAATGAATATCTGACACTTAAATAATTTCTTTCACGAAGAACTCAATCATTTTACTGAGCTCCTCTGTGGCTAAACAGTTAGCGTGCGTGTCTTTGGCGTGGGAGATCCAGGTTCGCTACCCGGTGGGAGCTCATGTGGTTCGGAAACCATGTTAATCAGTAGGTCTCGTCTCATATAGCCTCGCTGCTGAAAGGGACGTTAAATTCAAAATCAACTCAATCGTTTTATTATGTTTATAAGTAGCAATGTCCATCAGTGTTAGGAGGATTTATATAATAATTGACACAACTTCTTACTTAATAATGTTATTTTAGTGTCATTTTTACTACTAGAGCTTCGAAATTAATTGATATTTAATTGTTTTCAGTTTCGTATAACATACAAGTTTGTTTACATTTTTTTTAAATTTCTTTCTGCTTAGTTCCGTATAACTACGCTTTCTTACAGTGAAATATGTCTTATTCAATGAATACAAGAACTATGAGTATTAAAAACATACAATTCGACGGATCTTTACACTGAGAAAAATGAAAATTTAAAATAAAACAAATCTGTTTATTTTCTGAATCAGTAAATGGAAACTCTTCCGACATAGATTGCTTCAAATCATTGGTTCATAAGTTGGGAAACAAATGTAATAATAATAATAATAATAATAATAATAATAATAATAATAATAATAATAATAATAATAATAATAATAATAATAATAATAATAATAATAATAATAATAAATTTAAACGAACGAATGGACTTGGTTCAAAGTGTCTTTAATGAGTTAACAGTTTAAACTTCATTTGAAAAAGAAATCTGAACTAAAATTGGGTAGCTGAGTTAATTTTAATAAGCAGTTGGATGTTTGTACCAACTTGTAGTGAAATTTAAACAAACCAGTCGTTCAGAATAGTTTAACTTTGTTTCAAAATAACCTAATCTGAGGTGAATTGGAGATTAAAGTGTTGTGAATAGCTAATGTTTGGACCGAATTTGACTAAGTTCGAAATTAAATAAATTAAGGTCTATATTGTGGTAATGCTTCGTGTTAATATGCCAAATATGATAGCTACGCCAAATTCATGAAACAGCTATAATCATTTGTAACAACTCCACATTTTATTATTTGCAGTTTCTTATGTTCCCATATAACATAAACGTGCAAACCTTTTTTTTTAAAGACAAATTTAATATTTAGTATACTAAATAACTATAATAATTTTAATCAAGCGTTAAAATTATCTTACTTTTCGTAATCAATTGTAGTTGCGCAAAAACACAGATCTATTCGCTTGAAATGGAAAGTACCAGTGACGGCAATTGGGTATGAACACTAAAAAGGGGGGCAAAACACTACTAATAGTAAGGGGCATGTAATTAGTTTATAGTGTAAAGCCAAAAAAGTGGGGGCAGCAATTACCTTCACGCCCCTAATCGCCGATGGACAGCACATTTGTTAATAATATTCCTAATTTAAGTGAATTTTAAGACTTTGTTGAGGAATAATTTTAGTAGTATTTAATTAGGTCTATACGCTTTTATTTGAATCACTTCACTTCAGATTTACAATTAGTCTCATTATATTTTCATTAACTGTTAATCATCCAACGTTCGTTCAAACGTAGAATATTCACTAATAGTCATTACATTGGCCAACAACTTAAATTAATTTGTTTACAATTAACTAAATTATTTTAAAAACAATACCAAATTTGTTATATTTAATTTGAACATGTGGTTTGGTCCAGTCATTAGAATCAATCATTTATTAATTTAAAAGTTGGTTTACATCGATCAAAAGTGTCTGCTTACTGTGTCAAAAGCTTTTCAGTAGACCTTACATTGAATGCTGTAAATTTCTTATATCTTATACACTAACATGAGAGACGGACATAGGGCGTATTGTGAAATTATATACTCAGAAAAAAATGTATGTGGCGTACTTAAAAACGTAGGTTACATGTGTAAATCATGTAGTTTTAGGACTTAACGTACAGCAAATGTATGACTGAAAAAAAGCACATTTTATACATACTTTCCGCATACATGTTTCGAATAAACGTACTTTCTGTACGAACGAAAGAACTGTATATAGGTGGTCAGGAACTCACATACAGATATACGCATGTAACATACAACTGGCGTATGTAACATACGTATACGTATGTGATATATGGAAGACTATTAGATGTCATACATCCTGCAACGGCATGATGTAACATCTAAGCGGGGAAAGTCTGTAGCATATGGATAACGTATGCTCCGTGTAGGTTTCTGTAGTAAACATAATGATTCCGTATAATTGTACAATATACCGCTGTCCGGATAACGGACTTTTCTCAGTGTATTAATTAATAAGAATTTGCGTCCGGTGAATGAGAATATTAAAAGTTCGAAAAATTATATATATATATATATATATATATATATATATATATATATATATATATATATATATATATATATATATTACAATAATGAGGAATATCACAGTCGAACCGATAAGTGTTAGTAAACAATACAAATGTTTAGAAGGTGGATGAAAAACAGAGCAGTAGCTAGAGATTTCAGCGCCAGGGGTGAAGTAGAATTCGGCGCCCCTACACTCACCTTATCAAGCTTCCTTCCTTCCTTTATTTATTTATTTATTTATTTATTTATTTATTTATTTATTTATTTACAAATAAGAGAAACAGCTGTTCTTGTTATGCTACGTTGAATTTTTATCATGCTGCTTGCACAGACTATTACAAGAACTGAAAGTGATCATTCTCTATTCTTTTACAGAGCTGATTTCAAGAGGCTTATTTTGAACTTTTTGTTAAACTTACAAAACTGCCTTTGATGTACACAAATCCACTTTGAGAAAAGTTATAAAAAAATTACAACTTTTTACGTTTCATACTATATATAAGAAATGAAATTTTAATACATTAGAAACTATGTGACTTAAAAATGTTCGAAATGGGTAACAGTATCAATTTCCAGTAATAATTGTAAACTTTTGTAATTTTATTCTGTATGTGACCATATAAAGATTTTAATTTTGATTGTTTTACGGTCAAAAATATTTTGTGAAATGTAACGGAAACTCTGAAGAGACAGTATTTGCGAATTTCTTAATATTGATCGAAGGAGGTAAAGAATATGTTTAATGTTCGTACTTGAAATCCAAATTGTAGTTTGGTTACTACATACACTACGTGATCAAAAGTATCCGGACACCCAAAAACATACGTTTTTCATATTAGGTACATTGTGCTGCCACATACTGCCAGGTACTCATTATCAGCGACCTCAGTAGTCATTAGACATCGTGAGAAAGGAGAATGGAGCGCTCCGCGGAACTCACGGACTTCGAACGTGGTCAGGTGATTGGGTGTCACTTGTGT
Organism: Thermobia domestica; assembly: GCF_964235325.1. Taxonomy (NCBI): domain Eukaryota; kingdom Metazoa; phylum Arthropoda; class Insecta; order Zygentoma; family Lepismatidae; genus Thermobia; species Thermobia domestica. The sequence goes on along the minus strand of NC_137464.1, from coordinate 84,557,388 downwards.
CAGAAGTCTGTACGCGAGATTTCCACACGCCTAAACATCCCTAGGTCCACTGTGTCAGACGTGATAGTGAAGTAGAAACGTGAAGGGACACGCACAGCACAAAAGCGTACAGGCCGACCTCGTCTGTTGACTGACAGAGACCGTCGACTGTTGAAGAGAGTCGTAAAGTGTAATAGACAGACATCTATCCAGACCATCACACAGGAATTCCAAACTGCATCAGGATCCACTACAAGTACTATGACAGTTAGGCGTGAGGTGAGAAAACTTGGATTTCATGGTCGAGTGGCTGCTCATAAGCCACATATCACGCAGGTAAATACCTCGCTTGGTGTAAGGAGCGTAAACATTGGACGATTGAACAGTGGAAAAACGTTGTGTGGAGTGACGAATCACGGTACACAATGTGGCCATCCGATGGCAGGGTGTGGGTATGGCGAATGCCCAGTAAACGTCATCTGTCAGCACGTGTAGTGCCAACAGTAAAATTCGGAGGTGATGATGTTATTGTGTGGTCGTGTTTTTCTTGGAGGGGGCTTGCACCCCTTGTTGTTTTGCGTGGCACTCTCACAGCGCAGACCTACATTGATGTTTTAAGCACCTTCTTGCTTCCCACTGTTGAAGATCAATTCAGGGATGGCGATTGCATCTTTCAACACGATCGACCACCTGTTCATACTGCATGGCCTGTGGCGGAGTGGTTACACAATCACAACATCCCTGTGATGAACTGGCCTGCACAGAGTCCTGACTTGAATCCTATAGAACACCTTTGGGAGTTTTGGAACGCCGACTTTGTGCCAGGCCTCACCAACCTACATCGATACCTCTCCTCAGTTCAGTACTCCGTGAAGAATGGGCTGCCATTCCCCAAGAAACCTTCCAGCACTGATTGAAAGTATGCCCACAAGAGTGGAAGCTGTTATCAAGGCTAAGGGTGGGCCAACACCATATTGAATTCCAGCAGTACCGATGGAGGACGCCACGAACTTCTAAGTCATTTTCAGCCGGGTGTCCGGATACTTTTGATCACATAGTGTATGTTTAAAATTATAGTACTTACTTAATTTCTTAATGACGGAAAATTCTGAATTTAAGGTTACTTTTATTAATAAAAATATTAAAATACACGCACACACACACATACAAACATACATACATACATACATACATACATACATATATATATATATATATATATATATATATATATATATATATATATATATATATATATATATATATATATATACAGAGGGTTGATTAATTCGTGTGTCAATTTCATTTGTTCACGGTGCAAAAGTGGTAAGAGGTAAAGCTGTGCATTTTGGTGGAACTTTAGACAAAGAACATAAGTTTTGTTTCCCCATAGAAACATGTCACTTGTACCAAATATTGAAGAGATATAGGGTCAAAGGTCAAATTTGGATTTTTTTCTTATGGGATTGCAATGGTAAATTCTGAAAGAGCTTGAAAAAACGTAAATCGAAGTGATTACAAAGAAAAAGCTGTATGGTATGATTCTATGTCGCAAGCCGAACAAATATGCGTCAATCAAGTGTTATGGACAGAGGTCACTATCAGATGAAGGTCACAAGTCACCTTGAGAATCCATTTGAACATGGTGAGGTACGGACATTGCGTTGTTTTCAGTGTATTCAAATGAGTTCTCAAGATGACCTGTAACCTTGATCTCTGACCTTGACACTTGGTTGAAGCATATTTAGTAGCCTTGCGACATAAAATCATACCATACAGCTTTTTCTCTGTTATCACTTCGATTTACGTTTTTTCAGGTTCTTTCAGAATTTACCATTGCTGTCCCATAAGGAAAAAATCGAAATTTGACCTTTGACCCTATATCTCTTCAATCTTTTGTACAAGTGGTATGCTTCTATGGCGAAACAAAACTTATGTCCTTCGTCTAAAGTTACACCAAATTGCGAGGCTTTATCTCATACCACTTTTTCACAGGGAACAAATGAAATTGACACATGAATTAATCAACCCTCTGTATATATATATATATATATATATATATATATATATATATATATATATATATATATATAATGTATGTGTGTGTGTGTGTTTTTGTATGTATGTAGATAAATAAAAAATATCACACAACTAGATACGTGAGCACAAAAAAGAATGCTGGCGATACAAGTAGTTAATGGAGAAATGATCCCAATAAATTTCTTTAAATTGGAAGCATTTCATATGTCAATGAAATAAAAAAAAAAAAAAACACTGGTAGTTCATCAGTCTTTGAAAAAGACGAAATTCGTGAAGTAAAGTTCTGACCCATTAAGCCCCTATTCTAAACTGTTTCAAGAACGTTATTATTCTCCTTGTCTACCTTCATTTTTAATATTCCCGCGCAAACAACAACTTGTGTGTCTCTTCACTCCTTTCATTTTTCATACCTTTATTCTCACCGTCATGATTAAAACGATTGGTTAGAAAAACGTGATTAACTAACCAAACTCATCATCATCAAAATGCCGAATACATACGTATTTAAGACTGTGACCGTTTCTGATTTTGAAAACGCTCTTGTTTACACTGTAAGTCATTACTTGGCAGCATGTATGTCACATCGTCATTAAAAAATCATATATAATAGCTTTTTTTTAAAGTAATAAGTAAAAACTTGTTCTAACTCTTATTGAAACATTTGGATTGCGGGCGTAGCGAACAAGAAAATTTTTAACAAATCTATTTTCATTTCCAATACTTTCCTTTCTTCTTGCTCCTTCGGCACCCTCTTGCTATCAGCGCCCGGGGCAACCGCCCCGCTGGCCCCCCAACTTAGTTACGACTCTAATGAGAACTATTCTAAATATAAAGCAATCTATTCTACAGTTGCTAAATGGATAAGGGATAACACAAGCACTTATATATTTAAAAATTAGTTGTATTTAAGGTAAAGTATTTTTTTATCTTAAAAAGATATTTTAACTTCCAAAAACTTCTTATTATGAGCAAATGTACTATCTAATGTAATGTAGCATGGTGCATTAATGTCGTCACTGTTAGAACAAATGCTATGCTTCAAAGATTGTGAAAGAAAACAGGAGAGTGAATTAGTTGCCGCATTTCATATTAGTAAAGTACAACAATACAATTGATATTGTTTTCATTTGGTTATGTTATATCCCAGATTAAGTGTTAATTCGTTTTCTAAATATAAAATTTTAATTATTCTAGATATTCTTTGTAACTTTTAAATAGCTTGTCAAGTCACACTTCGAAATTAAAACTTGGTTTGTTTGTACTTGGAGACGGTTGACTTTCCTTCTTTTTGTTGACCCTTTCATTAAGGACTAGATTCTACAAGAGCAGCAGATGTGCTGAGCATATATTACCCAATAGCAGTGCGCGAATTAGGTTGTGTATATTTGAAGGGGGATACAATAGTTTCTAACAGGAGATAGTTTATTGCTTTGTGAGGAACCAATGTTTCAATTTGTTGCTTTTGGAAGAGATTAAAACAAAATAGAAGGAAATTCCGCCCCGGGATTCGCACCCTGTCCTAAAGGCATGAGTGGCACAAGCTGGATGGTAGGCCCTGGTTCCATGAGATATGTTACGCCACAGAGGGTAGATTTATTTATTTATTTATTTATTCGAGAAATCTAACAAATTTAGTGAGAAAATTTATTAAATTGAATTACTACTTTCGCAAAATCATGGATTTAGCTTTTGTTTTTGTTTGTTTGTTTGTTTGTTTGTTTGTTTCTTTCTTTCTTTCTTTTTTTAAATCTGTCTGATTTAACTTTGTTAAAACATTCCATGGGAATTTTCACATTCCGATACTATGAAAAGAAATAAAAAGTACTCCTACATTGAATATCACTTGCTAGTCCAAATGTTTCTATTGTTTTGTTCTTTCTTTTTATTCGTTTCCTTAATAGCATAATGTTTATAGGACCTGCATTTAAAACATAGATCTGTCCTGTTCAAACAACTTGAGGAAACTGGAAAACGACCGCGTGCTGAAATAACAGGCAAAAGGAAGAGCGAAAACTGACCGCTTCTTTTTCTTCTTCTTTTACGTGCCTATTTTTACGCTAGGTGTATGGGCCGACTTACGGACCGAAATTTACGACATCATTTTACGGACCGAAAATGCGCGCTGAAAATACGCTAGTGTATGTTGGCCTTTAGGAAGCAAATCATACAAGATAGACAAAGGCAAATTTTTCACTGGATACCACAACTGACAAGTAGAGACCTACACAGCAACCTAATACAAGGTGTTGTGACGAAATCAGGTAGCACTGCAAATATCTTCGAAACGAATTATCCAAAATAGATGTTTGCAAAGAAGTATTGGAAACACCTTAACCCAGCAATGGATCAACAATTATTGATAATGGTATGTATGCGTTTCAAATAATCCTCACCACTCCACTCATGTGATCCCAGTTTTCATTCTTGATATCTAACCAGCCCATTTGAAATTAAGAAAAAATCGCTTATACCTTATTCTGAGAGATCATATATCTAACCCTGTAGCTGTAAGAATTTCTAAGAACAAAGCTAAACAAATTGAAACTTGCTCGTTGTTGGGTATAACTGGATAAAATTTACTGTTATGTCTGGGTATAACAAACGGTTTAGCAAACTCGAAATATATTAACAACCGGTTCTAGCGAACCGGCTGAATAGCACCGCTGCACAATATTGGTTTATTACTTCATTACAGTACCAGTCACTTTTACACCCAAATGTTTCAGACAAACCATACCTATCGCAAGTAAAAGTGGGGTTCTCATTTGAGATTTTACCATTCATTTCCGCTTCATCCACTTACGAAGGGAGATCGGAAAGATAATTTTCTAAGAATTAGATTTCCTCTTTAGCATTATCTCACTTATACTTTAATAATCTTTTTCTCCGTTGGATTATTCTCGAGGCGTGGAATAATAAATACCTCCTGCGATTTCCTATACGAGTTTTATCCTGTTCATTTATCTCCAACCGTTTTCATATTAGTGGTACTGGACGTTTTATCTAATACAGACACCATGTCTTGGCGCCCATTTTGAATACGGTAACCGATATGAAAAATCTTTTACCACAACACTTTTTAGTTTTTTAAAGATCTATCGAACGAGATATTGACAATTTTGAAGTTGGGCCCCGGGCCCCCATGAAAGGCGGCCCTGGGGGTCACCGCTACATCACCCGACGTGATTTATGTCATTTTCCTGTTTCACTTTTTGTTCTGTTCATTGTTGAAACTCTATATAGTATTTGAAGGTATCGAACGAGGTATCACTTGCCCCATGTTTCCATTTAAAATTTTAAAGTTGGACCCTTGGACCCCATGAAGGGCGGCCCTTGGGGATACCGCGACAACACCATTCGATTTGCCCCATAGTATTTCCTAATTGAGTTTTTGTTCAGTTCAATTATGTTCAACCGTTTTCGAGATATTTCCGTGGAAAGATTAAAATGGGCCACCCTGTCTGCATATACATATATAACAGGCCTATATTATATATACAGGCGCGGATCCAGGATATGATCAAGTGAGGGGCTAAACCATACTTTGCCTCTTTATCCAGTGTAAAGCAGGATTGAAGCTGATTTTATTCAGTGTATACCTGAGCGTTAAGGGGGGATATAGCCCTTATAGCCCTTCCCTTGGATCCGCGCCTATATATAAACAAGCAATGTTACCAACGGAAAATAAAGTTGTATTTTCTCAAATTGCACTATGTAAGGTATTACCTATTTCTAATTTAGATATTAAATAAAACCAAAATACCATATACATTATTCAGCGTAACAAAGGACATTACAGTATCACCAACATCAACATTTTGGAGATCTCTATTAACTCAAATGGCATAGACGGTGCAATGCGCATAGTTTGTATCTTAGCGTATGATCATGGTATAATGTAGGCTTATTTCGAATGAAGGAAGGAACAAAGTTACAAGAAATGAAAAATTTAACTTTTTCTAAAGACTTTACTTCGAAAACGTACTGACATATCACGTCTCATCATGTAGATGCTTCCAAAAGACTTAAGTGATCATAATGTCATTTACAAGAATTGTTATTACAAACCGTTTCAGAGATACCAAACACTAGTGTTGCCACGAGACGAGACGAGACGAGACTTTAGGGTGTCTCGTCTCGTCTTGTGCAAAGCATGTCTCGTCTCGAAAAAATGTGCTCGTCTCGTCTCGTGTCTCGTCTCGAGAGGTTCTGTCTCGTCTCGTCTCGTCTCGTTTGTCTCGTCTTGTCTCGTAAAAAATATAGCAGCATACCATGGGAACGAAAGTAAAATGTAGCAGACTGCACCATGCTAGTCAAGATACAACTAAGTTACAAGTATTACCCAGAACACACAAGACAAGAAATGTCACAGTAGCTACACCGTGAAGCCTTCACCTCTGGTGTATGTGGTAGTCGGTTCGATCTCGGTTAGTGCCATGTGAGCTTTGTGGTGTACAAAGGTCGAATGTGTGTGGGAGCCGCGGTAGGTCAGTGGTAGAGCGTTCACCTCTGGTGCTTGGGGTCTCGGGTTCGATCCCAGCCCCCGCCAAGTGAACTTTGTGGTGGACAAACACCGTGTGCGTGGGTTTCCTCGGGGTTCTCCCGTTTCCTCCCACTTTCTTCATTCCACCATTTCATTCATTACTCATCATCACCGTCTCCTTTAGCCTAACCGGCATAACCGTGGGACGTAAAACTCAAAGATTTCATTTCATTTTTCGTATGTGTGTGTTTTCTCGAAGTTGTCTAGTATCCTACCACTTTCTTCATTCCACTAATTTTCCCATCAACATCCATTCGGGGTGGGCCAAAGTTGCCTAAATGTCTTAAAAATAAATTCAAATAAGCTCACGAGGCAAGGAAAAATAGTTTACAAGATAATATATCTCTGCTGTTAGTTGTCTGAGGCTTCTCGACCCTGGCTTTTTTTCTTTTTTTTACATTCTGAAACGTAATTTGTTTTACCAGTTTCAATACACGAATATACAGTAAATTGCTCATAGGTACGTCCAAGATGAAGACACTAATGTCAAATAATGTTTACACGACAAGCAAAGTTCGATGTAAAGGTGTCACCATCCCCGACACTATCGTATACTACACTGGTATACAAAAGTTTGCTTATTATTATTTCTTGATGAATTTTTATGTATTTTGACCCCCTGAACACGAATCCGGCACTTATTTTTATGTAGTGTCAATATTTTCAATGATATAAGCATGTTTTATTTTTCTCCTATACTGATTTATGCAGAGTAATTTGCGTCCTTTTACTTCGATACTCGCTAGGTGGTATCGCATTTGTTATTAAAGATAATTGTTCGGAGTACGAAACAGAGAATATAGATTCTAAAGATACATAGCAGAATTGTAAATTGATTAAATAGAGTTATTCAAGTGTGAAGCTGATTTTGGAGAAAACAAAATATAAGGAACATCAATGGGACGTGTGTGGGGATTTCAAAATTATTGGTTTTCTTCTTGGGTTGCAAAGTGGTTATACTAAATATTCCTGCTTTCTATGTCTGTGGGACAGTCGGACAACTAACCAGCATTATGATCAAACCACGTGGCCTGAAAGAACGGAGCTTATTCCAGGAACACATAATGTGATAAATGAAGCATTAGTGCCCAGGGAGAAGATTCTCATGCCAACATTACATATTGAGCTGGGCTTGGCAAAACAATTTGTGAAAGCTCTGGGTCGCAATTCACCTGCCCTACAATGTATCAAACAAATGTTTCCAGCTTTATCAGAGGCAAAAGTTCTGGCTGGCATTTTCACAGGTCCTCAGATTCATGTCATGCTTAATAGTGCTCCACTTAAACAAAAAATGACGGAGTTGGAAAGAAACGCTTGGGGGGCCTTTCATAAATTGGTGACGGGATTTCTTGTGCATAACCGAAGTGAAGCGTTTGAACACCAAGTTAAGACACTCATTGATCAATATCGAGCATTGGAATGTAGAATGTCTTTAAAATTACATATGCTACATTCATACTTGGATTTCTTTAGGGAGAATTAAGGAGATGTTAGCGAAGAGCAAGGGAACGTTTCCATAAGGGCATTGAGGTAATGGAAAGCAGATACCAAGAAAGGTGGGACTGTGCAATGAAGGGTGATTATATTTGGGGGTTAGTCCATGACGAAGTAAACGTTTCCCACAAAAGAAAAAGAACCACTAACTTTCACTTTTGACTACGGAATTCCAGTACTTGATGAACACTTTCCTCCAATCTCAAGTACTTTTGTATATAATTTTTATAAGAAATGTAATATTCATATATTTTAGTATTTATGTATTGTTATGTAGATTTTTGTTACCCAGAAAGTTGATGTCCAAAATGTGTTATGTTTGTAATTCAATGTTCCTATAAGACACACTTGTATAATATATTACTGTTTGAGTAAAATCTAATATGCTTATAGCATTACAAATTTTGACATTACGGAAAAGTAACTGTCATACTCGTGTTCAGCGGGTGCAAATCATTAAGAAACCAATGAAAAATCAACAGAAGCACGACTACAATGTTTGTGTTATGCTTGTAATTCAATGTTCCTATAAGACACAATTGTATAATATATTATTGTTTTAGTAAAATCTAATATGCTTATATCATTACAAATTTTGACATTACGGGAAAGTAACCGTCATTCTCGTCTTCAGCGGGTGCAAATCATTAAGAAACCAATGAAAAATCAACAGAAGCACGACTACAATGTTTGTGTTATGCTTGTAGTTCAATGTTCTCATAAGATACAATTGTATAATATGTTACTGTTTTAATAAAATCTGATATGCTTATATCATCACGACATTACGGGAAAGTAATTGTCATACTCGTCTACAGCGGGTGCAAATCATATCTCTCTCTCTCTCTCTCTCTCTCTCTCTCTATATATATATATATATATATATATATATATATATATATATATATATATATATATATATATATATAGAGAGAGAGAGAGAGAGAGAGAGAGAGATGGAAAGATTATAGATAAATAGAGAGACAGATATGTGTGTACACTTTGATTTCATATATTCCAGCCTTTAGGTTTCCATACCAATCCAAAAACTACTTTTCATTTTAGCATATTTAGATTTGTTGCAATTATTCTTTTTTTTTAAAAAAAATGCTCGGAACCAAATAATTTTATTGAGTAATGGAAAGTATTTGATTGAAGTGTTATTAGTTACTGCACAGTAAGCTCTACTTAAAGTGCCATAGCTGAAAGACACATTGGGAGCTGAAATGGGAGCTGAAAGACACATTGGACCAAAGAATGCTTGGGGCCAGTCTTCACCTCCATGGTACAAATCTGTTCCCATAACCGCGGGGTGTGTGCCACTATGTGGTGATTGCCTAGTTTGTGTAACAAACTCATGACAGTACACCCAGATTAGCTAGTGGTCTAAAAAAGTAGTTGATTTTTGGGTGGCCATTTTGGATTAAAGTTTCTTATATTGTCGTGATCTATTCGCAATCATACAACGTAAATCTTCATACCAAGCCGAGAGGTCTGCGGCGATAGACCATCGGCTTGAAGGCCCCGGGTTGAGTCCCGGAAGGGTTATGTGTATGGATTTTGACAGCATTTGTTTTTTCGTATTGTGTCAGGGGGCGAAATCGTACGGGATAAAAGGATTTCAGTCTGAAAAAATTGGAGAGAATATCCTCCCCAGGATACTTTCATGGGAGTAAGAAATTAGTAAAAATATAGGATATACATTTTATAGCAGGTTTAAAATTATGGGTATCCTATTTCTTTTCTGTTAATTATGTTCTTCAATGTTCGAATTTTGATCATTCTCATGATATTTTCTGCTTTCAACGGAATTCCATGAATATTATACCTAATGTTCTTTACATTCTATAAGAAACCATTTCTGAAAATAATTTAGGTCCTAATGAATATTATTCACTAGGAAAGGGAAGTATTCCCCTCCTCTCAACATGGAAGCAGAGGGCAATTTCGCAGAGGTCAGATCAAACATTTCCGCGTAACAAAACGAAGGTCCCCCTGTAAAACCTCTTCACTTAAAGTGTTATTGTTAGTATCATAAATTTGCTGAAAGCAAACAATTTGAAGGGTTCGTCGATAATATCTTCGCTTTTTTTGTCCTTCGACCGCCTTCCAAACAAAGAGGTGAATTTTACAACATGACTGCTGTATAATAAGCGAGCGATTGGTAAAATGGTAAAAGTGTGTTTTTATGTGTATGTGTGTGTGTGAGAGAGAGAGAGAGAGAGAGAAGACAAAATTTTAGTTGCAAGATGACATACTTCAATTGCCGTTTTCGGTTCATATAGCAAAAAGAATACCACCACCAGAGAATAAAGACAAGTGTAAGTGTTTTCTGTTCTCTTCCGCCATCTCAGCCAGAACTTTCAACTACAGCCTGTAATGAGTGTAGACCTTATCCAGTTTTCAAATTGAATAGATGGTCGTGGTAGTTCGGTTTCTTGACCTTGTAAAAATCTTCCCTGTCTTTGATTTTGTTTGTCATCATTCCAGTCAGAAATGAAAAAAATGAGAATTCCTCAGTTTACAGCAAGGGGAATTGGGGACAAGACATTAAGGATGATATTCCTGGAAGCTCATGTATCACGATTGTTTCATTCAATAGACAGAGGATACTTTTCTATGAAGGCTTTCAACATGTTTTCACACAAACATGTCTTCTCCTTTTGCAATCTATATGACTACTGGCAATTTCAATCTTGCCCATTTCCGCCAGCGTTTTCATTTTCGAGACACGGGACGAGACGAGACATTTCAAGAGACGTCCCGTCTCGTCTCGTGTCTCGTCTCGTTTTCGAGACGGAACAAGTAGTCTGTCTCGTCTAAAAGGTTCTGTCTCGTCTCGTGGCAACACTTCCAAACACATTGAGAGTGATTGTTTTATTGCTTAAAATAACGCATTTGTGTTATGTTTTTATAATGACCATTGTTTTAGTTTGCTTCTATAACATTACAATAATAGTTTTTGGTTGTTTTAATTGCAACAAGTTGCAGTTCCATTACTTTAAGCACTGTTGCCAACTTAAATAAATTGCTAAATATTATTCTAAATATAATGCAAACAACGTAACTAAGCTGCAAAATATTTTAATAACTCGTAATTTGTTTTATGGGGCAAGAATGGTTTCAAAAGACATTTTTCAGTCTTTGGGCTATTTATAATATTAATGTCAAAGTTTTCGTTCCAGCAATACATGTAAATGCAAATTGTAACTGAATTAAATGTAACATAACTTTTCAGTAACACTAGTTGTTCCCCTAAGCCTTAGGCCTGATGTATACAAAACCATGCTTAGTTAAAAGTTCTAAATACACCCTAGTTACATTTCACTTGTTTTAGTTTGTCCACCGACCACCTCAAACTCGATCCATACCATATAGCTATATGCGATTATTCAAGGATTTACAGTTAGTAATACACATTGTGTTGATTTTTGGTTTGGTTTGTTTTAGTTTAACGTCCCATGATTATGCTAGGGCGTCTAAAGGAGACGTGGAGCTAATGATTATAATGGAATCCGAACCACTTCGGTCGTTCAACTGTACCCCCACCGGAAATCGAATTCGGGACCACGCAAACCGAAGTCAAGCGTGCTAGCCGCTAGACCAAATGGAGGTCCTCACATTGTGTTGATTTAAATCATTGAGTTAGTGTTGCCAGATTCAGAGATAAAAAAGTGGCGTGTCTGTGCTCCAAAAGTAGCGGATTTGAACTATTTGTAGGCCAAATATATACAGTAGAAATCAATTATTTGGCAACTAATGACTGGTACTAATTGGATAATTTTTAACATGGGCTGGAAAATGTGCTAGACATATTACAGGAAATTATGATCGATGAACAAAAACAATTCTAGACAGGATACCACGAAATAAAAAAGCCTAGGAAACGTCCTTATACAAGAAGGTTTGACGAAATCAAGAACAACTGGGGAGTAACTTGAAAAAGAATTGCTGAAGATAGATAGTTGTGCAGAAGACTTGGAAAGACCTTCATCCAGCAGTGGATTGACAATGGTTGATTATGATTATGGCTATGATTTTATTATATCTGGACCTCAGAGGTAAACTAAACCAAGTCATAATTTCGTAATTTACAAGAGAAGCGAAAAACCAGTTCCTTAAGTAAGACATATAGTACTGTTTTCAAACTATATTAAGCAGTTACAAAGTAATAGGGTGCTTTTAGACTTACATTGTTACACCACTAGAAAGAACATAGTCTATTAAAAAAGTATTCTTAACTCAATTTCGACCAAAAAATGACTTAGCATAGTCTACCTCTAAAGTTCATGTATATATATATAACTTTTACTAGGTAAGATAGGGTAAAAACAGATCCAAAATTTAACGAAATTCATACAGCGAAAAACAAATTTGATCCTTCATATTGCAGCAGAACTACGAAAATTAATATAAATTAAAACTAGAACGTTAAGAATTACTTGTTTTGCCGGGACAGAGAAAATAGATACATATAGCTCGAATTACCTATATACTTACATAATATGTATGTTCATGTTTCACAAGTACTTTTCAAGCAATATAAAATTTCAGCGTAATGAACGCATGATTAGTTTTCTCGAATAAAGATCACATGCACCGCTGAGAAAAATGAAATGAAATCTTTGAGTTTTACGTCCCACAGTTATGCCGGTTAGGTTAAAGGAGAAAGTAATGAATGAAGAAAGTGGGAGGAAACGGGAGAACCCCGAGGAAACCCACGCACGTGGTGTTTGTCCACCACAAAGTTCACTTGGCGGGGATTGGGATCGAACCAGGGACCCCAAGCACCAGAGGTGAACGCTCTATCATTGAGCCACCGCGGCCTCATGCACCACTGAGAACTCAGGAATAAGCCTAATCTATGTTACGTCATTGGATATATGCTTATGTAATGCATTACGACCTTATAAACTTGTATAAGAAACAGAATGTACTTAAAGTGAGACGCGAACTATACGAAACATAAGCCTTTGAATCTAACTTGTTTGGTGATCCAACCCGAGACCACAGATAGCAAAGATGAGTGCCGTAGCTCCCACCATAAGGTTAAGGAAGTGCCTGTTTTAAAGTGTCAATTAAACACAGATGTGAAACGGTAATAAAGCAATTGATCAATTTGAAACAAAATATAGTGTAGTAATAATTTACTCTATTTGTTAAGATAATGAACGTTATATTCTGTTTTTAAAATGACAATCAAAGCAGAGTGTTTTAAATAATAACTGAGAAATTGTAAAATTTCAATGTCGGTACGATTAAATACATTCGTACTGCTATGTGTTGCGTTATCCGTTAGGAGGTATTGAACAATTCTGATTCAAAGGAAGTAAATAAACCATTGTATAGTACTGGAGTTAATTTAATAGAGTTTAATTGTATAGGCAGTACTGAGGTTATTTGAGACAAAGTCTATTGCTGAAAGTGAAATATGGGTTACTGTTAGGGTTTTATCCCAAGTATGTTACACCCACTGATGATTGAACCCGGAACACACGCATGGAAAGCATTAGCGCTAGCAAATTAGCTACGAAGAAGTACATTATACCATAATTCTGTCAAGAATGAAGGCAAAAAGTAAGAACTGGAGACCACAGACTGTACGATAATAATACTTTCACAATTTTAATTTCATACTATTTATTTCGAGACTTTCGAGACGAGACCGAGACTTGGCCTTCGAGACCGAGACCGAGATCGAGACAAACATCTGTTGACCGAGACGAGACCGAGACTGAGACGTCGATTCTTGACTCGAGACGAGATCGAGACCGAGACCGCTATTTATCCACCGAGACGAGACCGAGACTGTACAAAGTCTCGTCTCGTCTCGTCTCGATACCATCCCTATTCCTAGTAACGAGTTACATTTTTCCCAAAGTAACTGTAACGGTAACGCGTTACAAATTTTTAAGTAACGTACCTAGTTTGCGTTACATTTCGAATAAGTAATTACAATATGTGTATATATATTTTTTCGGAAAGAAATGTTTCTTTCTTGTAAGTTAATTTCTCAGAATGGTGAAATAGAGCATGAACTATGTCAGTGACCGACAGTCAGTCACCGACATACAGAGAAACAGATAAGATCTTAGTGCCACTTGCTGTTTTTGGAATATGAGTATAACGAAGGAAAATCACATGTACTGATTGCCAGCACCTGTAAGATTTTGATAGCTCCAAGTCAATACATTCAGCGAGTAAACTACAAGTGCAATGGTGGTCTATTTTACTTTGATTGGTATTGTTTTTGTAAAGATCTAGAAGGAAAATATTTTACAGTTCGAAAATTTGAAAGAATACTTTATCTTTAAAGGTGAGGATGATGGTGGACTGAATTTAAAAGTAAAATGTCTGAAGCAGGGGTAAAAGTGGATCTGAAAAGGTAAGGGGGCGTATGACATCACGCCATCCCCGTGCCAATATTTGCACATTGATATTACTTTAGAAAGTGGGGGGACGCTACAGATATTTTTTGAAAGTAGGGGGACGACGTTCCCCTCGTTCCCCCTCACTTTTATCTTTGGTCACAAGTGACGTGAGAAATATTTATCAACAGCCAGGGTGCCATAATTAACGACATATAGCAAGGGGTTAATATGAATAAACTGTGTTCTGATTACTAGAAAATAGTTTGTTGATGGGATGTAATATTGGAGTTCTTTCAGATCAGTTTTCGTATCCTAGAGTCCAGTTGATTATAGAGTTTAGAACAACTAGCTTTAAAAAGCATGTATCGGTTACAGTTACTGGCAAGTTTTGATTCACCCTCAGTTCATGTGTTATTTTATTAGCTATAGTGCGATGCTACTCTATATTCTGTATTTATAATTTTTACATAACAATGTTATAATTAATTTAGCAGAATAATAATAAGCAGTCATTTTTTCTAACGCAGTATAGCATTTTAGTCAGTGTTACATTATATGAAGATGTTCGTACAGCTGCTAAGTAAAAATTTGTTCTTGCATCTACATAAAGCGACTCAGAACGTGCAATATTGCATTTATGAAGTCAGCGAAGCACATCAAATTTCCAATAAAGTAACTGTCCACATGAAAGGATATAGCAACGCTACTATTATCAATCTACAGTTCTAAACATTTACGATGATTTGGGGAAATCAGAATGTGATAATAATAATAATAATAATAATAATAATAATAATAATAATAATAATAATAATAATAATAATATGGAAAATTGAAATAATTATTTTTTTTTTTTTTTTTTTTTTTGGCATATTCAAAGTTTCGGACCTGAAAGTAACGCGTTACTTTCCAAGTAGGGTAACAGTTTTTCTTAGGCAAGTAACGCGTTACATTTTAAGGGAAAGTAAAGTAACTTGTAACACTGGTACTAGAAGTGGTACGCGGGGATGTACATGTGTGGCACGCTCCGAAATACCAGAAAACGTGGACAAAACAGGAAGCTACGATGTAATTGTTCTGAGACATGGTATATATAGGTTTAAAAGGTAGCTGAATACGAATCTGACATCATATGTTTACAAATCAAAATGGTCGAGCCAACTTGGCGGACACATATTACAGAAAGCTATGGATATGAAATTGGGTATATAGAGATATTTGACGTCGCTATGTATGAATCTGACACTAAAAATGTAAAATTCAAAATGACGGATCCAATGTGGCGGACGAAAAGTGCAAAATTATACAGAGAAGGGAAATATGTTATTCTTACACATGTAGTAGAAAAATACCTATAGTAGATAACGGGGCAAGTAGGAACAGGTGATGTTTTACAATAAACAGGGATCATGTTTTGCTATTCAATCATGCCAAAATTGAGGCACGGAATGCAGTACAGGTTTTGTAGCGCACATGAAAGTTTTATGATACGAACAGATTGCAATCATAGACAATAAGTATTTTACTACCAACTCCCTCCCCCGCTTCTGAAGAGATACGCAGGGATAGAGATGTGTTATATATCGTTAAAAAGCTGGTACCGAGTACACTTTACATCTGTAACATCTCGCTTGAGTGGCGCCTATAGGGTACGTTGCAATAATTTGCAGATATCATCTGAAGATCCGAACAATGACAGTGAAAAGTGCGCTTTGGAGTTTGAAACATCGTTAAGCTTCCATAACTGTCTTTCCAATTTCACATTATGCCGTGTACACTTGTAAGCCATATGTATGACAAATATCCACATAGGTAGGGGTGGTACCGACATCGAGACTAGTCTCGGTATCATCTCTAATTTGAGACCGAAATGTGCTCTTCCAAATCGACACGAGATCGAGACGGAGACCAGGCTCGTCTCGATATACATACGTCCATTCTCTATTGTTGTACTTTTTCTCCGTCATATTGGATCTGTTATAGTGCATTTTGCACTTTTAACATTGGATTCGTATTCTGCGATCATGAAAACCCATACCTACCCGCTTTCAGTTCCATAATAGTTCCATATTGTCCGCCATATTGGATCCTCCATTTTGAATTTTACACTTTTGGTATTAGATTCATACATGGCGATGTCGAATGTCTCTATATACCCAATTTCATATTTAGCTTGCCTTGTTGTAATTTGTGTCCGCCATGTTGGATCCGCTATTTTGATTTGTAAACATTTGATGACAGATTCGAATTCAGCTACCTTTTAAACCTAAATATACCACGTTCCGAAACAATTACATCATAGCTTCTTATTTTGTCCACGTTTTCTGGTGTTTCGGATCGTGCCTTGTTCTGATCTTCAAATGGGCACCACGTTCACTGCAGGCTCCATTCAAGCGAGATATTTCGCATGTGAGGTGCACTCGGTGTGACCTTTCCAACGATATATAAAACATAAAGATCCCCGCGTACTACTTCTAGTACTTCCCTAGTCAGTAATGTAATTTTACTCGCTTGTTACTGCACAACTATCGTCTATTTTGTGCAAATTAGTGATTTTTCACTTGTGTTCTTCCTGAGATAATTGATGGTGAAAATACATGATTTTCGAAAATTCGCAATGTTTAAAAATTTCCAAAAAATCAAGTATAGTAGTTCTCAGATCTGAAACTTGCTTGAGACGTTGTTTACTATCTAGTCGTTATGTAGAAAAATAATTGGTGAGTCTTATATATTTCGATTCAAAATGTACATTCAAAAATGGCTATTTCTAGGTATCCAACTTCAATGTTCAGAGCTTCTTTTTTTTCAACCTTATAAAGTACGTCTCAATGTGTACAGAACACAGAATATTGTCCATTCCATTATATTTCATATGGTTTTAGTTTGAACTCATTATCTTTAAAACCCAAAAAGTTACAGCGTTTAACGAAAACCTCTGAAATGTGCAAAATACGCACACACGCCTATACAAAATGGCCGCCACAAACAAACCTGCGCGGCTAAAAAATAAATGAATAATCGAATGTGGTACAATCTTAGGTAAAAAATTGAAAAATATATACATTTTGTCAGCACACAACATTGATGTTTTAAAATTTGCTAATATATTATGAATTTACTTTTTCTTTTATGTCTATACTTTTAGCTTTTAAACCTTTAAATCAATTTGAAAAGTGAATGCTGAATCTTGAAAATGATTTAGCAAAAAATTCTCTCAGATTCCTCTCCCTCAACTATTAGTAATCTCTTCACCCACACCCTCAAAGTCATCTCACACTTATATTCTCACACGGTTTTCTTATTATAATTTTTTTCCGGACTAACAGTTTTCACCTTTGACACATTTGCATGTAAGCAACCGTTATCAAGTGGGTGAAAAACATTTTCCAGACATTTTGAACTGCTGGCATAAACCTATAGTTTTACTCCAGGTATATCTATATGTATCTATCTATCTATCTATCTATCTATATATATATATATATATATATATATATATATATATATATATATATATATATATATATATATAAGTGTGTGTATTACTTATTTCTCGGTAACTACTGACCAGATCTGAACAAGTGTAGGCAAATTGTGTATGTATATACAACTGCACAACATTATATTCCGTACGTGGAATTCTACTAACATACCAAGTTTGATAACGATCGGATGAATTCGTTGTACGGGTTTTTGCTTTTGAAAATATGACGTATAGTTTGATCGCCGATAGCTCGGGAAGCTTAAGGCTTCACAACATAATATTTCACACACTCATTTAGCAGATCGCCATGTCAACTTTGATTCCGATCGAATGAGTTTGGCTTAACTCGTAGAATACATTGTCCTTTATTATTATTATTATTATTATTATTATTATTATTATTACGAAATAATCAAATGAAAGATGAAAATCAATGAACAGTGATTTTTTTTCCTGCAAGGGGGATATTCATTACTACTAGTATCAGTTTATCTTCCAATTTCTCAGTATTTATACGCCAAATATTGCTGTTGAAAATGGAAGGCTGTCTCTTGATTTGAGGCTGTCTCTTCTCGAAAATGTGCTGTAAAAGTGATGTCTCTAACCGAAAAATCTATATTTCTCTATTGGAAGAGCTGTATCTTGACTCGAGTTTTGTCAGGAAAATTCTGTCTCAACTCGTCTCGTGCGCATCCCTAGTGGAAGGTGCTGTGAGGAAAGTAGAACAGTATTATCAGGAGTAGCCAGAAAAGGTGTATTCTTTGGCTGATTTGATATACGTTTAACGTAAACACCGTAAATCAGTGAGTAGGTTATGCCAGGTGTATCAAAAGTCCGAAGCCATATACTCTAGAAACGGTATCGTTATATTCAGCCATAATTATAATTGAATGTAACTATACAATATTGTTAATATAGCGCCAGCAAGAATTATGACTCGGAGTACATCATATTGTTAAAACACTCTAGCTGGGTCACCAAAAATTATGGTTGTCCTAGGCATATTTATGATATTAACAACTATGCCAATTATCGTACTTTCAACAATACAGCTGCTATATAGTTGGAAATATCATACAGAATGGTTGTCGAGACACAAGGGTTATTATGGTTGTCCCAACAATATAAGATGTTGCTCTAACCATACTCAAAATGTCAAAATGGCTACTGTAACGTACGCACTTGCTATTGTAACAATCTACTTGATGCTGCACTTACAATAAGCCTAGAACTCAAAAAGTGTCTTTAGATTGTTTTTTTCTCTTCAAACACAGTGTAATGCTGCAAGAAGAAGCAAAAATATACAGTACGACAACACTCTAAGGTTATTTTTATTTGTATTTTTTTTTTTTGCTAGCCGAAGGCTTGGTCCCTTGCGAGGGTCATGCCCTCTATCCGGGTTGAGAGGTGAGATGATTGGGTCAGAGAGGATATTGGAGCTGGTCTAAGGGATATGTAGGAAAACTGGAACATCATTTTATAGATATCACTTTATTATATTTCATCTTTATTTCATTATATTATGGTATCCACTTGGTCATTATGATCTTGTGATCATAATCATTAGGGCAGGGAGAGATGATGATGAGGTGCACTTGACAGAACAAACACAAACAAGTTGTTAAAAACACGAATGCTGGATATATTCTTGTCCAGGGGCTACTCTGGACAGTGATGAAGACGAGTGAAGCTCTGTTAGTATGATGAATTTACAGTGCAACATATGTGAGCGAAACGTGATAGGGAAGATTGTCGGAAGAGTAGGTAGAAGCGACAAAATGATCGGGGTGGTCAGATGGAAGTGTTTTCAGATAAAGGGAGAAGAGCAAAGATAGAGGGCAAGTGATGAAATTATATCCCAGATCGTAGTTGCGGTCGATGTCCATTGTGTCCAGAAGTAAAGGACGTCTTTGCTGAAATCGGGTGGTAATGAATTTGAGCCTTAGCTTTTCTATGTGATGAAGTATGGTAGGAAAAGTTATGCGGTCATACAACTCCTGGGTTGAACTCGGAAGCTTGATTCGATAAGCTAAGCGGAAAGCATGGCGTTCGAGTACTTTCAATTTGACATAGAAAAAGGACAAAGTACTAACCCAGGTAGGGTGGCCGTACGTTAAGATGGGGTGTAAAAATATCTTATAGGTATTCAGAACTGTAGTAGGCTGTAATCCCCAGGTGGTGCCAATAAAACGTTTAAGTAGGCCTTGCGAATAATTTCTTGGTTTGAATTCGTGTGCCGTCGACACTGATGTTAAGAAAAGTCGGATTTTTCTGTACTCGAGAGCGCTTGCGAGGTGGAATAGACTATTGCCTGCGTCTTAGTGGAGTTAATGTGAAGTCGCCACGTATTGCACCATCGAAGGAAGGAGTCAATTGCTATGCTGAGAGAAGAATTAATCTGTTGAATGGTGCGGGCTGTGCAGAGAAAAGCAGTGTCATCGGCATATTGAAAAGTGTGCACATTGAGAGGAAGTGTCGGCATGTCAGCTACAAACAAAAGACATAGAAGGGGTGAAAGAGCGGAGCCTTGAGGTACACCAGAGCGAATAAAATCGGATGAGATAGAGAGCTATTGATGGTTACGTAAGAGAGGCGGTTAGAAAGAAAATGAAAGATGAAGCAGAGAGAAGATAGTAGAAGCCGGAAGCGGTGAAGTTTAAACATGAGAGCTAAGTGCCATACTTTATCAAAAGCTTTTTCGAGATCGAAAAGAATGAGACAAAACGGACCTGCAGTATTATAATGATTCATAATGAGATTTATGAGTCTGAGTAATTGGTCATTGATACTAAAATTAGGTCGGAAACCAGCCTGATGTTCAGGTAACAGATTATGGGTAGTGAGATGAAGTCTGATGACAATGATGCGTTCTAGGATTTTACTAAATACGGAGGTTAGTTGAATCGGTCGGTAAGATGCAACAGAAGCTGGAGGTTTGTTAGGCTTTAGAAACATGAGGGTAGAGGAGGTTTTCCAGTCTGGGGGAAAGTAGCCGGTACGGCGAATGAACGTATATATATAAGAAAGAAGAAGACAGTAAGGTGCTTCTTTGATGTGGCGGTACGTTATCCGATCCAGGCCAGGAGATGTATTCTTTTTGCGATTCACAACAGATGAGATGTCAGCAGTATAGATAGGAGCGGAAAGAGGGTTATTACCAGGGAGGATGTGCGTTTCACTATGTTGTAGATATGGTGCTGGTAAGTTTAAGATGTCAGTAGGATGCCTCCGGGGAAAGTCTGGTGAAAAGGGTGTGAATGTAGTTAGCAGGTGGTCGGCAAAAGCGTTGGCTTTTTCTTCGTCTGTATGTAGCGGACAGTCACTAATTAGCAATGGATAAGGCGTCAAGGTAAGCTTGCCCGTTAGCATATTGAAGCGTTCCCAGTACTTAGTTCGGTGGGAAGTTTTTGCTAAGGTGTTGCAAGTCTTTATCCAGTTACGGTGTTTATATGCCTTGACATAATTTCGGACTGTGTGCTGGAGCTTGCGATGATGTCGAAGAGCTTCTAAATTCCCAGTGCGCTGAAACGCACGGAAGAATTCACGAGAACGGTGTATAAGAGGTAAGTAGCTTGGTGGTAAGCGAGGTTGATACCTGGTTATTGCAGTGGTTTGGTATGTGGAGGTCAGAAGCATGACGGAGAGAGCTGGTGATGTCGGAAATGCGATTATATAGATCATCTTCTGTAGTAGGAAGCTCAATATGGGGTAAGTCGGCGGTAATGGGTGAACGATAATCGTCCCAGTTTGCTTGGTCGAAGCGTGGAATACGACGAGGTTCTTGTAATTCTCAAGGAGTAGGAGCCTGTGGTTGATCTATATGAAGCTTCATGGGAAGATGATCACTACCAATGGAATCTAGTACCTCAAGAGTGCATCATTGTGAAAGATTGATAGAGGAAATCACTACTTTGGGCGTGGTTTCAGTGATAGGTCTAGTGGGCTTGCGGATGTGAAAAATATGGCCTGTGGTATGAGTTGTGATATAGTCAAAGAAACGTTGTTTTTGATTAACCGGACGGCTGTGAATGTTGATGTCGGCCACGATGATGTAGTGTTTAAAGGTATTAGATTTATATTGAAAGAATGAATGGGGAATTGGGTGTCCAGGGCGTACATAAATGGTGGCTATGGTAAGGTAAAGAGAGTGAAAGTACAGGGTAATAATGAGATACTCTGGCAGATTAGGCAAGGACGGATGGTACTGGCGATGATTGATTGAAGGTTAGAAGCCGATGGCCACTCCGCCATTTGCTCGGCGTGCTGCTACCGTAGAGTCACAATGAAGAAATGTATATCGAAGTACTTTGAACGACATAGATGGGGTAAGGTGAGTTTCGTTGATGAGGAAGGCTTGGATGGTTTCTTCTAAGAGAAGCTGCTCAAAAAGGGTATAGTGAGAGGCGAGTGACCGGATATTAACAAATAATAGAGAAATACCCTTAATTACGGTGCAGCAGAAGGGTTGGAAGTTTCGATGGGGTAACATGAAAGTATACGTGTGGGCCAGAGTAGGTAGCTTGAAAGGAACATTTAAAGATCAGGCGAGTAGAGTGGTTGACCACGCCGAGAATGTGTTGGCAAAGAAAAGGCTGGATATTTTGCATAGCGATAGTGAAAAATGAAAGTAGTTGTTGGATAATAATAGCTTCGTCGGCAGTTGGTGGTGGTAGAGCTTGCTGAGTTGGTGGTAAAACAGGTCTTAACGGAACAGTTAACTCCGGACTTAGAGGCTCAGCTGTAGGCCGTGCTTTGCAGCGATAACTATAAGTCGGGTGCTGCTCCGGACATGCAGAACATTCAGGAGGCTTAGCTAAGATAGTGCAAGGCTTGGTATCGTGGGCACCACTACAGTATCCACATTTGCTAGGTTGTGTACATTTCGAAGTCGGATGAGAATTGTACGCCTGACAGCGTTCACATCACAATGGTAAAGGTGGTGGTGATTTGGACGGCTCGACTCTATGTTTCTTTTTATAGATGAGAGCGTCATAAGTTAACAGGTCATCAATGAATGAATTAGTTAAAACTCGTACCATGTACGTGGCTCCATGATCGCTTTTAATGCGAATACACTTAAGTATGGAGTGACCCTCGAGAGTGAGTTCTTCCTGAATCTCGTCATCTGTGAAGGAAGGATCAACCCCCCTAATAACAACTGAGAGAGCGGGTGTTTTGCGTGGTGGTGGCGCCTGTTTAAACTCCTTGGAGTCAAGTCGCTTCATTTCAGCATGCTTGCCAAAAATTTCAAAGCTGCATTTGTTACGTACAGTGGTTAAGAATATTGCATCATATTCAAGATTATTCCGTTTCGTGTACGAACAATTTGAGCAACTGAAGCGCGTGGTAGGTATTTGATGAGCTGTTGGAAAGCCAGCTTGGTGTTTTCAAATGTTGTATAGAAAGTAGTAAGTAAGAATGAATGGAGACGAGGTTTGGAGGAATCCTGTAGAAACGGAAATTCATTACCGTCGTCGAGGTTCATAGACGAAACAGACTGTTCTGATTCATTCACGGTGTGATGACGCTTAGACGGTAGCTGAGTTGAGGAAGAGTTATGTTTAACCGGTGTGCTTTATCGGGATCTACCAATATTTTTGGCTTGAGAAGCAGATGTGTTCCTTCGGTCAGTCCCCTGGCCCACTGACGTGGGGTTCAGAGCCGGCCCAGGAGGTTGCTGTGGTAGTCCCGGATGACCACCTGATGCCATCCAGATGGATGCAGAAAACTAGGAGGGAATGAAGGATGAGGTTCAAAAAACGTCCTCGATAGGGTGAAACCCTCTGAATTCTCTCCTCAACAATTCGCCCTAAATTCAGGTCTACCTGATCTGCGTCCACAGAACAGTAATAACCAGAATATAGACTTGGCACCTATAAATTGATGCCTCGCTGGGAAAGCCAAGGACGGATTGCTATGTGTTCATTTGTATTTTTTAATTGTCTTTCATTCCATCTTGCGATGGGCGGGCCGTAGAAGGTTACGCCTTCTCTTTGGCCAGAGCGATGTTTGATGGATGATTGATTAATATGGTGATGGTTAACAGGATGTAAAAGAGTTTGGAAATTTGAGCAGAAAATGTCTACGTAGTATTAGGAGTTGTTTCTGTTAACTGTAGAATTGGAAGTGCCGTGTACGTTTTGGGAGTCTATGGTGTGGACAGGTTATGGTGAGTTTAGCAATAAAAATCGTGGCAGATTGGACAATAGAAAGCATTTATGGGAACCAGGCTATTACCGATATATATGTGGATGGGTTTGATATATTCTTCGCTCGGGGTTGTAATAATCGGAATTGGTTGCTCTTCCGTATATTGCAAGGAGATGGTCTATAGGAGGATATCCGATACGGGGGAGAGCAGGAGTCTGAATTAAGAGGTCGGTGATCGTAATATGAGATGTTTCTATGTGCTGGGTAATGTAGCGGGTTCGGAGGCTAGAGATGATCCAATAGAGGTGGCATCGTTGTATGTTGATAGATCTCTGCATTTGTGGTTTGATACGACAAAGAGTAGGCAATGCGGATTGCCTGGCGCTCGAGGAGTTGAAGGCGGCCATAAAATTAAGGAGCTGCGGAAAGCCAAGCTAGGTGTCCATAAGTCATGACTGGTCGAACGAAAACTTTGTAGGTATGGAGTAATACTTTGGCATTTAAGCCCCAGGTTGTGCCTTTCAAGGTGAGAAATAGGTTTAAACGTCGGCGGTTGTTTTTCTCGAGTGCAGCCAGGTGTGTGCACCATGTGAGATGCTTGTCGAAATTTATCCCAAGATATTTAACGCTATTGTTTAATGGGACCGCCGAGTCCAGAACCATGATATAAAGACGCTTTGGATTGCGTGTGGGACAGTACTTGTGTTTCTTGCGCCCAGCCATCTGTGTTTTGTTTGGATTTAGTTTTAGCTTCCAACGTAAGCACCATGAGATTAAGGTATCTATTGCTGCTTGTAATTGAATATTGATCCGGTCGACGGAGAAGCCCAGAGCTAGATAGACAGTGTCATCTGCAAACTGTAGAACATGAATTGGAGGGGACGGAGAGGGCATATCGGCTACGTAGAGGATATATAGAAGGGGAGAGAGAACGGATCCTTGAGGTACTCCTGCTCTTAAAGGAAATTCGTACGATTGGCCTTGGCGGAGTTGGATAAACGCACGTCTCTGATAAAGAAAATTGGTGATCATTCGGACGTAATGAAGTGGTAGAAGGCGTTTGAGTTTGAAGATTAGCCCCTCGTGCCAGACGGTATCAAAGGCACGTTATATGTCAAAGGAGAAAAGCACAACTGGAAGGTGCTTATTATAGTGGTTCATTACGAGCGAAGGAAGTTTGAGTAGTTGATCATTAGTGGCGAAAAACGGCCGAAATCCTGCTTGTGTAGGAGGAAGAATATTTTGGGCGGCGAGAAAAGGATGGAGCCTTTTAACTAGGATCCGTTCTAAAGTCTTACTGAATACAGAAGTTAAACTAATAAGCCTGTATGAGGTTACTGGTGCCGGATCTTTGTGAGGTTTCAAGAAGACTATTACTTTAGCGAGCTTCCACGGGCCAGGAAAATATCCTGTTGTAAGGTTGATGGTATAAAGAATGGCTAGTAGTGTATAAAAGATCGGTGGTGTCTGAAAAAGTTGGCGGTAAGTGATTGAGTCTGCACCTGACGCTGTATTTGGTCTGTTTTATAAAACATGTTAGATATCCTGTGGAGTTATTGGGACGAGGAGTTCATCAGTAGCGGGTAGTTGTTCACCAAACTGAGCTTGTAGGGATTGTTGAGTAGGATTGCCCTCTATTTCAATATTTTGGTGCGAAGGATGTGTAAAAATTGGATCGGACTGAGGTGTAAAGACGTTTTCAAAGTATGTGACAAATGCCCTCGCCTTATCAGTATCACTGGTTGGGGCCATACCATTTACGAGGAGAGGATATTGTGAACCACACTGAGAAAAAAAATGTAGGTGGCATACTTAAAAACGTAGGTTACATTCGTAATTCCTGTAGTTTCCGGACTTAACGTACAACCGTATATAACATCCTGCAGCAAACGTATAGCTGAAAAAGTATGTATTATACATACTGTCTGCATAAGTGCAATGACGTCATTCGTGTGACGTCATCTGCAGTAACAAGTATATACGGAGGTAATATCTAGCTTTGTGACGTCACGATCGTATGTAGCATGTGGGTTAATAATGACGACACTCACTGACTATCAGGACGGAGCATAATTTCAAGAAGTATGGAATATACGTTCTGTACGTGTGTTTCTTGCGTTCAACCCCGAGGCAGCATCTATATTGTACTTGTGCCCCGTACGTACGACTAGATACAGTATACGTATTGTACGTATGTATTATACAGATTTTCCTTATGTCGCACACAGCTTGTCCCGATACAGCATACAGAATATCCGTATGCACCATACAGAGTGCACATATGCAGCTTACAGACTGTGTGCATGCAGTATATAGATTATACGTATGTCGCGTACAGGCTGGCCATATGTAATGTATGGATTGGATGTATGTAGCTTATAGATTGTCCGTATGAAATATACGGATTTTACCTGTATCGCATACGTATTGCCTTGTTGTAATATATGGATTGGGCATATTCAGGATCTAGATTGTACGTATAGTGCACCATTATTGAAGTGCTGCAACATACTGAGAAATGCAGGATACATTCTTACTGTAATGTTGTCACATATTGTTTTTCTCTGTATGGAAACAAAAATAGCTTAAAATATGGTTGATCTTTTGTGCCAATAATAATAAAATTAAAAATACTACACTTTTCAATCTTAGTTTGGAGCAGTGAAACTGTCCAGAGAAATGTATTTACCTGCAGGGTGTAAGTTTGGACTTCCTGCTAATTCTTTGGAAAGCTACTGCAAAGCCAAGTGTTGAAAAGTGGCACAAGCGTTAATTTTAAAATTATTGGCACAAAGGAGGTTAACCATATGTTAAACTATTTTAGTTTTCATACAGAGTAAATCAATATGTGACAATATTACTGTAAGAATTTATCATACCTTTTGCAATAACTTAGTTGCAGCACTTCAATAATAATGCAAAATGCACAGCCATGTACAATCCTATGTTCAAACTCAAACAAACTTACGTACAGTCATTTATTAAGCCGTTATCATCCATTGCTTGTACAGTCACGAAATTAAATATTCTTCATTTGACAAAATTTGTTTTCCTAAAAACTCAACAATAAATTAACCTATTAGAGTACCGACTTTGGCAGGTTGTCAAGTTATAACTATTAGAAGAATAACAACAAAAAGATCCAAATAAATTCATTTGTTCCCGAGCTATTGGCAAAAGAAAATTTGTCAACTGTCAAATACTTTCTTTTCCGTGTGTACTATATAAAGACGACTTTACCTCATTCTTTTCCTTAATAATATCCTCTTCCAAAATGCAGAAGTTGTTACCACAAGAGGCGTGAATAGGATTTTCCAGAAATAACTTCTCTGCACATTTTAATTAACAGATAAGTTATTTTTTAAATGACGCTATAATTAAAAACATGGTGTCAGCTGAAAACGTGTTCCCTCACAAGATGATTCCTACACAGTACTCGCCATTAAAAATGCAACTTCAGGGAGACAGGGTAGCTACGCCAAAGTTCCCAAGCCGATATCTAATAGTAAGTGTCGAATATGCTTAACCCTTAACATACCAAGCGGGGTACTCTAGGGACCCCAGAGAGTGATATTTAGTGATACTGCCGCAATCATAAGAATCAATTTCTTCTCAATTTTTATATGTATCCTGCAACCCTTTGAGATATTAATTACATGATTAGATCAACGACTCGTTTCTTTAAAAAATACAAAGAATAAAAACACTTGAAAATGTAAAAACTCCATTGTTAAACCTGTGTTTCAGATTTACGAACACAAAAATATAAAATTGTATGAAGAACTGAATAGTGCTCAAATATACATAATATTTGATGTCAACAATGTTCATTTAACTTAAGTATGCTTCTAGACATCCAAAAAAATAATAGTTGGAGTAACCCTCTGCAATACTATGTTGAGAAATTAAAATAATACTTGGGGTCTCCAGAAGACTCCAGCTTGGTAAACAACTTTGAAGACTTAGGCTTGGTACGTTAAGGGTTAAACTTACCGCTGTTATCGCTGTGTGACAACGTGGTGACAAAGGAGCAGAACTGACCCAACATTGACAACCAGAACGACTGTAACACAGCGAGACATCGAGAGGATGTTCTCTTCTGGTATGGTAAGCCATGCGTCTTACGATCCAATGCCACAGCTCATCAACTGTAGCTGGCGGAGTTCACAGGTATGAGAAGCTGTGCAGCCATCGACCAAACATATTTATCCTTCCCTGCTCTATACATTCTGCAAATTTGGACTTCCCTGGATGTATCCTTCTTAGTTCAACATTTTAAGTAACGAGCAGTGTAATAGTCTCATACATTATTTAAAGAAAGAGCGATGATTCTCAGAACTACTCGGAAGTTTCTAGTTTACAATTTTATATGATATATATATATATATATATATATATATATATATATATATATATATATATATACAATAATTTAAAACGGTTATATCAAAGTTTGCAATTCAGAGTACAAAAAGAAGTATAGCTCTCGGAACACTGATTATAGCCAGATAATACCACTAGTAAACTCAACCACACTCAGTACCGTTAGTTGCTTGGTATTGTCTATGAGGCAAAGATCATCGTATCTCATTGCGTGTAGATTTTTGTATTTGTTTAACGCTAAAAATTGTTTGTCGCTAATCGAACCCAGTAACATATATATATACCGACAGGACGTACGTTAGTCACAAGGTTACATGAGTGAAACACTAAATTATTCGATTGACACTTGCGGCCTTGTCAACACTAGAGAAAGGTACAAAGTGATTAAATAAATACGAAACATAGTTAATACAAAATATAGCGATGTATGAAGTCTCCTTTTCATACGATTTGGATAAAGGATACATCTGTAGAGAGCAACATAAATGATTTCTCTGGATAATTTGGATTAGTCCAGAATTCGAACAAAAATAATTTTGAAATTCGTTGTTAAGTCCAACATTTTTTCTTTCTTTCTTCGGATTCTCAATAAAGTTGACTACTGAAAAGCTGAGTTACAGATTTTATGTTAAAACATGTTCACTATACCATTGCCTTATTCACAGAACAATACATTAGTTATTAATGTATGTCTGAAATAATAGTGCTTCGTGCAGATACTTTATCCAATCGGAATTGCACAATGATAAAAAAAATGTTGCAAGGTATAATGTTCTTATTTACAGAGAAAAAGAGTTGAAAGGACTTAACGCTAACAAACATTTTCTTTAAAGAGACATACATTTATTCTAATTTATGGAAGAAAGAAATAATTTGTGGAGCAGTATATTTATTAAGGTTACATATTCGTACAAAAGAATGAAAATATAATCGGGTCTGTCTTCAGAAAGGACGTGCTTTTAGCCACAAATTACACTGCTTCTTTTCGCTGTCTTTCATGCAGAATCCTGGTTTTGTTTTGATGCATGAAATACCTGAAACAAAAATCCAAAAAATATTTAAAATGTTACATTTTAAAATATTTAACATTTTTTTTTAAATTAAATGGACAAAATCTGTTCAGTCAGGTATGGACTTTTGGGTTTCTGGTAGAAAAACGATTAATTAAAAAAAGTGTTTATTGATGCTGAACAACTCGAAATGTATTACTATGCAAAAGTAAGTGGGTACCCAATGGCGTTCGAGGTACTATGGGGTACCTAATGTCTGCATTTTTAGATATGTGGAAATATATGTCTCTAAAATGTAAAGAACTGATATCTGTTTAGTACAGAAAACCGCAACTCGGTAAGCCCTATGGATACCGAGGTATGGGAAAATAAAGAACAACACCATAGAAGTGTGAGGTTTGCGTACCAGATTGTGCAGTTTCGAAAACGTAACTCGTGTGCTAATTTCTACACACACGTAAATTTCGTGAGAGCTAACAACAACCTCAAAAGTAGTTTCAATTCAATACACTACACACACGTCCTTATGGGGGTTTTCGGGTACTATGGCATTCACAGACCTCCCATTTCTAAACATTCTAAAATATATCTTAATAAACTTATAAAGAACGTTACAGGTGTGTGTTTACCGAAACCGCAAGTCGGTACGTTTAACAGTTACCGAAATATGGTGAAATAAATAGGAACACCATAGGTATGTGGGGCTTCCATACTTGACAGTACAGTTTAGAAAATTAATGAAAATATAACTAATGGCTATCAAGATATTGTCAAATAAAGGGAGGACCCACATAATTATGGGGTTTTAGAACATCATGGGTCTAAAAAGATTAAGTTTTAAAATATTTGGAAAATATAATTTGACATTTGTAAAGAGTATTAGAAAAGAGAATAGAGTTACCCAAAACTTCCAGCCAGTACATCTTACAGCTAGAGAGACACCGTGAAATAAAAGAGTATTAGATCTTGAAATTTCATAAAACAACTTTTGATCTTAATAAAAGTTAAATAAGATGGTACTTATATGGGTGAAGAGAGTACCTCACACTCGTCAGGGCAATTCCGATCGAAAGATTAATTCAGCTCGAAGTTTTCTTCGGGCAAATCCAAGCGTGATAATTCCTAGCGTACAAAAAGAATGAAAATTATTTGTCAATATCTAATATAGCAACCGAGATATAAGTAATTATGTATTTTATGACGTCGTA
Organism: Thermobia domestica; assembly: GCF_964235325.1. Classification (NCBI taxonomy): domain Eukaryota; kingdom Metazoa; phylum Arthropoda; class Insecta; order Zygentoma; family Lepismatidae; genus Thermobia; species Thermobia domestica. Next base: position 84,526,726 of record NC_137464.1, on the reverse strand, counting down.
AAAATGGAGACCCACATGGATTTGTACTGTTGAGTCTTTGCTGTAAGAAGAAGAAATTTCAGAAAATTACCGTATATACCTTAATAGACAATTAAATGGGTGCAGGCATGGTGGCTTAGTGGTAGAGTGCGTACCTTTGGTGTATTGGGTCCCTGGTTCGATCCGCGGCCAAGTCAGTTTGTAGTCGACATCGTATTCGTGGGTATTGTCGGGGTACTCCCGTTTCCTCTCACCTTTGCACTCCATCAATTCTATCATCAACATTCATTTGCCTTAATTTCATTTTAAAATTAAATGGGCAGTTAAGTGTGATCGTATCTCTGTGGATTAAGAGAATACTCCAGTGTAGTTTCTGCAAAACATACTAGGTAAACACCCCACCACGAAGTTACTGTGTCCTCACTGATTTAATTGTCTATTAAGGTATATACAGTAGGTTTTTGAATTTCTTTCTTATAGCAAAGACCCAGAAGTACAAATCCTAAAAGATCTCTATTTTTACGTCATAAAACATATGACTCGTTATATTTTGGTTACTATATTAGATATTCACAGGGAATTTTCACTCTCTTACACAGCTCGATGAATCTTTGGAACTGCCTGAAGAAAACCTAGAACTAATCTTTCCATCGAAATTGTAATGAGGTACTCACTTAACCCATAGAAGTACCATCTTATTTAATTTTGTTGGGACCAATAATTTTTCCGAAGTTTCAACATCTCATACTCTTTTATTTTACGGTGTTTCTCTATGTGTTAGATGTACTGGCTGGAAGTTTTAGGTAAACATATTTATACTTACATATTTCTAATACTCTTTACAAATGTCAAGTTATATTTTCAAAAGCTTTTAAACTTTAATCTTAGTAGACTGTAAGATGTTCTAACACCCCATAGAAATATCTAATTATTTGAAGATGGAATTGCTACTGGTGCTTATTAACTTTCCATGACCGGTTTCGGAAATTTTATCATCTAACACGAAAATCTCATACTTGTAATGGTCCTCCCTTTATTTGACAATATCTTGAAAGCCTTAGTCATATTTTAATTCATTTTCCAAATTGTACCTTCAAGTATGCAAGCCCCAAGCCCCACATACATATCGTGTCGCTCTTTATTTTCCCATATCTCGGTATCCGTAAGGCTTACCGAGTTGCAGTTTTCAGTAAACAAATATCAGTTCTTTACATTTTAGACACATGCATTTCCATATATCTAAAATGCAGAAATTAGGTACCGCATTGGAACCCCATTGGAGTACCCACTTACTTTTGCATAGCAGGGTAAAAACGCCAGTGGTTCTCACTTTAAGGTTGAAAACATACTATTTTGTCTCTTCTCTGAGCATCGTGAATCTGTCGGAGCTGTACCATAGTTGGAAAGACTCACTGATCCTTCCTATAATGACCATGTAGTCAGAATTCAAAAAGGAGTAGCCGTTGAAGGAAAACCAATATTTTAAAATCCTTGCACCAGTAGTCGTCACCTTAAAATCAAAATGTTCCAGTAGTAGTCAGAATTTTCTACCAGTGTTCGCTACTCAAATAACTTGACATAATTTATTCAGAAACGCACTGTTTATCAGTTTAAAATTAAGAATAGAGTGTAAAGTACTAATGTTAATAACTGTGCATCACTTTTGGCACTCAAGAAAGAAAATAAAAACGTTTTTACATACTTTTTTAAAGCAATTTCAGTAAGAAAAATGTTAACTGAATTCAAAAGTTAACTGTATATTATTTTAACGTTAAGAGTACAATATTAAATACTATGTTTAATAACTATAGTGACTTTAAGCACTCAAGAATGAAAATAAACATGTTTGTACATACATTTTTAAAACAATTTGAGAAACAAAATAAGTTAACCGAATTCAAAACTTAATTATACATCACCTTAAGATTAAGAATGGACTATAAAATACTGAGGTTAATAATAATGCATTACTGAAGAATGAAAACAAAAATGTTTTTAACTACCTATATTGTATTTACATGTTGTTATTTCTCATTAACATGCTTTTTGATAACGCACGATATGGGCTAGGGGTGCGCACGAGAAATGATTTGAGACTGTCACCTCTCGCAAAGATGTCGCGAAAGTTGTCTCCTCTCGAAATCTGTATCTGTTTCTATTGGAAGAGCTATGCCTCGTCTCGAATTTCGTAACAAAAATTCTGTCTAGTCTCGTGCCGTGCGCAACCCTAATCAGGCCATAGACAAAAACTTCATTTCGGAGGGGTTTCGATAGGGCTTTGTGATATCCAAATTTTGAAATAGATAACCGATATTGAAATACTATTGAAACTTGTTCGAAATATCAAAAAATACAGCAATAACAAAATATAAGCAATATCAAAAATCGAAAATATAGAAATTGATAAAGATCAAAAACATCGATATATCGGTCAAAAATTTCGATATCGATAGTTTGATATTTGAAAATATTAATCGTTCGATCGAAATATCGCACATCCCTTGGCTCCAACTGTTACCACCTTAAAAAAGAATGTGAAAATTGCTAACTACCTAGGTAATCTGTAAGTACCTTAAGACGGGGTTACTTTGCACTTCAGGGTTAACTTCGCACAAAATACGAAAAAAGTTACACAGTCTTCCGTCGGTAAACCCATGAACTGTAAAGAGCAAGTTTTAACTGCCACCGTATGGAAAGCACTCACTGTAAATGCAGACAAAATTTGGAAGATATCACCTACAAGAATTTCCGTAAAAGTTAAGTCGGTTTCGTAGAATTCTACTGTGTATGATGGGACTTCCAAGCAATAGTTGAAACTGAAGGGTGAAACATTGTAAAGTCATAGAAAAATAACACTGGGAGAAGGCTGTTTTGAGCCTCAAATCGTGGTTACTTTGCACCGGGTCAACGTAACCCCTTAAATGGGAAATTCTTACTACTGGCACCTCCTCCCGTCTAACTTTAGGAAAATTTCCTCTTTAGATAGATGTCGAAATGGATTTCTTGTTGGAAAATAAATTACGAACAGCGGCGGATTCAGAAGAATAGTTTGAGAGGGACTTCACACAGAAATACTTCGTTTATTTAGAAATCACTAGACTTTTTGAAGGGCTTGACGGGCATACGCATAGGAATGACTAAATTAGATTTTTTAAAAAGAAATCCTGCAATTTGGGTGGGCTTCAGCCTGAAAGCCCCAAATCCCGTAAATCTTCCACTGATTACGGTTGAGAAGATATTCTTGGATATAAAGAGCAGCCAAGGCAAATCTGTTCACGGAGATTTTTTGTGCTTTTCAGTTGCCATTTTTGTGGGTCATGCTAAACTATCAGAATGTGGCTCCTATTTCGGTACCAGAAAATACATAATTTTCTTTACAAATATCGATAATTCATACTAAGTACTGATACCGGTACCATAATTCCAACATCAATATTTGTAGGCTGCATGCAGTTTTGTGTAAAAAGTGAAATGTATAAATACAGGAGAGAAAACATTGCAGACAAACACTATGTTAGTATGTTGAACATGCTTTTTTGTATGTGGTGCAAAATATCTTCATCTATGGGGTTACTTTGCACCAAAGTTTATATGAAATGAAATCTTTGAGTTTTACGTTCCACGATTTTGCCGGGTATGCTAAAGGAGACGGTGATGATGAGTAATGAATGAAATGGTGGAATGAAGAAAGTGGGAGGAAACGGGACAACCCCGAGAACACACGGTGTTTGTCCACCACAAAGTTCACTTGGCGGGGACTGGGATCGAACCCGGGACCCCAAGCACCAGAGGTGAACGCTCTACCACTGAGCCACCGCGGCCCCTCATATAGAGTACAAGTAACAATATGTTGTAAAAAAAATGGCCCGTCTAGAGGTCATGCAAGCTAAACACCAATACAATTGTTACAAATTTATTTACTAGCACTGTTTAATTATCTACGGTGCTGAACATCGCAACACCAATATCATTATGTCACATCCTTTCAAAACTATGCTAACTGCAAAGTAGACCTGCTTTGCTTCGTAATGTCCAAATAGTTGATTACTGTGCTCGAATGCAGGCAAGTAGCATACAAATTTATGATGTTGAAGGCGTTATTTTTCACAGCTATGAAGAAAAGACATGAAAACGAAAAATAAATCTTTGTTTTACGTCCAACGGTTATGCTATGTATGCTGACAGTCACAACTGAGTATTGAAAATTGATGATCTTGGAATACGATTTGGTGGAATAATGAGGGGGAAAAATAGACATTGATTAAATATAAAATTGAAAAGAAATGAGGGCCTGACGCTCAAATATTTATCTATCTGGCAGCCATCTTGATCCCTCTAAAATATCACGAAGTACTTGATTGATTCTAAACCCAATAATAGTAATAGTAATTATAACAATAAACACAGAATATACCTAGATATAATTTACGCACCTTGAAGTCTAGAAATTAATAATTGCAATCCTCAGCATTCCAATAGAACTTTGGTTTCTCGAAATGAAGATTCGGACATCGGTTTTCTTCTCAAGCAATAATGGGGTACAATAATCAGTTGCAGTCCAAAGCCAAGTCACTAAGCATGAATATAAAAGATTTTGTGTTAAATATTTCAATGTAAATTTCATGAAATACAATTCATTAGTTAGTTACATACAAACTCTTACGCATGTAAGTCAGAATCTACTTGTAATAACTTGTAAATTTAAACAAAATTATACTACAGTTATAGGGACATCAAACATATATTCCATAAGATATATAGGGTGTCTCAAAAGTTCCCTGACATAAAGTAACTCGGTTATTATCAGAGTTACAACAAAATGTAATTGGGAAACCGTCTCCAAATATGATGTTTCCAATGTAAGTTGAAGGAATTTTCGAAATCGTATGAGTCGTTTGTCTGTACACTCTTTATGCGTCCAATGTTAAATGAAAATGCAACGTTGCCATTTACCTGGACCCACAACATAAGTGAATGAAGTTACTGTCTTTTACGTTAACATGTCGATGGCCCATTTCAAACAGTAACTTCATTCACATATGTTGTGGGTCCAGGTAAATGGTAACATTGCATTTTCATTCCACATTGGGCGCATAAAGAGTACAGCCCAAACGGCTCCTCCGATTTAAAAAGTGTTCACTTTAGATTGAAAACAACATATTTAGAAATGGTTTTTCCTCTTACATTTTGTTGTAACTCTGATAACAGAGTTACTCTGTGTCAGGGGACTTTCGAAACACCCTGTATACATCATACGAAGTTCCTTTCTAAATTCTACACGGGTGTAGTTTAATTGAATGTGAGATGGATGATACATTAGGCCGTTTGGGAATACTCACACAGGTGGCCGCCATTTTGGATTAAATTTGTTTGTTATAAATTGGTGGGTAATGTGATATATATATATATATATATATATATATGGCCACGGGCTAGAATTTTCTCAGTATGTCAAATATGCAATCAGATTCCATGGAGCTTAATTTGGTGAAAAGTTATTGCCAATTGAACGTTGTATTTACCTCTTTCTTCTAGATGTAGAACCATACCGTTAGAACGTGAGGAATGTATCGAAATATTCAAACTGTGGGGCGGGAGGAGTGCCTGTGCAGTGGTTACCGATTGCAAACAGAATCATCCACAATGTGACTGTGTTACATGTTGCAGTGTCACAGTAATTAACTAAATTTGAGGAGACGGGCACACTCGTGGACATACGTCGTAGCGGACGATCGTAGACAGCTACAGATGAAGCAACGCCTACGGCAGTGCTGACTTCCTTCTCGATGTGGCCCCAAAGGAGCACACGTCATTTATTAATGCAATGTGGGTTGAGTCATAGGGTCTGCGCGTGTATAAGTGCATCCGTACAAGGTGCAAATGAAGCAACATCTCCACGAGAACGATCTTGGTCGCCAAGTGCAGTTTTGTGACCGAGTTATCGAGTAATTATGGTTAAACTCTAACATTTTTATGCAAATACTCTTTTCAGATGAAGCTGACCTCTACGTAAATGGGAAGGTTAATAGGCAGAACATGCACAATTGGTCACCTGACAACCCCGCGTGCAAGACCCCTCCAACATGACCAGCGCAAAGAAAATTAATTATGGTGTTGGCAGATAAATGAGGAATACGTCTAATCAGTTACTTTTTCATTCCATAAAATTAACTGCGGAATAATACCTCACGCTCGTACAGGGATAGATATTGCGAGCTGCGATGCCCGAGGATGGTACATTCTCGCAGTTTTTTCAACACCATGGCGCTTTCTTCATTATGGATTCGTGGTGCGTCACTACTTGAACAATTCCCTAAAACATGAGTTGATCGACGAGAGGCAGTTGAATGGCTGCCCGATCACCGGACCTAACGCTGTTCAATTTCTAGCTTTGTGGACATGTTAAGCCTATGGTTTGTGCAGTAAATATTCATAATTTTTATCATCTAGAACAAAGTATCGCCATCGTCTGTGCGGGAACCGGTCAAAACCCCCACAGCCAAAACCCCCACACTCAAGAAATGTCAAAACGCCCACACAAACGGTCATAACCCCCACACAAATGGACAAATCTCCCAAACGCACGAACGGTCAAAACCCCCACAGCCAAAACCCCCACACTCAAGAAATGTCAAAACGCCCACACGATCGGTCATAACCCCCACACAAATGGACAAATCTCCCAAATACACGAACGGTCATAACCCCCACAGCCAAAACCCCCACACTGGTAGTCGGTCATAACCTCCAACGGTCATAACTCCCACACAAATGGACAAAACAGCCACACATAGCAACGGTCACAATCCCCACATAAATGGACAAACCCCCCACACAAATGGACAAAACTCCCACATGCAGAAATAGTCACAACTGCCACACAAATTGACAAAACCCCCATACTCATGTATTGCCCTTGTACTTTTTAATAACATTTTTTATTCCACTTAAACTGATGTTGCAACTATTCTTCTTGGGCGTCATAAAGAGCCGCAACAAAGACGTGATATAACGATCATTTCAGAGTGTGGGGGATTTGTCCGATTTTGTGGGTGTTTTGTCCATTTATGTGGGGATTATGACCGTTGCTATGTGTGGCTGTTTTGTCCATTTGTGTGGGGGTTATGACCGATTGTGTGGGCGTTTTGACATTTCTTGAGTGTGGGGGTTTTGGCTGTGGGGGTTATGACCGTTCGTACGTTTGGGAGATTTGTCAATTTGTGTGGGGGTTATGACCGATCGTGTGGGCGTTTTGACATTTCTTGAGTGTGGGGGTTATGGCTGTGGGGGTTTTGACCGTTCGTGCGTTTGGGAGATTTGTTAATTTGTGTGGGGGTTATGACCGTTTGTGTGGGTGTTTTGACATTTCTTGATTGTGGGGGTTTTGGCTGTGGGGGTTTTGACCTAGACCCGTCTGTGCACGAATTTGACCCTATATCCTACTTTGTGTCCACATTAATTGGAAGAAGCTTCTGCAAATGTTTATTGCTCAGTAGGAACATGTGGAACATATACTATAACCAGGGGTAAAAGTGGACCTGAAAAGGTGGGGGGACGGTAGGTAGCGGCATCACTCCACGCCGTTCCTCCTGCCTATCTTTGCCCATTGTACCATTTTAGGGTCTGGGAGACGCCGTACATGTTTTTCGAGGTGAGGAACTGTGTCTCCCGCGTTCCCCCTCGCTTTTACCCCTGACTATAACAGGGAAATGTGTTCGAAGTGGGAACAATCAGAGGGCGTGCGTTTTATTACGATTTTGACTCGACATATCGGCTATCTAAATGTTCAAATGCAGTGAAGTGTGAAGCCTACAAGATTGCATTTCTATTTACATAATGTCTGAAAACCACTGGAAAGCCTCTTTAGTTACGGAGAAAAAATGGAGAGACTGATCCATTGTAAAAGGACGGAGACGTCCATCAAGCCCCACGCTTGGGAGTCAAAAATTGTAAATACCCCAAGAGCCTTCTGTATATGGCCCCACGCTCGGGAAGCCACGTTGTAAATTGTCCTCTCAAGCACAGGTGTGCTGAAATTTGCATACGACATGAAGTGTCAAGCATGTAAATTAGGCTGAGGCTCTGTAGAGAGAAGAGGAAGGAGTACCAGTGATGGTGAGGTGTGTCTCTCTCTCTACATTTGACAGCAGTCTTACGTCACACCTGAGAAGACTGTCTGTCATCGTGGGTTCCATGAACTATGATCTGTTTGGTTGCGGTAGAGACTAAAAAAAAATGTTGAGACTCTTTAAAACAAAACACAAATTTAATTTTGATAGAATAATCAAAAATGCCCCTATGTAGATCTATGCTACTTTTAAAATTAAAAAGAAAATCCCGATTTTGAGATCTACATAGGTCTCATAGTTCATGTTTCCCTACCCTGATTGTACGATCTCTCGAAGCGACTCATGGGCTACACAATTAGTAGCGGCTCATGTAACATGATCTTGAGTCTAATGATTACCAACAGAATACATTAACAAGGAGTACTACTTGCAGTAAGCTAAATGAAGTCGCCGAACGAAGTCCACCTGAAAAGAACAGAAGTTACAAAACATTTTAGATATTTTTGTACTCACCAGGCAGCAAGTAAACCTTCAGGATTCATACGGGAATTGTAGTATGCAACAGACGTATAAGTAAATTTTCATAACTATTTAATATATCCTTGGCGGAATTGAAGTGAACTATTTACACTCGATTTCACAAACAACACTTGTACACGAAAAAGAGAGAGAAAAAAATGATACTCGTTTTAGTGGCCAATATGTTTTACTTATCCCAATAGTTCTAGTCCACGCGTGATTTTGTTTGTAGTTTTCACAGATATGTCCTGCATGAGTCCAGTCTTCACTGTTGTCTGGACCCTCCAATCTGCACGCATTCTTCCGTATATGCGTGACGTACTTTTATCCCACATAGTACGGTTTTTGATGATCAGTCTTGAAGATCACGTTGTCTTCGTCGATCTCTGCATTGGTATCTCTCTGTGAAAAGTTGAGAGTTACTGTCATCACTATCACAGTAAAGGTGACATAGGCTCGTCACGCCTTACTGGATTTTATGTGCTGTGGTTCAAAAAGTCCCACTATTTAACTTTCACAGGTTAAAAAAAAATAAATGTTTCTGCTGATGACAGAGTTGCTATCATATTTGTGTATTAAACACAAAACAAACTGGTTGGAAGTGTGCTCATTGTAAATGTGAGCCACACGGTGAGTCCACCAACACACGTTACTAATCTCTTCATAATACGTACATGTTCTCAGATAATAGTTGGTCTTGGTGTACAACGAAACACCCCTAACTATATGTACGCAAATGTAACTACAGCAAGTTACTTAAAAAAAATACACTCCCGATGGGGTCATATATAGAAGATATTTCCCCTTTTTGCTATCTAAGCACTATGTGATACATGTCATAGTAGTTGCTATTACACTAGCAAAGACATGATAATATAATGTCACTAAATGAAGTGTTCTATGAACTAAGAACTCAAACGAAGTAAAGTCTCACTGAGCGACGTGAAGTGTCTTGTTGCTCTAACCGAAGTGTGTCTGAACGATGTGTCCTGTGTTCAAACTAAGAGCGAACTGTCCCGTGACCTCTCCTGCGATCATAGTTATTAGGTCCGCTGGAACTTGAAAAACCTAGACTCACCTTCAGTCTACCGGTTTTCTTATGGTCAACGTTCTCTCTCTCTTTTGGTGACAACCGAAATTCCTCAATAGGTCACCACTGTTATGCCCTAATATTACATTTATGAATACACTTTGGTGAGTTTCACATATTTTACAAGATTCTTTGATCTTCTATGAAGATTTTGATATATAACACAACACATGTCATGTACCGGAAGACTATTTAAACAATTAAGAAAACAAAACATATTAGAAAAATACATGCTCCCCCTTCCATCAAGCACTCACGTGACAGGTAGTGACATCTATACCCAAACACAGTCTGCAGCGGGGTGTAATCTCAATACAAACTTTTACTGAATTTCACTCATCCCTGCTTATTGAACAAATATGCTGCAAAATCAAACCTTACATTAATAACACTATACAATTTACTATATAAATACATTATAATACATTACTGTCATTACTTTAGGGGTGGTTAATTAATATATATGTCTTCCGGATACATTGGTAGGCAGAAAGCCCCTTCCATCTTTGCAGACGAACACCGTCCAACGAGTTCAAACAACTGCCTGTAAATAGTACTGTCAAAATGTACTGAAAGAGTGCGTGATACTGTCGGACATGTGACATACCGTGTTAAATAATCATAATATATAAACGGTTGCATCCAAGAACCTTTTAAATTTGAATAAAATCAAATTTTCCAAAACCAAATCACAATTTCAAAAACATATTACTCCGCGCTGTGGCTGGCGATAGCTTCGTTTTTATCGGCCTAGAGCCGTGGCGGGGGAGGCGGGTAAGGTGACAAAATACGTCATCAAGTGAGTTTCTAGCACCTTATTGTTCCCAAAAAACAACACTACTGTGTGACTAGTATACAATAGCCATGTACACGACTGAACGGCGCTATATTGGAGAGTAGCCAACCCATCTCTCATCCACTAGTCCTTGACATACAGTTGTAGTCCTGCGTACAACTATTTCTGAATAGTCCAAAATCTAGTCTGGAAACTCATAGTAAGCTGGAAACAGTTGTACCATCCTAGTTGCTATTCGTGGGTGTTCCGCTGGAGGCTATGAGTTTGCTGAACTTCAGTTTGAAAATTTAGAAATGCTCTTCCAGAAAAAAAAAACTTTGTACTCGAAGTTCTTCCATCTCTTCCCATGAAAATGATGTGAATTTAATACGAAGCATATACATCTTGTTGGCTTTTAACATCTAATTATGCATGATTAAATATTTAAATGAATTGATATAAAATATATGTGGTTACACATTTACATATAATTTCCATTTTGATATGCAAAGATTTTGATACGATATTTGCATATCAAAATTTAAATGACGTACGCACTAGGTCTTTACAATTCCCCCCTTTCGATATGTTTTGAGAGTAAAGATACTTTAGCTATCAAAGCTTATCGAAATACATCATTACACACAAGTATATACAATAAGTGCGGACGTAATAGAAAATACTTTAACACAACAATACTGAGTAATACCTAATAAAAACATGAAAGAAAACTTGTTCCCATAATAATCTAATGGCATAATACATACACAAAAGTTTAAACTATTAATGTTACACGTAAAACAAAATATTTACATGAACATAACACGAAGAGCTCAGTTCTTCTTCGTTGTTTCAGCAATCTCTTCTTCAGTTGCTGGCATTTTTCTCTGACTTTCAGGTTCTCTTTCTCTATACCACTTAAGCAAGTAAGCGTTTCTTTTCATCACTGCCACTTTAGTCTGTGGGTCAGCGAGAGTATACACATTCTTGTCAGTTTTAGAGAGGATCAACCAGGGTCCAGAATACATCAGTAATATTTTCTTCGAAATTCCGGCCAAAGCATCAGATTTCGGAAATACACGTGCTAGCACTAGCTGTCCTACATCATATTGTACCAAAGTATGATGGGAATCGAAGTATTTCTTCCTGGCTGCTGCATTCTTCTTCAAGTTCTTGTGTGCTACTTCCACGAAGTAATCCTTATCTACTGGCCGTTCAACTTCGGGTATTTCAAATATTCTGGCAACGTCAGCAGTGGACGAAACTCCCAGATGCAGCTCATAAGCTGAAAACCCTGTACTAATATGTTTAGCACTATTCAAGCATCTTTCTACTTTACTTAAATGTCTTAGCCAATAACGTTGATTGTTATGGCAATACTTTCTCAACATCCTGGTTGTACTCTTCACTACTGTCTCTGCAGGTTCCGCTTGAGGGTAATAGGCAGTAGACATGTAATGTTTCAGTCCTAAGGACTGAATCTCTCTCTTCCACTGATTACTGCAGAATTGAGAACCGTGGTCCGTCAATAGAATTTCAGCTCGCGGACACAGTTTGAGAAACTGTTTCAACTTCTGTAAGGCCGTGTGTGTGGTTGCGCGACAACATGCGAAAAGACCAATTAATTTGGAGGAAATGTCAACAAATACAAGTATGTATTGGACACCACCAATACCTCGCACTAGTGGTCCACAGAAATCTGCTGCGATGAACACACCAGGCTTCTCAGGAATAATAGAGTTTAGTGGCCCACACATGTAGGTGTGAGGGGCAGTAGCCTTCTGACAAATGACACATGACCCGCAGTATTTCCTTATCTGCTCTCTCATTTTTGGCCAAGTGTATGTTTCGACGAGCTGTGGTATCAGCTTCGAAGCGGATAGGTGCCCACTTTCATCGTGGTGGTACTGCAGAAGTGGTCGAACCAAAACTTCTGGTATACAAATCTTTACACCATCCTTGTCTCTTTTACATAATCTTCCACTAAACAAAATATATTCGTGATGCTCACTCTTGATTTTCTTCGACGTTTCGGCACTCTGTGTCGCCTTCTTCAGAGGACCGTAAAAGGCATCTGATGATTGCAGTTCTGGCAACACTGCAATTAACTTCCGAAGTTCACACGGAACTTCCTCTAACAATGACATTAATGTCTCACGTAACACAGGCTTACTGTCAAAGTTTGTCACGTTACTAGACTGTGCTGGGTAGCGTGAATGATAATCCGCTTTATTGTCTTTTGAGCGAACAAATTCGAATGAAAAATCTAAATTTGCGAGCCCTAAGGCCCAACGTGTGATACGTTGATTCGTCAATCGACAATGTAGGATGAACTTCAATGATAAGTGATCGCTGCGAACTCTAAATTTCCTTCCTATCAAATAATATTTGAATTTAGCTACACCCTCTACTAAGCTCAAAAGTTCCTTTTCAGTAATCGAGTACGCCCTCTGCGCACTATTGAATACTTTTGAAGACATCCCAATGATCCTGTCTTCTCCATTGTCGTCTATCTGATATAGGATACTATTACAACTCCTATCACTTGCATCCACTTCTAAAATGAATTCTTTATCAGGAAGTGGTTTCTTTAAAACGATTTCTTCTTGAAAAATCTCTTTTATTTTTACCAAGGCATCATCATGCACTTTTTCCCATTTAAATTTCGTATTCTTCTTCAGAAGATCAAAAAGTGGAATTAGTACCTCAGAATAACGATTACTGAAGGGACGATAATGTTGGAGGAAACCTATCAACTGTCTAACTTCCTTCACCGTCTTTGGAGGTCTAAAATTTACTACTTTCTCCATCTTTTCCCTGTCTTTTCTGATTCCTTCAGCAGACAACTCGAAACCTAAAAGTTTGACATGTGTGCGTGCAAAAACACATTTCTTTAATCTGAGCGTTATTCCGCCAGTTTCCAGCCTAGTGAAAACTTGGTCTAGATGGTCTAAATGCTGTGTAAAATTGTACGAGCCTACCGCTAGGTCATCGACGTATGTTTGACAAAAGCTCTTTACATCATCTCCTAGTACTAAATCAAGTGCCCTTATACAGGAAGATAGAGACGTCTTTGTACCAAATGGTAGTCTGACGAAGCAATATGAAATGCCTTCGTGCACAAATCCTAGATACTTCTGAAATTCCTCTTTTACACGTACTTGAAAGAAAAAATCTACTGCATCGAAAACAGAAAAAATATTTTTGTCGCTCAACTCTTGTAAAACATCAATGGCGGGGATTGGTTGGTCTGTTTCTGCCAAAGTGACCCGCGAAAGAGGGCGCCCGTCGATACATAGGCGTAACTTCCCATTCTTCTTCGGTACTACAACTAGTGAATTGCTATAAGGCGTGGCAGCCTTTTTCACTATTCCCCATGCTAGAAAACGATTAATCTCATTCCTGACCTGATTCTGATAACAATGTGCAAACGGGAACATTTTTGAACGAATCGGTTTTGTGTCGGTTAGATGTATCTCATGTTCATAACCTCTAATGCAACCGGGTCTCTCATCAAACAGCTGTTTATGTCTTATGAGGAGGGAGGTGAGTTCTGCTCTCTGAGAATCAGTGAGATCAGTGTAGCCATCTACGTGCTCTTTTATATCACGCTCACTCGCGCGCGTTTGAAAATTTTTCCACTCTTCTGGTGAAAATACGGTTCTGGCCAATTCTGTGGGCGTCGGGTATCCTCTAACCTGCGACTTTACGGGTGGGTTGCTCTCAATTAGCCTATTCTTCCCTATCTCCGTACCCATCTCATGATTGCCAACTTGTCTACCTCTTACAAGTGAATAACCGTTACTTGGATCTCCGCCTTCGAGATCGTCAAAACTAAAAATCTCCTCAATATTTCTAAGCACTAGATCTTCATTTGATATTTCGACGTCTTTGAAACTTACATCTACTTCTACTGGCTTCTTCAAACTGAACACCCCTCTCCCATAGTCTAACACAGCGCCAGTCTCAGCAAAGAACTGAGAACCAAGAATCAACTTTCTATTCAACCCTTGCACTACTAATGACACAGTTTCAAACTCTTCTCCATTGATAGTTACTTGTAATAAAATCTGACCAAGAATCTTAGCCACACTACTTCCGAATGCTGATGTTACTTTCATATTATTTGTTCTAAGGAACGCAGGTCTGGGGTTACTATTCTGTACTGTTTGCCACAATTCACTACTGATCGCGTTGATACTCGAACCTGAGTCCAACAAGCCAAGTACCGGTTGAGCGAATACGATAACTTCAATTTCAGGTAAAGTTATCACATTATTTCTAACAACTAGGTCATCACTAGTGTCCAATAAATTATCAAAAATAGCATTTGCTTGATCATATTCTGTTCGATTCAACAGTATTACATTTCCATTTCTCAATCTCAATTCTAATTTCTCATTATTTGTATCAAAATTTACTAAATTTTCTTTAAAATGATTTTTCTCAATAATTTCCTGGCACTGATTACAATTATCACTAGCATTTTCATTTACTTCCTTGACCAATGTCTCATTTTCATCTATTTCATTTCTCGAAATTTCCAGCACACATTCAGTTACATCATCCGACCTCATTGGTGTGTAATCGCTATCCTGAGATTCCACGCTAATGGGATTCCAAATGTGTGCCGAATGTCCTCAGTTACGAGAAACATTCAGGACACGCCCATTGTTGTCGGACTGTACTTGTCTCGAAGTACTTGCCCGAGTCTCGTCTCGTGTATCGTACACTTCAAGAACTTGTATCTGTTCGTCTCTACTATTTCTCATCTGGTGGTTAGGCCTATTCCTATTGCCTCTGTTGCTTCCTCTTGTACCTCGGTACGAACTAGTTCCATTCCCCCTGAATCGATTCTGTCGGGATTCATTTCGAGGATTACTACTAGGCTCACTATTCTCATTAGACCGTTCTAGTCTGCCCCTACTATTTCTAGTATACTGCCCCTGCTGTGCCCTGTTACGTCTCGTGTTACGTTTGAAGTTCCCCCCTGCTGATTGATTGTTTTCTGTCACTTCAATCATATTTATGTTTCTTCGCTGCTGGTTATTACCGTTCTCCCTGTGCGTTAACTGTACTTCATTCACTAACGCGAGCAGCTCTGAGATGCTTTGTGGCTTAGCACTAATCAAACACCTACATATCCACTGAGGAAGCTGTCTCGGTAGTAACTTCAAAAGATTTTGTTCGGACAAGGGAGGGTCCAAAACAGCATTTCTCTGCAGCTGAGTGAGAAGGTACTCACTAGGCTGTCTGAAAATTCTAGGGTCATAATGACTCATGAGCAGGGTTGCACGCAAGGACGCTAAACGATCGGAGCTTAAGTAGTTTTTCTTAAATTCCTCTATGAAACTAGTATAGTCGGTGATCTTGTGTTGCATCACTTTGTACCATTGTAGACTGATTCCTCTTAACGAGCGTGTTAAGAAGCTCAGTCTATGCTCTGGCGCTACTCCAGTTAGCTCGAAATAATTATCTAAATCTACTAGATAATTATGGGTAGCTGATTCGTCCTCATTTCCATTGTATGTCGGTAGTTTCAGGTCTCTGTGCAAGAACGAGTTCATTGCAGTGGCAAGTTGGGCAGCTTCGCCACTACTCTGAACTGTGTGAACGCTTCCGTGTCCTCCCACACGCGATGTTGATGGCACAGGTTCCCTACTATTACTCGACAACAGTTCAGGCGGGGCTAACAAATAGCTCGTGCTGGGACCACTGTCGACAACTACTCTCTCCTCTGTTTGTTGTGTCTCGTTCTCGCTAGAACGAGACGACAACCCGTCTCGTGCAGTTAGTAGTGTCTCTATCTCTAGTCGTGAACTTTGTTTTACTTTCTGTATCTCACGAGACATTTCGTCTCGGAGATCCTTGATTTTGTCTCCCAGCTGTGCTGTGGATTCAGATCTCAGTGCAAATTCACTTTGCACTGTCTGAAGTTCAGCTCTTATTTCGGCCTGACTGCCTACAATGTTATCTATACTTCGATCAACTCTCTCCATTCGCAAGTGCATGCTCTCTACTGCATGATCTATGTCTGTTTGTTTGGTGGAGAGGTCGCCTATCCTATCACCGAGGTCCTTCGATCGATTCTCGACATCGTTTATTTGAACTGTCAGTGAACTGTGAGCATCTTTCACTGACTGTTCAACTTTTCGGATCACACTACTACAGGATGCAATAGAGACTTCATTAGACTGTACCCTGTCGCTAACTTGTTCTAATGAAGCCTGTATCCTTTGACTTGTACACACGAGCTGTGTCTGCAGCTCCATGTTGGAGGTGTCAAGTCTCCTATTCACTGACGCAATTGACTCGTTCAATTGCTCAAATTTCTTATTATTCTCTACTACAAAAGAATCTATTTTCGCCGTAAACGATTTCTCTAACTTCTCATTAGCTGACTCTACTTTCGCTGAAATAGATTCCAGAAACCCGTTCAAAAGCCTGGATAAGTCTACAGCCGTGACGAATTGAGCTCCGGACTGCCCACTTCCGGTCTCTACGACTTGACTTCCGGTAGGTACTACATCACTTTCCCTGGGTGTTGCCTCAGCTGTGTTTTCCTGGACAGGTTGGCCACACTGTCCATCAGCTGGGTCACTGTTTTCTCTCTCAGTGACGTCACCGGAACGTAGGTGACTGTCACCGGTTCCTGAACCTACTACATCTTCAGTGGTTCTTTCTACGCCTGTTTCACTATGCATATTATCTATCTCATTTGCATTCTCTGAGCTATTGACGGTAACATTATTACTCGTTCTATCTTCATCCAGCCCAATACGCTGAGCGTACACGTCAGATCTAAATTCTTCTTCCATCTTACGCGTCTGAGCTCTCGTTACCGGCATTTAATCACTAACAAAACAAAACTCTAATTTGCCTAATGGTTATTACACACAAAATCTTTCCCCCCTAATTTTATGCAAATACACATGAAAAAACTTTCTACTCATAATAAACACTCTTCAAGAACAAATATAACACACTGTAATAAGGTTCTTGGATACTATGGGGACTATGTTTCAAACTATCACGCGGCATAAGAGATAATAATAAAAAATAGAAAGTTACTGCTCTACCCTTGTACTTCTGTTGGTGTATCAAGGTAGGTACCCTTTTCGGCTTACGCTGCTAGCGTATGCTTAGCCCCTAAAGCTCGGGCGCCAAAAATTGTAAAAGGACGGAGACGTCCATCAAGCCCCACGCTTGGGAGTCAAAAATTGTAAATACCCCAAGAGCCTTCTGTATATGGCCCCACGCTCGGGAAGCCACGTTGTAAATTGTCCTCTCAAGCACAGGTGTGCTGAAATTTGCATACGACATGAAGTGTCAAGCATGTAAATTAGGCTGAGGCTCTGTAGAGAGAAGAGGAAGGAGTACCAGTGATGGTGAGGTGTGTCTCTCTCTCTACATTTGACAGCAGTCTTACGTCACACCTGAGAAGACTGTCTGTCATCGTGGGTTCCATGAACTATGATCTGTTTGGTTGCGGTAGAGACTAAAAAAAAAAAATGTTGAGACTCTTTAAAACAAAACACAAATTTAATTTTGATAGAATAATCAAAAATGCCCCTATGTAGATCTATGCTACTTTTAAAATTAAAAAGAAAATCCCGATTTTGAGATCTACATAGGTCTCATAGTTCATGTTTCCCTACCCTGATTGTACGATCTCCCGAAGCGACTCATGGGCTACACAATTAGTAGCGGCTCATGTAACATGATCTTGAGTCTAATGATTACCAACAGAATACATTAACAAGGAGTACTACTTGCAGTAAGCTAAATGAAGTCGCCGAACGAAGTCCACCTGAAAAGAACAGAAGTTACAAAACATTTTAGATATTTTTGTACTCACCAGGCAGCAAGTAAACCTTCAGGATTCATACGGGAATTGAGGTATGCAACAGACGTATAAGTAAATTTTCATAACTATTTAATATATCCTTGGCGGAATTGAAGTGAACTATTTACACTCGATTTCACAAACAACACTTGTATACGAAAAAGAGAAAAAAAAATGATACTCGTTTTAGTGGCCAATATGTTTTACTTATCCCAATAGTTCTAGTCCACGCGTGATTTTGTTTGTAGTTTTCACAGATATGTCCTGCATGAGTCCAGTCTTCACTGTTGTCTGGATCCTCCAATCTGCACGCATTCTTCCGTATATGCGTGACGTACTTTTATCCCACATAGTACGGTTTTTGATGATCAGTCTTGAAGATCACGTTGTCTTCGTCGATCTCTGCATTGGTATCTCTCTGTGAAAAGTTGAGAGTTACTGTCATCACTATCACAGTAAAGGTGACATAGGCTCGTCACGCCTTACTGGATTTTATGTGCTGTGGTTCAAAAAGTCCCACTATTTAACTTTCACAGGTTAAAAAAAAAATAAATGTTTCTGCTGATGACAGAGTTGCTATCATATTTGTGTATTAAACACAAAACAAACTGGTTGGAAGTGTGCTCATTGTAAATGTGAGCCACACGGTGAGTCCACCAACACACGTTACTAATCTCTTCATAATACGTACATGTTCTCAGATAATAGTTGGTCTTGGTGTACAACGAAACACCCCTAACTATATGTACGCAAATGTAACTACAGCAAGTTACTTAAAAAAAATACACTCCCGATGGGGTCATATATAGAAGATATTTCCCCTTTTTGCTATCTAAGCACTATGTGATACATGTCATAGTAGTTGCTATTACACTAGCAAAGACATGATAATATAATGTCACTAAATGAAGTGTTCTATGAACTAAGAACTCAAACGAAGTAAAGTCTCACTGAGCGACGTGAAGTGTCTTGTTGCTCTAACCGAAGTGTGTCTGAACGATGTGTCCTGTGTTCAAACTAAGAGCGAACTGTCCTGTGACCTCTCCTGCGATCATAGTTATTAGGTCCGCTGGAACTTGAAAAACCTAGACTCACCTTCAGTCTACCGGTTTTCTTATGGTCAACGTTCTCTCTCTCTTTTGGTGACAACCGAAATTCCTCAATAGGTCACCACTGTTATGCCCTAATATTACATTTATGAATACACTTTGGTGAGTTTCACATATTTTACAAGATTCTTTGATCTTCTATGAAGATTTTGATATATAACACAACACATGTCATGTACCGGAAGACTATTTAAACAATTAAGAAAACAAAACATATTAGAAAAAATACATGCTCCCCCTTCCATCAAGCACTCACGTGACAGGTAGTGACATCTATACCCAAACACAGTCTGCAGCGGGGTGTAATCTCAATACAAACTTTTACTGAATTTCACTCATCCCTGCTTATTGAACAAATATGCTGCAAAATCAAACCTTACATTAATAACACTATACAATTTACTATATAAATACATTATAATACATTACTGTCATTACCTTAGGGGTGGTTAATTAATATATATGTCTTCCGGATACATTGGTAGGCAGAAAGCCCCTTCCATCTTTGCAGACGAACACCGTCCAACGAGTTCAAACAACTGCCTGTAAATAGTACTGTCAAAATGTACTGAAAGAGTACGTGATACTGTCGGACATGTGACATACCGTGTTAAATAATCATAATATATAAACGGTTGCATCCAAGAACCTTTTAAATTTGAATAAAATCAAATTTTCCAAAACCAAATCACAATTTCAAAAACATATTACTCCGCGCTGTGGCTGGCGATAGCTTCGTTTTTATCGGCCTAGAGCCGTGGCGGGGGAGGCGGGTAAGGTGACAAAATACGTCATCAAGTGAGTTTCTAGCACCTTATTGTTCCCAAAAAACAACACTACTGTGTGACTAGTATACAATAGCCATGTACACGACTGAACGGCGCTATATTGGAGAGTAGCCAACCCATCTCTCATCCACTAGTCCTTGACATACAGTTGTAGTCCTGCGTACAACTATTTCTGAATAGTCCAAAATCTAGTCTGGAAACTCATAGTAAGCTGGAAACAGTTGTACCATCCTAGTTGCTATTCGTGGGTGTTCCGCTGGAGGCTATGAGTTTGCTGAACTTCAGTTTGAAAATTTAGAAATGCTCTTCCAGAAAAAAAAAAAAAAACTTTGTACTCGAAGTTCTTCCATCTCTTCCCATGAAAATGATGTGAATTTAATACGAAGCATATACATCTTGTTGGCTTTTAACATCTAATTATGCATGATTAAATATTTAAATGAATTGATATAAAATATATGTGGTTACACATTTACATATAATTTCCATTTTGATATGCAAAGATTTTGATACGATATTTGCATATCAAAATTTAAATGACGTACGCACTAGGTCTTTACACCATCCATCGTGAACAACTTTCTGAAAAAAAAAATAGCCCCTTACCTTGTATCAGAGAATTATACACGAAAGTGCTCAAAAACCGAACTTTTAATATTAACAATTTCCAGCGGGAAAACTCCTGGACCACACACTCGAATGAGGGGTATTTCAAACTCCCGTAAGATTCGCCCCCACTGCAATCCCCTAAATCCGCCCACGCTCAAACCACGACGCTTATAAGACTTCAGACAAGACGACACATACCAACATACGAAAGAAACAATTGAATATGGCACATCAAAATATAAACTAATGAACTTCTTTGAAAACACCTCATTTTACAAACAAAAGGTAGAAAAAGGTAAAAAAATGTCAGTATTGTCAACTGAGAAGTTACTTCTACATGAGAAATAAAATCTTTGTCAATATATAAAAATGGATTTATTAAAGGTATTTAGCATTTATTCTTCCCTGAAGGTATATCTTGATCACTAAAAAACCAGAAACGGTATGTCTCTATCACTGAAAAAAAAAAAAAAACAGAAGGGCATGACATACTACATATAGTCTCACTTGGTTCACTGCCAATAACATTTCACCAGAATAAGTTAAATGATATCTGATTGCACATTTGACATCCTCAGAACATTTTAGTGCATGGCCATGTATCACACTACCCACTTATCATCCGTATTACAATTTCGAATCTAAGATGGCGACCGTCCGCGTGATGTAATCCGAAATATCCTTCTGGGCATAATGTGTATCTCTTATCTCGCACTCAATGAAACTACATCCCTGTAGTTTTCAGAAAGGATGACAAGGGACTTCTGATGCATCCTGTATATAACAGTTGTATCAATAATGAAGTTGGAAGTATGTCATCTAGATCGTTGTTTCCAATTTAACCTAATGTCTTGCTGGAAAGGGAATATTTGTTGAAATCTGAGTTTTACGTGCGACGGATATACCGGCTAGGCTAAAGGAGACGCTGATGATGATATAATGAATGAAATGGTGGAATGAAGAAAGTGGGAGGAAACGGGAGAACCCCGAGAAAACCCACTCACACGGTGTTTGTATACCACAAAGTTTACTTGGCGCGAGCTGGGATCAAATCAAAGACCCCAAACACCAGAGGTGAACGCTCTACCACTGAGCCATCGAGGCCCGACAGGAATATTTGTTGAAGTCTACTGTCTTCTTCACTACCAAGGTTACACAAAAATGAGCCTACGGTTTTGATGGAATTCGAACCAACATTATATGTATACTCTCTCAGCGAGAATCAAAGCTGGCACCAAGTTTACATATGCGCGCGCATTGTATGTTACTTATATAGCTCACAGAGCTATGGGCGAGCAAGCAAGGCACGTGCCCCGGGCGCGTGGTTGGAGGGGCTACTAAAAGAGAGGTTATATATTAGTACTTTTCCGTTTTGGTGTTTAATACTTTTCATCAGAGTGCGAAATCATGAAATCAAAGTGGGGGAGACTGAAG
The DNA here is from genome assembly GCF_964235325.1 of Thermobia domestica. Lineage (NCBI taxonomy): Eukaryota > Metazoa > Arthropoda > Insecta > Zygentoma > Lepismatidae > Thermobia > Thermobia domestica. The sequence goes on along the minus strand of NC_137464.1, from coordinate 84,504,508 downwards.
GACTGAAGAGAGCGAGAGAGAGGAAAAAACAAAAAAAAAGCTGTGCAGTTTTACACTTCAAAGAATTGTAGTGAAATGAGAAGGTCAGAATTCAAGATGACTTTCGGATGCTTGGCACGAAGAAAAACATTGCAAGCAATTAAAAAAAAAAACTTAAATAATGTGATATATTTTGTAGGCTTTGGATATGTATGTTTTAGTTGGCATCAACAATTATTGGTGTGTTTTGTCACAATTGACAGTTTAGGGCAGAGGCGGTCACTCAATGGAATGAAGGGAATGAGTCATTCCCCTGTGATATAGGAATAAAATAATATTATAAAGTACTGAAATAGTTTACTTAAGCTTCAAATTATTTATGTTAAAACCTTTTTATTTTACTTATTTCTAAGTTTAAATACGCCAGAAGCTAACGTAGATAGTCATTCCAACGCGCAGCTCTTTCGATGCATTTTGCGCAGCGCCCTAGTCGGAACGAGCCGGCTCAATTGCCTTGCCGTGCCGTGGTGTTGCGAGTGGGAATGCATTTTTGTAAGCATTCCGTAGAAACAAGTGTGTGCGGGTGTAGTGCGATATATTTTTTTTTTTTTCGTTTCGAACTGCAAATTGAAATAGCCTAAACTGTTTCGCGGAGTAAATATTTATTTTAATGAGTTAAAATTTGGATGTTCAGGATTATACTTGGTTTCTTCAAGAAAAACTTGGATTATTTCGCAGGTTTGTAAAGTGCATGTCTTTCCTAATACCTGTGTCGGCTATGCTAGGAAGGGAATGACTATCCAGTTTGCATTCCATCAGCTTTAACCTATGGCAGCGTCGACGCAAGCCAGTGAGGAGAGTGGGGTGGGGGAAATACAAGATTGTGCATGCGTGTTAGAAACTTTAAAAGGGCGGTCATTTAATTCCTTTAGTTTTCAAGATAAAAAAGAAATAATTTCACAAGGACGATATACACCCGATCTGACACATATACAAACAAAAACAAAACGCTGTATTCGTCATTTTAATAAGCAACAGTATGAAAAGACAGACTGGTTATTTGGTTGTAGGAAAACTTCAAAATTGTACTGCTGGCCTTGCCTGTTATTTTCAAACGAAAAAGGCACTTGGAATCAGTCAGGGTTTGATGACATGAACAATTTATTGAAAGCTACGCAACGTCATCAGCAATCACAAAATCATATTCGATCGCAAATCTGTCTCACAACTTTTGGCTCAGTACGAATAGACTTTCAGCTAGACCACCAACTTAAGCAAGAGACTATTAAGTATAACGAGCAAGTGAAAAATAATAGAAAAGTAGTACGACGATTGATTGATGTAGTTATATTCTTGGCTTGTCAAGAACTTAGTTTTAGAGGCCACGTGGAAGATAAAGACTCTGTTAACAGGGGGAACTATATTGAATTACTTCAGTTATTAAGAAAATATGATGAAGTATTAGACAACCATTTTCAAACAGCTACAGTATTTTCGGGACTGTCAAAACACATACAAAATGACCTGATTCAAAGCGTTGCCACTGTCATAATAAATGAAATTAAAAAGGAAATAGCTGATTCATCTTTCATTTCTGTGATACTAGACGAAACGAGTGATATATCATCACATTCTCAACTCTCAACAGTTGTAAGGTACATTCTTCCCGATGGAGAAGTTGTTGAACGATTTCTGGGCTTTACAGATGTCAGCTCAAATCGCACTGCAAGCGCTTTAGCACAACACGTTTTCCAAACTCTCGAGAAGTATGATAGTGGTTCCAAACTAGTCGCTCAGTGTTATGACGGTGCTGCAGTCATGTCTGGCGAAATTAATGGCCTTCAGAAGAAAGTTAGGGATAAATATCCTGATGCATTGTTTATTCATTGTTTAGCACACCGGCTTAATTTAGTACTCTCTCAGTCAGTGTCGGCTATCAAAGAATGTAAAATTTTTTTCATGACACTTAGTAGTTTTGCCTCTTTCTTTTCAAATTCCACTAAACGGATGGCAGCTTTAGATTCAGAAGTTAAGAAGAGATTTCCTAAAGTATGTCCCACTAGATGGAATTACAATTCAAGGCTTATTGAAACAATAGTAGAGTACAGAAATGAGTTGACGAATCTGTTCTATACTATTTTAGATAATCCACAAGAATGGGATAAAGACACATATCATGAAGCCCGGGGATTTGATTCTGTGCTTTCTGACTTTGAGTTTAACTTCTTGCTACTAACGTTCAGCGAAATATTTTGTTTAACGGGCTCCCTCTACGACGTACTCCAGACCAAGTCACTTGATATAAATTACTGTATTAAAAAAATGAAGGAAACAGAGGAAATTCTGAAAGTCAAAAGAAATAATTTTGATTCAGTATGGAACAATTGTGTCGCAAATGTAGGCCCTCCCAGGAAAAGACGTTGCACAAATGACGGTAGTGATATGAAAACACATTATCGTCGTTTATATTGTGAAATATATGACGACATATGCAGCCAGATTGAGCTTAGATTCAGTAATTTAGGAAAATTGACATTTCTTCAGTTACTTGATGAAAAGAACATACAAAAACCATTCCCAGATGCAGAATTTTCTTCCCTGAAAGAAAGTTATGGTCAATACTTCGATTTTGCCCGGCTCAGAAGCGAACTCTGCGTTGCATATTCTACAAATGAATATTTACCAATGGGTGTTCCAAAACTTCTTATCTATTTGAAAAGGACTGGATTGTCATCGTCTGCTTTCAAAGAACTCTATAAACTTTGTAGTCTGATTGCCACAATACCAGTTACAAGTTCTACTGCTGAACGCTCTTTTTCTGCACTTAGACGAATTCACACATTCTGCAGAAACACTCAAGATCAAGAGAGACTGTCTGATCTATCCTTGATATCTATTGAAAAAAAGTTGGTGAAATTGCAACAAGCTGAAAGTGATGATGAGTTTTATAATCGAGTGATTGAAGAGTTTGACAAAAAAGGGAGGAGAATAGATTTAAAATTTAAGTGAGGCAGTAGATTTTATAATAGGTTGATTCAAGAGTTTTTCAAGAAAGAAATAATATACCTAAAATTTAAGTTACATAGTGAATTTTATGATCGGGTAATTGAACAATTTGACAAGAAAGGAAGAAAAATAAACTTAACATTTAAGTGAAGTGTTAAACAGTGGTGACTTTTTTTTTAGCGGTTGATTGAAGAATTTGACAGAAAAGGAAGACGAATAGACTTAAAATTTAGATGACATGGTGAATTTTATAATCGAGTAATTAACGAAGAATTTGTCAGGAAACGATGGAAAAATTTAAGTGACAAGTGAGTACTATTATAAAATATTTCAGTTGTTTGTAGTATTAGGTACCATAACAATTGCTTCCCTCATTCTATAAGTCACCGACCGCCACTGGTTTAGGGAGAGACTAGGCTAACTGACAATTTTAACTTTCTGAAAGAAAAGGAAACAAATGAAAACAGCACGTTACAAAGGATACGTCTGATATTCATAGTTTGGCTTAGTATACAACAGGGGTGGATCCAGGATGGACTACTGGGGGGCGGTGGGTTGTAATGCCACTACTTACAAGCTATCGCTACTTTTAAGAGATTCAACTCTGGGTGGATTTTATTTTATATTAAAATACACAAAGTTTCCTCTTCTTGGGGGCGATAGACTCTCCCTGGATCCGCCCCTAACTCAGGACAAGCTTCACCGACAAGTGGTTGAGGCAAAGGTCAATTAATGACATTGGTATGCTGTTCCGTCAAAATCTCAATCTTGACCTGGATGTAGGTTAGCCTGGTCCTCACTGAACCCCTCAATTGAATGTTTAATATGTAAATTAGGCACTCCTACATCACAAACAGTAAATATATCCTACCTTATTCTACGTTTTTAAATGCATTTCTACAACTGATTGTAACTTTAAAGGTTCTCGTGAAGATTAGCTGGCGGAGGTTACCTGACATAGCCATGAGTTATCAAATTAACAGTTGTGCATCGTGGGTGATGATAATGATCCTGAGGTTAGATGTTAAATTGGACTCGAGAGCGGAACAAGGGCTGATGTTATTCGTGTCTCAGACAGGGCATGAAATGGAACGAATATGAAAATAAGGTTCCTGTAATAGTTTTCCACAGGGTTTGTAAGATTTTCGAAACACTTGGCATTTTTTTTATCAAGACTTGACATTTTTTAAAAAAAGAAACCAAGACTTGGCAATTTCAAGTTTCATCCCCCTCCCAATCTTGTAATGCTCGCTACGCCGCTGTAAGCAATACATATTTTCGACAATATTCGTTGTTCATCCGTTTCCGCTGGGTTACAACGTGGTAAGCTGCATATGGGACTTTTAATAGTGTTATTATAATGAGAAAGAACTGCAAATTATGTTGATGTTCCTAAAAGAGGGAAATTGAAAGAGAAATTAAATTAAAAATAAATAAGGGAGAGAAAAGTAATTACTTGAAAATAAAAATAAAGTCTTTGAGTTTAATGTCCCACGATTATGCTGTTAGGCTAAGGGAGACGGTGATTAAAGCAAGTTAATGGTTATGGAATATTTGGTGGAATGAGAAAGTGGGAGGAAACCAAGTCCCCGAGAAAACCTACAAGCACGTATATGAAAATGAAGTAAAACATACACTGGACTATGCTTTCTTTGTCTAGCAGAGTCATAGTTTGGAATCGAAAATGTGTTTTGAATCCTTGTATTTAGAGACTGAGAGTGTAAGTAACGAAATCACTTAATACATCCATTAAGATTTCGGAAAGCGAAATCTAAATTTAGGTAAGCTAACTCCATGTACTAACTGCTTGCATCCGCTTCGTACATTGTTCGAAGGGTCACGAAGCAAATCACCTCATTTAGTCTACACATACCTAGTACTAATGTTAATTACCTGCTTCGTTTGGATTCGATCATTCGGAACTATTTTACTGGTAGCATATATTCGTTCGTTTAGCCAGGATTTCGTAATGGAAGGGGGTGTGTGACTTGAAATACTGTGGTTACAACACCAGGGGATCGATCAATCTAAACTATTTTACTGACTACATATCCATATTGATTTGTTAGGACAATAAAATGAGGATATGTTAGTAAGTATTTTAATTAAAGAATTATGAAGAAATCTTGCGTAAAAGAATAGAAAAAGGTATTAACAAAGACATAGTCTTCCGAGGTCATTCGAACTCGGTTCTTCTTGTCTTCTTTCTATTTCTCTTATCTTAGTTTAATGCCGTCAAGGATAGCAACGAGATCTCTTTCGGGAGTAAAGACATCCTATAAAATGGATTAGTGTTGCCGCGAAATTCAAAATGGTTCATATTATTGGTAATTCTGGGCATTGCTTAAGTTCTAACTGACAGGCTATCTGAAAGAACCGGTTTATCGATCGTCATTTTAGTCCATAGGGTTACCGGCGCAAATCCCGGGGGGATGAGGACATGTCCCCTCCAATCTTAGAAGTGTGGGGGGACTTTCCCCTCAATAATCCGATTTGAAATGCGTTTTTGGGGGAGAAATGTGATGATTTGTGTCCGATTGCCACAAAGGAAAGTAAGATGAAATGATGTCCCCACCCCAGAATAAGCCTTCAATCTGCCCGCCTCACAATTTTGAAGATAACTCTGCTCCCCTGATCCTCCGCAGCATTGTTTTTCAACTTCATAAATATTTTGAACATCTTTAAAAAAATTATGAGAACTGTCTTACGCGTCCCTCTCAATGTTGAAGACAGATTTGCGCCGCTGCATAGGGTTAACATGGAGCTAGATGGAATTCGGAATGTTCCGTTACAATAATATCCAATTTCAACTCGACCCCCCCCCCCCGTTTCCTCCACACAAAGCTCCTCGTAAGAAAGAGTAACCAAACGCTTCTTGTAGCTTTATATTTTTGAGGCTGATTCATCTGTTTCATCTTTCCTTAATATTTTTCATTTCTGGATCCAAAGGGGGGTCTGGACCCACCCCTCTGGCTACGTGCCTGCTTCCCGTAAAAAGCTTCATTCGAACCCTGAATCAAACAACTCCATCTGTAAAGCAGTGCTAAGTTGATTTTAATATCCTTTTCTGCAACGAGGCTGTATGAGACGTGGACTTACTGATTAACATGGACTCCGAACCACTCCCGCCGGGAATCGAACGCGGGTTTCCCACACCAAAGGCGCGTACGCTAACCACTTAGCCATGAAGGAGCTCATCTCTAAAGCAGTGTAAGCAACAACAACAACAAAAAAAAGAAACAAACACACACACGCACACACATATATATATATATAGAGAGAGAGCTCCTTCGTGGCTAAGCGGTTAGCATGCGCGCCTTTGGCGCGGGAGACCCGGGTTCGATTCCCGGCGGGAGCTCATGTGGTTCGGATTCCACGTTAATCAGTAGGTCCACGTCTCATATAGCCTCGCTGCTGAATGGGACGTAAAACTCAAAAAATCAATCAATCAATCACACACATATATACATAAATACATACATACATACATACACTAGAAGTTTGCGCAATTGGGGATCAAAACATTCTCAATGAAGTATGAGAAATAGTAAACGTCAATCAAAGTGGGCTTCTGCTTATTCTTTACTTCGTTAATACTTAATTCCTTCTAGAAATAGTGAAACAATACTATGAAGTAACAGTACTTAAACATAATCGAAAGAATAAGACAAGGAAACAGAGTAATTTCCGACTGATTAAACTAGTCATATATATTATACCTAACTGTTACATTGTATTTCTTACCATATTACGAAAGCGATATAACTTTTTTACCAGCGATAGAAGCTGGACGCAATCCAATACTGCAATTTAGACGCTGTAACGAAAGCTGCAAGTCAAACGCCTGACACTCCTAACTCTTCAAGCTGTGTAGTAGCTGGTTCAAGCGGTCTGCAACTTATGACCTTGAAACTAAGTGCTAGTAACCAAATTAATGCCAAAATACGATACAAACACCCCAACTTGCCACAATGACGTCAACACAAGGAAAAAAATAAAAACATCTAATTTTTGGTTCCAAAATTATGAAATAATAATAATAATGTTTTAATTCTTAGTAACTCAAACATTAGTTAACTAGAGAACATAACAAGCAAAACAAAACAAAACAAAACAAAAAGAACTGACTGCTGTTTTTAAATTTCAGTGAGGCTGTAAAATATGTTTTGTTTTATTGTTAAAAAACAAAAAGAAAAAGAAAAATAAACAAAGAAATGAAATAAATTTTGTTGCAAATATCCTAGTAAAAATAAATTTTCTAGACACAAGTGGCTCCGCGTAGCGTAGTTGCTAACGCTCTCGCCTTCGGTACGAGCGGACCCAGGTTCGATTCCGGTAGGGGCACTCGGTCGAAAAAGTATCAAAAGCTTTTAAGTCCAGCCATCCTGAATGAGGCTTTCTTGGGTTTTCCTCATTTCACACCAGGCAAATGCCGGGTGGTACCCAACATATAGGTCCCAAGCCGTTTGCTTCCTTCCCTTTCCCCGGATAGTGTGCTCACCGAGGGACGTCATAACTCACATGTGACGGGCTAACAAGGTCATTGATGCCGAAAGCCCAGAAATCTAAATCCTTAATCAGGGGTGCCCACAAGGGGGGGCTATGACGCAAACTGCGTCATTGAAATATTTGGGGGGGGGTAAAAATCTATATAAATATGTTTGAGGGGGTGTAAAAATTAATCGAAAAGATTTTTTTTCATGGAAGAACACCTACGGATAGACAATTGAGGGGGGGTGCGTCATGGACATGAGGGGGGGTGGGCACCACTGCCTTAATCTTCATTCACTACACAAGAAAATGTTCGCCCTGAAAACGGTTTCTTAGCAATTATGTTAAGCAGTCCTGTAGTAAATCTCCATCAAGTAATAAACCGTCACATATAAAAAGGAATGAATAAACACATAACATTCATTTTGAGTACATTGAAATGTAAAAAGTTACAAAACATTAATATTCAAAGATTTCTCAAAATTCAGATTAACCCATTCCTTTCTCCTCAACCATTAACGAGTTACAATAGTAAGAATTGTAGTCATAAATCACATTACTTGTTTAGTACCATATTAAAGCAAGTTATACTAAAGGAATATATAATTAATGGAATATTTAACTAAAGTGATAGTTTACTATTGCACTTACCCAGGCTTTTGTTTCCTTCCACTCTTCTTTTCCGTTTGTAAACAACCTCGTTTATAAACCAACTCGCAAGCAAACGACCGTTGTTTCATGACGTCATCTATGGTGCAAGAAAGAGGTGTCTATAGGAGGTCAGGACCTCACACACAGATGGACGTATATAACATATAGCTGAAGTATTTAACATACGTATACGTATGTAAAATACAGAAGATTGTTAGATGTCAGACATCCTGCAGCGACATGATGTAATATCTAAGCGGGTAAAAGGCAATACCTGTGTAGCATATGGATAATGTACGCTCCGTACAGATTTCCTTAGTAAACATAACGAATCCTTGTATTTGTACAATATACCGCTGTCCGGATAATGGATTTTTCTCAGTGCATGTGTTTGATAAGTCAGACGTTTAAATAAGTTCCAGAATTTCATTCTGGAGTTGATTACAGGAATTTCGCCAGGTAAGACGTTTTTTGGCTATGACATAGTGCTTGACCATTCTCTGAAACTGCTTGTGGAGATTGAAAAAATATGGATCGTGTGTTCTTCGGTACTCTGTGAAGTATGCATGGGAACGATCCAGAAGGGTAATTGCATACGGAGGTAAATTAGGCCGGAGCGGATGAGAAGTAAGTTTAGGTATTGCATGTTCGTTGCCATCACTAATTGCTTCCGTGAGAGTCTCTGCTAATAGATCTATAGATTCAAAAGTGGTGAGAGTGGAATTGGTATCTGCGAGTCGTGTGGTGATGAGTTCTTGATATTTGTTCCAGTCGGGCTTATTGAAATTGTATTTGGGAGGTGAAGATACTGGAGCTTGTGAGTGGCCTGGTGCTTGAATTGTTAGAAGAATGGGAAGATGATCGCTTCCTATGGTTTCCAGAACTTCGATAGTAGATGAAGTTAGGAGATTAGTGGAAAGAATTACTACATCTGGAGTGGTTCCACTTTCGGGGCGTGTAGACTGTGGGATGTCAATGAATGATGCATTGGTAGTTCGGAGGAAGTCTTGGAAGCGTTCTTTTTGTGTTACAGTATGAGAATGGTAATTAAGGTCAGTCAGTAGAGCGTACGTCTTAAAATGGAGGTCCAGATATGTAATGAAACGATATGGCAATGGCTGTATTAATCGAACGTAAATAGTGGCGACTGTAATAGCTCAATCTGGAAAATAGACGGTGGCAATGACGTGTTCCGGGTATTGTGCAAAATCAGGTGGAATAATGGAACGTTTCGGAAGGGAAGACTTGAGAGCTAAGGGAGCACCGCCTCGGGCAACATTCTGTGGTAAATCAGAACGGAGTAAATGATAATTAGGTATATAGCAGTGGCTGGATTGCTTCAGAAATGTTTCGTTAAGAGCTGTACAGTCGACATTGTGAGCTGCTGCCATCGTTTCCAAAAGTAATCGGTTTATGGGTAGAGAGCGTATATTGTTGAACATGAGACGAATTATATTTTCCCGCCGAGTTGGAGAATTCATACTGCTGTACCAGAATGGATGTTAAAATAGGTGCATAATCCGGAATAGGTAGCTGACATATGTAAATGAAAACTATCAAAGGCTGCCTTTTGGATATGTCCAAGAATTCGTTGGCGCTCAAATGGAAATAGATTTTGGAGGACAAGAGTCGTAAAACGAAGTACGTTTTCGATAGTAGGTGGCGGAAGTATTGATGTTTGAGTACTGGTGGTTGTAGTAGTAGGATCATTATGAACACGGAGCGGAACACTTGTTTCCGGTTTTGCAGGATTTGGTTTCGGTTTGCTGGTGCATTTGTATGAATAAGTAGGGTGCACGCCGTCACAAGTAGTACAAGTAGGCTGTTGGTTGAGTTGAGTACAGTTCTTAACTGCGTGAGGTCCTTTGCAGTGAGGACAAATAGCCTGGCTTGTACATTTATGTGTTGGGTGATCATTATATCGTAAGCATTTTGGGCAGCGAAGAGATAGTGGAGGCGGTGTGTGAGAGGGTTCTACTCGGTGATAGCGACGATAGATGCAAACCCCATTTTTCAAAAGATTATCTATCAATTCCGGATTGTCTGTCAGTAGTCGTATCATATATGTAGGACCAGCATTGTTCTTAATACGAAAGAGCTTCGTTGGATAGATGTTATCAGCTTGCAGTTCTTCGAGAATTTCTTTCTCGGTATAAGCAGGATCGACGCCACGAATCACAGCTGACAGTAAAGGAGCTCGGCGTGGAGGCGGTTGTAGTTTGGTTGTAGATGATTTTAACTTCTGCATTCGGGTAGTTGGACCAAAAGATGTCTCGCCGACTTTAAAGCACAGATGGTTATATAAGGTTTGGTTTGTAGTTGTTCGGATGATGCCATTTTCTGTAGGAATAATACGGTAGATATCCTCACGGGTACAATGGCGAAGTAGTCTCTGAAAAAAGTTCTTAGGATGTTTGAGATCTTGAGGTAAGTTAGTGAAGAATATGGCATCTATAGAAGGAGTTGTGTCGGTCGATTGGTATTCCATAGCAGGATCAAAGCGCCGATGGATCAGGACGAGTTTTGCCGGGAGATTTAATGGCATCGCTATACTTTGTTTTCTTGGGTGATCGGGAGCGATCACGAGAGCCCTGCGAGCTGGTCGAGGCATTGGAATTGCGACGTAATTGTGAGCGTGCTTCCATGTCACGTTCGGTAGAACTCCGTGAGATGCCCGTGACAATCTTAGGATTTGTTTTCTGGCGGCCCGGGGAACCTACATTCGGTGGTGGAGGAGGTTCCATCCCAACCCCAGAATGAGGTCGAAGGTATAGATGGCAACCGAGGATCAGTACTTTACTAGTTGTTAAAATATACCAAACAAGTTATAATTCAGATTTTTTGTTAGTAATAGTTCGGCGTACTTAAGTGTTGCGCATCGCCTTACCTTTGAGCGGACTTACAAACCGTGTTAGTTTGAAACAAGGCAGGATCACAAGGAATCACCTGTAAACAAAGTACAGATGATACGCGCAAAATTTAAGTAACTCAATCCCTTTCGAAAGATGATCTTTCTCTGTCCTTGAAATAGAATAAGTGCATATGTCTCACAGATACGTATGCAATATCTGATCACTGTATTATGCACCGAAAGCTATAAGCAAGGCTAGGAATTTAAATAGTATGTTCATTTGTAAATTTGCAATACTTCTTGTGTTCATACCAGTGATAAGTAACATTGATAATCTAAGTTGGTCGTACGTGCTTGTTATACGAATAACTGTCTTGCTATTCCTTTGGACATATAAACAATTGGTAAGACTCTTCGTTCTTGAAATTGCAAATGGCGTCTTTGTTCGTGTTTCACGTTGGTTGGTGCATGCGCGACACGGAATGACACATACAACCATGTATATTGTTCACACAACTATGTGTGTTATGCGTGCAACTTTGTGTAATATGTGTGCAACTATAAAAGCAACAACAATATGGTATGTTTTATGTACCACAAGAGAATTTCCTCACATGATTCTGGTAACATAGGAGGTAATGTTAATATTGTTTATGTAACAAGAAATATGTTTCCAACGGCCATACCATCTTTAATTATATTTTTTATAGTTCTCATAGCTCTACTCGGTTTTAGAGTGTAGGTCAGCTCCGATATGAATAAAGGTGGGTTTTTCTAAGCCCACCAGGTGTTTGGCCACACACTAAGGCACCCTATGTGAAATGAAAAAACAATGTTTCCAGTTCAGCACGCTCTTCCAACTGAACTTAAGGCCCGCAAAAATGACACGGAGAATCTGTTTTCCAACAATTTTGTATTAGTGGTATGGTATTACAAGAACAGTCTGCTAAATTTGTAATGTTGTTTTATCATTTAATCTAGGGTGCCTTAACAGTGTGGAGCTCAAATGGCTGATGCAAATGGAAAAAATCCACCATTTTAAATTGAAAATAACCTATTTGCAGTTTTCATATCTTTATTCATAACGCGTTGGCATATGGTCCTGAACTTCTGATACACCCAGTGGTGCTATTCAGCCGGTTCGCACTGGTTCGCTAGAACTGGTTGTTAAAATATTTCGAGTTCGCAGAACCGTTTGTTATACCCAGACATAAACACACACACGCAAGAACTGACCAAGAGTGAAAGAAAGAAACCAAACAAAATAGTGAAATCACCTCTGTACTTTTCTCGCTCCCTGGTATTGTTGTGAACGCAAACAACTTTCAGTTGTTTCAGTTCAATAGGCAGACAGAAATTTGAACGGGCTGATAGAAATTTGAATATGAATTCTGGGATTTTTCCGAGACACTGGAATCTGTGAATGTGATAGGTATCTAAGGGGTCGTCCACATGCTATGTAACGCGGAAAAGGGGGAGAGGGGGTTCGGCCTTGGTTCGCCCTTACGAAGTATGGAAAGGGGGTTCGCCCTCACGAAGTATGACAGGAGGGAGTAGGTGGTTAACGTCTTCGTTACGTAACGTGTTTTTTCTGTATTTTTTATTTTTATTCTTAGGTTTATATGCAATCTTTTAAACAAACAATTTTATTCAGTTTTTTCCATTTTTATAAGTAAATATTCATATTGTTTTGGAAAATTGAGAATATACAGCTTGGTACAAATTGAATCATGCAAAAGGGATTTGAAGACGCTATTTGACACCAGCATGGCTGGTGATGAACCACGCGTGTATTACAATACAATGAGGCTCTGTTTTGTGGCTATCACCCCAATGCATTTACAGTACACACTTTTCTGGAGTTAATTGTTAGCGATCGTAACTACCGCTTGAAAATGTCCTCGCGTTCCTACTCGTATCGCTATTTCTGAGAATAGATTTATAACTTTTGATTTGAATCATTACCCACTCTATTCTTCCAAGGGGTTTAACATGGGAAACAGAAGAAACTCTTTTTCGTGAAATAATATTTTTTGCGACAGAACGATCCATGTAAAATAAGATATTAAAAACCGAAATCGTCGGATATTCATCTCATACTGAATTTTTTATCTTTAGATTTGAATTTTCTAAGAGAAATCAAGTTTATTCGCATTCTGGCACTCATTTAGGACAAGAAGTCCAAAGAAGATGGCCGAAAGCGTGTTCACAAACGAGATGTCCCTGTTCCTTCACGTGTGCAGCCATGTCGAATTTGTGATCTACGGGGAAGAATTTGTGAACTTCTTTGTATCGTCGACACAGAGAAACTTCAAATACAGGAAGCATCCTAGATTCCAGAAAAAAGAGGTCAATACCAATTCTCTAGACCGTCAACACTGTTTCACCTACATCTTCCTGTAGCACTTCCTCCTTGCCAATCATCGGTAACCTAAGAGGTTGGGTGCGATCTCCTTGGGAAAACGACAGTACAGAATTTCGATTAAGACTGGTTAATTAAAGAATCTTATGGGGTTACAATATTATTACGGTACTACCATTTTCCAATACTTTGATTTGTTGGCAAAAAACACTGCAAATATATTCAAAATACAAGCATTTTGTAATGGAAAGTTCTGCCATTAAAATTAAATTTTATTGTGATAACCCCCAGATGGGAGGACAATATTAAGATGGATCTCGCAGAGATTGGAATACAAAGTAGAAACTGGATGCAGTTAGCTAAGGATAGAAGTCAGTGGAGAGCTTTTGTGAGCGCGGCATTGAACCTCCGGGTTCCATAGGCCATAGAGTTAGTAACCCTCAAAATAAGCAAAATTAGTAAAAAACCAAAATCAAAAAGCTTTACGTAACAAAGGGGTAGGGATTCAGATTTGCATTACGAAGTGTGACAAGGGAGAGGGAGGGGTAAAATTGATCAAAACAGCGTTACGTAATATGTGAACGGTTCCTAATGCCTATTACGTGTGCTACCTATTTGCAACACGTTTTTGAATGACTCCAATGTCTTCATTGGTTCTCGAGATACGTACTTTCTAAACAATGTGTATAAAAAAAAGTGGTCTTTTCATCGATATCTTGATCGATTCCTTGTCATGACCAATACTATCATTCCTCAAAATATGGCACTTTCCTGGGGGGACACTAGAGAAAGAGAGAGAGAACCGGTTATTAAAAGATTAGAATAGCACTACTGATTACACCCTATATCCACTCATTGATTTTTCTCATATTTACATTTCTCTTATGTTTATGATTCATTGTAATCAGTAGAAGTGAATAAAACACAATAAAGTTTGTTGAAACGGATAATATACCTAGTATGGTGCTATCTTGTCCAAAACTAAGCTAGAAAACGAGCTTGTTTCTATTTTAAAAAGATAATCAAAATTAAATTTAAGTTTGTAAATGCGCTAATCAGAACAATAAATGATTCTGACGGAGGCAGAAATTAACTAATTTCCTGAAGAATCAAATTATTCGATTCCCCGTGGTCACTTCTGATGAGGGTTACGCAGTGCACGAATATAAATGGAACGTACACGAGGGTATAGTCCAGGGAATACTTACTGTGAATTCAGGAAAGAACTAGCATATATGGGTTGGATATATACTGCGTATGCTTTTAAAGAATGGTCTAGTTCATATATCAAAAATCCCAGCATTACATCACTATAAGCTATGCGAGGCAAAGGGTAGAACTGCGACTACGTCGTTCAGAAAATGAAAATATGGGTACTGACTGAGGTTCTTAGGCATAAAAAGAACAGAACCAATTTCGTCATAAGAGTAATCATACCTAGAAGATCACAGAATATCCTCCAATTTAAACAAATCTTTGAAAATTGTATAAAACGGAATTTTTCATGTGATAAGGGCAGGTCGTTACCTCAGATCAATGAAATGCCATCATGAAATGCATATATCCAAATTACTATGATTTCCAGTCATCTCAAATGAAGTTCCTAAATATGTACTACTTTAATACTTTCCTATAATAGATCCTTCTACACAGCCCATTCTGAAATTACTTGGAACAGGTCTCTGGTTTAAATTTGGTGTTCGTGTTAATTGAAAGCAATGCACACACAGCTACATCGTGGATTTTAAAGCTAAGGACGACATTTTAATAAGTTTTAAACCTATTATACAAAGTAACCTACTTTTTATCACTTAATAAATTTGCAAACTTCATTTACATTCTGGGACAGCGGTGGCTCAGTGGTAGAGCGTTCAACCTTGGTGCATGTTGTCCCGGGTTAAAATCCTGTTCCTGCCAAGTGAACCTTGTGGTGGACAAACACCGTGTACGTGGGTTTTCTCAGGGTTCTCTCTTCCGTTTCCCCCACTTTCTTCATTCCACCATTGCATTCATTTCTCATCTTCACCGTCCCCTTTAGCCTAGCCGGCATAACCGTGGGACGTAAAACAAAAATTTCATTTCATTTTTTTTTCATTTACATTGTCTAAGTTTTACTTTCTAATAGAACCTTCTGTGAGGAGCCTGTTTCTCCCAAGATACTACAGTTGCCTAGTAATATTATTGTTTCTACAACTTGTGATAGCAGCCTAAATTCAAGTGAGTGTTCTGACATGAATTCCAGTAAAATATTATATACAGACTCATGGACTATTATTACAAAGAGACAGTACGTTGTTTTATCATTGATTTTGTTTCACAAAATAAGCTTGGCGCAGCACAAGAAATTGGAGAATTATACCGCTTTCGTACAGTTTCATAAACATTAGTAACTTGTTTTTCTTGAATTATTGTTATTATTACTATTTATGTTTTTAAATGGTTGAATGAGTGCAAGTCCAGTAGCGAAGAAATACGTATATGTAGGGAAAATGAGTTCCCCAAATATTCCAAAAATATCTTCTTATACCTTTATCATGTCCAAACCAATCATTTCGATTCCGATTCCATCGTTATTGTTTGGGGAACGCAGGCACGTAGCCAGGGGGGTCCGGACCCCCCTCCCTTCGAGACCAGAAATGAAAAAAATAAGGAAGGATGAAAAAATGAAATGAGAAAAAGAAGGATCGCGTTAAAAATTTTAAAAAATCAGGAAGCGTTTGGTTACTCTTTCTTATAAGGAGATTTGTATTACTTGAAATACATGATGGCAAGGTCAGTCAGGGAATTTGAAATTTCTAGAAAAGTTACTCAATTTTCAGAATTTCTAGAAGAGTTACGGAATTCTCAGAATTTCAGCTACTAGTCAAGGGAATTTCAAGCTTCCGAAAGTATAGTACCGTTATGTAACAACTTGGATTTTTTTTTATCTTAATTTTCGTCATCGCATCCTTGCAGAATCAAACATGTTATTTCAAAACAATTTTCTACTGCTCCTTTAACCTGTCATTGGAACAGACAGTAGTTGACGGAATAATAAAAACAAAAATTCATATGGAAAGAAAGTTCTGTTAACATTTAATTCAACAGAGAAAGGAACGCAGATATTGTAAAATATTTTACAAGACATTATTGAGTATGTACTTTTTATAATAGTTGGGGTCATAATGAAAGGAAAATTGACATATTTGAATCAACAGAGGAAGGATGCAAATATTGTAAAATCTTTTTCAATGCGTTTTTTATTATTATTATTTGATTATTTTACTCGAGATTTCTCATAGTTCGTAATTAAAATACTTACCAACATATCCTCATGTTATTGTCCTAACAAACCAATATATGTTGATAGTAAAGTAGTTTAGATTGATCGAGCTTCTGGGCAACCAGAATTTCATGTCACGCCCCCCTTCCCGTTACGAAATCCTGGCTGAACGAACCAATATATGTTCCAGTAAAATAGTTTAGAATGATCGAGCCCCTGTTGTGATGACCACAGTATTTCATGTCACGGACCTCCCCCCCCCCTTCACGAAATCCTGGCTACGTGCCTGGGGAACGTAAAATATATATACACTATAGAAAATAGTAAATAGAAAATACTGGAAGTGCCACATACTACTGGTAACTTCTACATATACTACTTCATTTAGAAGCTGACTTATTGATTTTTTCATGTGACTGATATCTTTTAAATTTTGTTTTATTCTATATTTGAACACAGTTTTATTTCTTTTTAACTACTTTGGAAGTTCTCCTTTTGGATCAAAAGATCCAATAAATTTCGGGCAAAAATTTAATTGTACGCCTTATATCTGGAGAACTACACATACTGTGGCCAAACCCAAGCAATCACTTAACTCAATATGATGTGCTTATTCCGCAAAAAATACGAAAACTCAATTTAGGGGCTGTTCAAAAATTTTATGGCCCCTGATCCAAACACTAATTATTGGCCAAGATCACAATCTTTTGATGCAATTTTTGGATCATTCCTAAAATTCTTGACCACGATCACAAATCTTTAGATCCATTTTTTTTATCATTCCTAAAATTCTTGTTCGTGTTTTTTATTTTGGAAATTTTATGATTGTTATCATTGACCTTTTCTTGACGCGAACAAATAACTTTTTCGTGGCTTCCCCATTAAGCTGTAATCAATCAATTAAAACTACCTTCCATTAGTTCGCACGTTACTAGAACTTGTGAATCGTATTTCCAAGATGTACTGTACTTAAATCTTCGAATGTAATGTTGAAAGGAATGGAAAATTTACCTGATTGGAATGAATGATAAACCAATGAGGAACACTGGAAATAGAAAAGGTATAATAATACCATTGTAAATAATTAAGTGGTTAGAACTTGTTGGGAAATAAATTATACTTCGAATACTTGGTAAAAGGCAGTTGCGTAGCCGAGCTCAAGCCCTCCTCCCATTAGTACAGTGATGTTGCAAATGGATTCTGTTTACGATGCAGTGATGTCGAAAATGGTATCGGGGTTTATTTAAAATAAAAGAATCAAGTTTGGGAGTTTATTGAAGTTAAAATCAGAACCTTTATATCGTAACGTAATTATTATTACTAATATATTTAATCTTAAAGCTTGGTATTTAATTTTGAGGTCAATAAAGCAAATATCAATATGTCTAAGTAGAAAGTTCCTTCTAGGGGCTTAGACCCTTCTTTTTATCATAAACCACCAAACATGACATAACTAAAACTTCACATCTAAGTTCCTGTGCTATTAAGGTATGTATATAATACTGCATACGTATATGTATTGTTTTGTTATTAGCATATTCCAATACTTAATGAAGGTACCAAATTTTATTTATTCAACACTGCGATAATAGTAAATGAAATATCGTGCAGTTTTATTACATAGATCTATAGTATAAGTAGTAGTAGGAGTAGGAACGGGTTAGAAGCCCCGCAGGAGTTGGTTGGGTTCTGTCCTCGACATGAAATAGGCAAATTAAAGATTTGATCATTTTTTCTGTACTTTTTACAATCTATGGACCGTGTAGTAAAACTGCACCTGAAATATGATCAATGCTATGTTTAATGAAGATACTTATTATGAATATTAAGATACTATACAAACGCTTGTCCTGAAACGATATGAAATTAAGTGCTTGAATCCCGTGATAAAATTCTGCGTACGCCACTGTCAACTTTAACATGCCATAGAGCTCCATTTCTGTACTAATATGCATTGAATAAAAATTTGTAAAAGTTCTTTTCCATCCTGTTTCTATCACGAACAGCGTTTTGCGGATAACAGTATATTCCAGGGATGCAAATAACCACTCGCCCGGTGTGAGTGGTTCATCGGTGCGGGCGTATTTAATACCATACCTAAGCTAAGTAAATAAATGACTTCTATTGTGGGGGTGGTCTAGTAGCTTTTTACTTGGGCTAGTAAAATTTTGTTTCTTATTTGCATCCCTGGATATTCTTAACAAAAAGCAAAACGTTCTGGGCTACGGTGCCTTAATGAAAGAAAGTTTACCTCTGATTCATGGAGCCCTGGCTCGATTCTAGCTCTCGCTAGTGATGGGCAGTGGGAATATTCCCGGTGGGAAGGAATTTAAAAATGGGAATATTCCCGGGTTTTTTCCCTGGCCTATAAATTCCCGGGAAGGAAATTATTTCCATTTCATTACTTTATCTTCCAAATTATAAGAACCATATGACTAATTACTTTCTTTTAAATATTATGATTTACTTCTAGGTTTTAAAGAATTTGGAGGTTAAATTTTTTTAAATTATTTGACGGTATTTTATATAACTAATAATATGATTTTTTAAATTCAAATTCCATTTGCACTAAAATGTAGAGTAATTGTTTAGTATTGGAGGCCAAAACTAGCAAAAAGTAGGATGATTTACGGAAGAAATGCGTTGATAGTGATGTTCAAGTAGTGAAGAAAGTATCGAACATATTTTTTAAGGCATTCGGGGATTTATAAAGAACGGAAAGGTAAGTGGAAGTGATTTATGTGTGAAAAGAAAGTGAATTGTTGGTAACGAAGATAGAAAACAACGTGTCGTGCGGAGCTCTAACCCGCCTTCATTCGCTAACGCTCGCTCTGCAATGCTGTCTGAATTTAATGTTGGTAACGTAATTTAACGTATGAAACCATAAAACAACCGCATCGGAATATAATATCGCAAAAAAGTAGGTGCAATAGCTTGCCCCCAATGCTAAAGAACATCCAAAATTAGCAAAGTACTAATTTACAAATGATGAAAAGGAACAATTTTGTGTCGATCTGTCTCCTCTCTCTGACTCGAATTTCTGAAGAGGTACTCGAACTTCATTTAGGCCTACATGTGAATTAACATATGGAATTTCGAGAAATAGGTAGAATGAAGGGTCGTGTATGGCAATGTTACGTGCTAAAATATAAAGATAAGTAAGTATCTTGCAAATTTTGTGAACATAAATATGCAGTGGTGCCCACCCCCCCTTATGTCCATGACGCACCCCCCCAATTGTCTATCCGTAGGTGTTCTTCCATGAAAAAAATCTTCTTTTCGATTAATTTTACCCCCCCCCATCAAACATATTTATATAGATTTTTAACCCCCCCTCAAAATTTCAATGACGCAGTTTGCGTCATAGCCCCCCCTTGTGGGCACCCCTGAAATATGTATGGGCAAATGTTGATAAATTGGTGAGACATATAGCCTATCTTGTAGCATTTACCCAATCTAATTGGTTTATAACATTTATAAATTTAATGTGTTTATAATATCAGTAATAGAGTCAAGTTGAGCAAATCCACTTACATATAAATTTAAACTGTTACTATATAATGGTAATAGTATACATGAGAACCCCCTGTCTTCCGTGCGCGAGGATACTTCATATTATATATTTATACGTTACCAAATTAAATCACTGCGTTGTCTTCATTATATGTGCTTAACATTCTATTTTTACTTTCTAGAATAAATTTTGTTGATTTCGATTCGAAAAATGTTAAATATTTTTAAATTTATATCATGATGCAGACCAAAATCCTTGTTGCATATAATGTAATGCGCTATAGCATATAAAGTACAAGGGCAAATAGGTACGTTCTTTCTTATTTTCGTATCAGTGGATAAGTAAATGAAAGTGGGTTTGTTACCCCCTTTCTAAGTTCGTAGATACTCAATAAATAATCCCTAAAAGTATGAGCGTCCTGCTTCTTCTGGAACTCAGACGGTCTTACGTATACTATATCCCTATATAATTTACTATATAATATTTTCACACATATTTAATTCATAGAACACATTGTAAATAAATATACATTTATGCGTACTCTCTAAATATAATAAAGTGTTAATAAAGTAACATAGTACCGTTCAGAATAGCCTATATAGATTTTAAAGAATCCTCTGTGGACAAAAGTAATAATATGCTGTGATATAAAAATTAATTCAACTTTGAAATCATAATATAGTAATAGAATGCAATTTTCTTTCTGATTGAACATAAATTCCCGGATAAATTCCCATTTTGGAAATCTTCCCGGGAATATTCCCTGGGAATATTCCCAGGGAATATTGCCGAAAAATATCTTTCCGGGAATTTACCCATCACTAGCTCTCGCCAAGTGAACTTTATGGGGAACAAACACTGTGCGTGGGTTTTCTCGGTATTATCCCATTCCACTTTCTTCATTATCATCATCTATCTCATTATCACCGTCTCCCTAGCCTGATGCACAACGTGGGACATTACATTCGGTATGTCATTTCTGATTTTACCAGGATGTGCCAAGATCAGGGGTAAAAGTTGATCTGAAAAGTTGGGGGACGGAAGGTAGCGGCATGACGTCATGTCGTTCCCCCTGCCTATCTTTGCCCATTGTAATTTTTTAAGAACTGGGGGACGCCGTACATATATTTTCCAGGTTGGGAGATGGCGTCCCCCCGCACTTTTACCCCTGGGCAAGATGCTCCACTTACATAAGAATTTCTCGTTTTTATTACTGTATTAGTATACACAGTCGATTAAAAAGTAGGAGCTTCTTACTCTCATGTCCCCTGGTTAAATTTTAAAACAATAAAAATAAAAAAAAGTATTTGCTGGTCAGAGTATTATGTCAACAATAGAAGTTCGTTTAAATTACCGGTATATTATTTTGAATTGACAATGTAATTATATGATATTGTTACATATTACAAATTTAAAAAAAAAAATTATATATATAAAAACAAATTATTATTTTGAATTTACTTTATTGTTGTAATAATTTAAATACAGTATATCGTATTCCTATAGTTACATACAATAGAACTTACAAAGAAGAAGGAAGTTTGGTGAGTTGATAATAATTTTATTTTTAATATTTTAGTTAAATAACTTACAAAATTTACTATAGTGTTCAGAATTTGAATTCTTGAAGAAATAAATATGCATGAGAAATTTTCAATAGAAATATTTTTCGTAAAAAAATAATATATGCATAGTTTACATATCCTCGACGAAGTTTGAATGTAATTTTATTGTAAAACAATAGGCCTAAGAATGGGAGTAAGAATGAAATTTTACATATATTGGCGTAGGCTATTTGATGAAATTCATATTTTATAAATATATACAGTATATATCGATTATAAGTGATTTCAAATCCACATTGATATAGCCATTGATTCTCGTTTTAAATTAAATATGGTTGTCCTAATCTAACAGTTGGGCATATGAACATAAATATAGTTATGATAGGGATTAGAAATGTGGGGGTGGCTATTTAGAAAAAAATAGGCTTAAAATCTAGTAATTATTGTAAAATAATAAATTTTAATGGCACACCCAGAATTTCAAAACGGAGTTTCAAGTGCTCAATACATGTGAAGTGAGTTGTGCCGCGTAACGAAAATGAGCGAATAAAGCTATCGAGCAGCGGTGTGCCATCCAGTTCTGTTTCAAACTTGGTTTCAACGCGATTGAGACTGTGCAGAGAATCAAATAGGCCTATGGCGATGTTTCTTTGTCGCGACCTCAGCTGTTTAAGAGGTTCAAGTATTATCCGAAGGCCGGGAGTCAGTAGAAGATGAGCCCCAAATTGAAAGGCAACCAACGTCCGAAAATGATGCAAACGTGGAACGAATTCGAGACCTTGGACAGACTGATAGTCTCTGTTAGCTGCCAGAGTAATAGCAGATGAATTTAACTTGAACCACACGATATCCATCGGATTTTGATCAACGAACTGCGGATGAGAAGATTATGCGAATCTGGTACCGAAACTCTCACTCCTGAACAAAAGCACAACAGGGAAAACGAATAAAAAATGATTTAAATTTTTTAAGAGTGTCGAATCTTTGAGTACGATCCGGAAACCAAACGACGAAATTCAGAGTGGCTACTCCACACTCACCACGGTGGAAGAAAGCGCGAATGTGAAGTCAAGAATCAAGGTCATACACATTTTCTTTAAAACAGTAAATACGATATCCGTACAGAATTCGTACCTCAAGAGGCGGCCAATAGATATAATTACTGTAAAGTTGTTGAACGGCTGTAGAAACGGGTCGGTCCTTCACGTGCAATAAGATATCTCAAACACCTGGGTGTTGCATCATGACAACGCTCCTTATCACACAAGGCTTTTGATTATATACTTTTTGGTATAGAAAACATCCGTGTCATTGTGCAGTCTTCGGGTTCACTTGACTTGAGTTCTTATTGCTTCCTTCTTTTTCCAATTGTGAAAACACATCTCAATGGCCATATCACGACGGGACGATGGAAAACATCAAAGAAACCAACGAAAGTAAAGGCCTTCTCGCTTTCTCAGTCTCAGCGTTGTTATGAACACTGGGAACATCTCCATCGTTGAATGGCTTCCCAAGAAAACCATTTTAAAGGCGACAAGTCAAGTGAGGATATAAGTAACAGTAAATTTCCCCACAGCGAATAAAAAACGTTCTTCATTGATTTTTAGCAAATCTTGATAGTCAAAACACCGCACTTATTTTCCCTAATAGGTTTGTTATGTCCAAACCCAAATTTGGTGGTCAATAGCTCGGGAAGAAAGGTCCTCATTAACCAAGTTTGAAATGTTGATAGACTACAACAAGCTCAGTGTGCATATGAAATATCATGTTGTACAGAACTTTGGTTCTAGAGTTATTCGCCATAAAACTTGGGATCCAAACCTTAACGTCGATAGCAATCGAGAACCAAGGCTCTTCGTACTATAATCTCTCTATTTAAAATACACTCTGAGTGACTAGCTGACTTACCAACTCCCAGGCCAAACAGTTTAAGCAAAAAAAAAAAAAAAAAAACTTTAAATTTGGATAGTACATAGGAATTGTCACGTCAGGTACCGCTAAGGAAGGGTTTTTGGAAATTTGACGTGGAAAAGGAACAAATAGGGGGTGGCAAATATTATAATTAAACATCCACATCTCTTAATCTACTATGGATAGAGATATGAATTTTGGTTTTTGGGTTTCTCATTTAAAAGCATCCCCACAGGCGTGAACATATGTCGTTCAGCTTAGTAAAGTGGGATATCTGATATATCACAGATGTAGGTGGCGCCACTTATATATGGGTTATAAGATTTTGCTATTTATTAACCACTCAATTAACTTGTATGTAGTAGTGTCCTTTGAGACTTGGCACTTTTTAGTTTCAATCTGTATGAATTTCAGCTCCATCGGCTGAGTGCTTTTTCGCTGCAGCGAAGTACCTTTATCACATTCGTCATTCCCTGAAAAGATTCTCCTTTTGCAGTCAAATCAAGACGTTATGCCAGTTAGCCTTCTTGAGTTTCATTTTCGTTTCAAAGAGGCTTACGCGTCGCCTACCTAATTGAAGTCTTGCTATTGCTACTTTTTATTTCACGAGATTAATCACATATATTAATAAAACAAAATAAATAAGAGCCTTTTACCTGGCTTAGAAATGCTATCAATCGTACAGTCAGGACCTTGGAGAGCCAGCCCAGAGAACCAAAGCTATAAAACTCCTGGGCATTTGGCGTGTTCTTTTTCTTTTTTGGGGATAAGATAAGGAAATTCGGCTTGAAGGACCTAATCAAAATTGAACAATCTTACATGGACCTGACGAGAATCGAACTGAGAAACGCTGGAAAACCGAGATGAGAGCGCTTGCCACTAATAATTTTTTGAAGTAAATCTGACACTTCCGGATAAATCTTCCGATCAATGCCGCGTCGAAAGATGATTTTAGAGCAACACGTCTATCCATACGGGCCGCATTACGATGGCAAAATCTGCCACTCTCTCGTCGGGCCTGCATACAGAACGTGAGTAATTGCATTATTAGTTATTACACATTTTAAACTTTTCAATCTTTAAATACTTAAGATCCATCATTGGATATTATTATTATTGTATGCTTGAGCGGACCAGTCTGCCTCTCTTGATTTCCGAGTTGTAATAAACTTTTCGATTCTTGCTGCTTATCGCTTACAGTTGTAAGTCTCATATAGTAGGCTATATAACTTTGCAAAGAATAATAACCCAAGACGAAACCAATCCCTTTCCAATTGTCGGTGAAATCATTTCTTCATTGTTGATTTATCAATAAACAAAGCATATCTGAGTACATTTATCTTTTTCACTTCCTTTCGCACCCCCTAATTTGAGAAATCGCATGTTAGAACATATTGGTATGGAAGGATTGTATCAATAAGGTTTATGTTGCTCCTGAAAACATATCTTTAAAATGGAGATGTCTGTTTCTTGCAGCAAACTCTACGTATATTACAGAATTATTGTAATAGCTATACTTTTAATATAGGACCGCCAGTGCCGTTCCATGGAAAATCAGCGGCGCGCACGTACGAATGAATGAGGTCTACAGACCAGCCGCGAAGCGCCACCATGATTGGCGCGAAGCGTAAGAAAATTTTCAAAAATAAACCCTGCTCTTCCTTGACTTTGGGCACTTTTTATTACTTTTTACCTTCCATTTTATGCATGTGCACATGCGTTTTCCTAACATGAGTAAAATTATAGGACCACTTCCTGAAGCAGAAGAAGATTTAACTACCGGTACATACTAGTAATATTCCAAGTAAGTTTTCCTCTGTCTTTTATCTTTCCTTTTTTGGAGCCGTCAGCCCGCACGTCCCTCCTCACGGCACGGCACTGGGCCCGACTGATTTATTTTTTTAATTCTTTGCCTTTCGAAGGCATATCATTGTGTAAGTGCTCTTGCCAGCAAATTACCCTTATCTTTTCTTTTGCTATTAACATCACTGAATGTAATACGAATATAAATGCAATTTCTTTGCCATATAGAAATCATCATTCTTCGTAAGTTATCCGAAATGGATTCTAACTAGTTATGAAAAGCAGATTCCCTTTCACCAGCTAACGCATGAGTTGTGTTATATGTGTTAACAGGGAGTTTAAATATTCAGTTTCAGCACCGAGGCTATATGACAAGCGAACTGAGTTTAATGGAGTTTCAAATTGTTGAGCTTATACCTCGAAGCGAACCCGCGACTGCTGTGCATGCACAGTTTGAGGTAACACAAACGAAAATTATTTGAGAATGGAGCATGAAAACTCAAGCCGATGAGTACAAACACGTTTAAAAGAAAACATAACAGTATGCGTTGTGTAAACTATAGGTTGTCCGAAGTAGCACTGACAATTTTCAAATATGTGTGTTATTTTAATATGGTAAACAATTTACATTTCAGATATAAATTCGCTAAGTTTTATTGCAAGCAGTTATATCTCCGTATAGATTCGCTGAGCTCCGTGTGTTATGTGGAGAGCATTCATCTTGAATTCAATCACTCTCAACGTGTTCTGCGGCATCAACGTGATTACATAAATAATAATAATATCCCGAATACAGTCCTTCAGTTCAGTACATCATTTCGTAGAAAAAGTCTTTGACGTACTTCTCTAGGAAGAAGTTCAGAGGGGTAATGTGAGTATTGTTATGCATGGATTATGCTACTCATCGGCTCTACAGGTTCATCTCACACTCAGGTTTTACAACTACCCCGACGTTTCACCTTACTCCCTGTTGATAAAAGTGTTTCCTTCCATGGCTTGACAGTACTGCGTGACGAGGAATCCTTAAGAAACACACCGTAGGAAATTTCCATTGTGTTTGCACAATCATTTTTGTAGTCTTCTACTACCACACACATTGTGCTTTTCAAGCTACGCTAGCACCATCAGCACCAAATTCATAAATACCCTTCTGATTTTTCAATGCTTCGTTAATCAAAAGGTCCAATCGGTGAAATGTGTAATAACTATTTAAAAACTGCCAGTTAAAATTCGAACAGCCTGTATTATTCTGACTTTTTTAGACTAGTAATTCAATTGCTTTAAACTGCATGTCAGTTATTATTTATTGATTTATTTATTTTATTTTCAGATTATATTTCACCGAAATGTTTAAGGAATGGGGTTCCTCCAACTGGCGAAATAATCTGCCTTGACCTGAGTGGTTCATGTGCGCTGCTTAGGCAGCTTTGGTAAGCTCCTTATCAAGTAGAATAAAACAAATGTGTTTCTTCTATTGACCTCTTGATTAAGAACCTTTTTTGCAGGTTTATATAGCAGTGATGTTATTACAGCAAATATATGAAAGGCATCATGTCCACATTTGCATCCTACAGTAGAATGTATTTTAATTTAATGTCTCTTTTAATCATTTAGTCTATATAAGACATGTACCTGACAGTTTACGGGATTCGAATTAGTGTCGAACTCCATGACTATATGATTAGTACAGTAGAGTCTCACACACCCTGTCAGGGCGAAAAAAATCCCGCACGCAGACCTGTTCAACTATTTTTCTGAGTTCTGTCTTATCAGGTAAACTACTGTACAGTGCGTATTTATTAACTTTCATTTTCATGTATAGTAAAGGCTCTACGTATTTATAAAGTACGTACTTTTTCTTTCTCTAAGGGAAATTGGACAGTTCACTCTCAAGCAACCAATACATTTCAGATACATTTGCAGCACTGTATTTTCTGAGGGAACACTCGTACTTATTCTTTTTTTAATCCCATTCTCGATAACCTGGCATTTTCACAAACTCGGCCATCCTTCGGTCTACATTAGGCCGAGTTTTCGGAACTCTACTGTATACGCGCTTTCGATGAGGAAGATTCGATCGCAGACTGACTCCGTAAAACTGCGGAGGAGTTAAATATTTCCATCGGTTCCAAATGTTACCAAATCATACAGGAATGCCTGGACATTTATTGACAAAATTTGTGCCGGAGATTCTCACATAGGTAGTGATAAGCACAAGAGTTTTGGTTTTGGCTTGCTTACAAGACAAAGACTAAGACCATACCTGCAAGGCTCGCGCAAGACAAGACCAAAGTGCAAGAGACTTGCACACGTACTACTTGAATATCTTTGTTGAAGAATTTGTTTTATTAAGGTGGATCACCACACGGAAGTCAGTACATATTTTAGCTCATTCCCTTAACTACTGCGCAATGGAACGTTACATATTATGAATATTGTACTATAAGATACAGTTATGTTTCAGCTACAACGCAAGACACTGATACATTGGTTCTGTCTTCTAATATCGAAAAAGGTAACAAATAAAAGAAAATATTTTGTTTTACAATGTGCACACAAGATGCCACTTGCTGTTAGATCTTACTAGAAATGCTCAATTTTATGAAATGTTTATTTGAATGTGTAAAGTACTTCAAAGTAACGATCTTATTACGAAATAGGTATATTGTTTGATCGTTTTCCGTGTTATGTTTCACATTTTATTTAAATATTAATTTACATTTAAGGAAATAGATTTTGAAAAGAAACTTGCACAGAACGCCATAATGCGTTGTTGCCAGATTTGTAAGTTTAATTCCTGAATTCTAGCGTTGCAGTTTGAGAAGCGGAACTTAGCTGTAAATTGCAGTAATGGTCGAAAAGTAATTTCTCCAGTAAGTATCCAAGCATAATTCCATTATTACTTCCTTTATTATCTGGCACCAGCAAACGCTCGACACTACCTGGCAACGCCGCACTATTTAGCATAGCACCGAGAACACATAGTGATCCACCTTAAAGCAAATACTGTATATGTGCATTAATTGCTATTAGCGGTTAACATTCAAAACGTACATAATTCTACGTTTTGTATCCACTCCCACTTCAGAAAGTCCATAAGAAGTACGAATTTAAAAATTTATATACTCTATCATCCAAAGCTAAATGTAAAATATATAGATTCCATGCAATTGTACGTACCACAGACTAATAGACAATATAATTGAAATATCTAATATTTTGAGGTATGTAGATTCTTTAAAGCGTTCTGTCTTTACAGGCAGATTCTCATTCGTCAGATCTACAAACCAAAAGTCTTTGTTTGGATCCAAAATTAAATGAGAAATTCTTAAAGAATCAAGACGGATGGAAGAAGTTGTTACACGTATTTTTAAGGAGTAATGGGTCTAAACTTACATTGGTTACATTCTTGATATTATGAATTTAAAAAAAAAAATGTGCCATGAGTACAAACCCATCAGAGATTACATGTAATCCAGAGAGAAATTGTGTATCGGTACGTGTAGTCCTTAATCACGTCTTCAAGAAATACTTCCATTCGATGATTAAGGGATTAATACACAGCCAAACTTCAAATTATGGGAAGAAATTAGTAAGATTCATTGTAAAATATACTTTGATGAAGCAGACAGTTTCGAACTGATCATGAATAATATAGTGGATATATCTGTGAAGTAAACAAAATAATTACTCACTTTTAGAATACAGTGATTTTTGGTTCTTCTAATATTTCTTTGTCAATCTTGGTTCACTTTAAGACGACATCCATAACTTTTGTGATCCGTTAATCAGAAGAAGATTGTGATGGACCTAATTTTGGAGAAGAAGCATTCACTATAAAACTTTTATTTGCAAAAACAGTTTTTCTTGTAATTTCGAAGGAATTTATCAGCTTTTAAATATCAAAGACATTAAAATTGTGTAAATTGATAATATCTATCAACACATTAATTCAAAAGAGTTTGCAAAACCAAGCTTGCCAATAAATCTGTGCAAAGTAAAGAAAAAAAGTCAATATATGAAATTGGCTGAAAGAATGCAGAAAAAATGATTTTAAAAGAATATACGATTGATATAACCTTCGTCAGCACAATATTTTCTCTTGGTTCTTCTATGGACATAAGTTCTTGAAGATGGAAAAATGTATGCTCAGTCAATTATAAATTACGTAAACAGTAAGATTTGAGATGAACACTTGGAAAAGTTCATAAGACACTTACATCAAAACAAAACATTCTGTACAAAATATTTTATGAATAATTGAACGTGAATAGTATACACAAAGGCTCAGAAATTATTGAGATTTAAATTTAGAAGAAAACAAAAGAAACTCAAGTGTTAAGTAGTAATCAAGTGTTCTTCCAAAGCAGAGTCTAAAGTTCAAGGTTTCTTACTCAAAGACTGCTGAGCCATCGAAAAGCTCCTACCGACTATTTCAAAGAAGAAATTGTAATGTTTCGGCGCATATGATTTATTATTCGACGTTCTTCAACCACTTCAAGACTTTGCTACTCACTCTTTATGGTGCATCTAAGATTATTACACTCATTATTACCGTGAAATATGCAGCAGCTATCTCCTACTACATCTTCAAAGAGCTGAAACTATAGCATTTGGAATGAATTATTGCTGTTCCTGATTGTCTGATTTTGCATCCAGCTTCTACGTTGGAACTGCTGTCCATGCCTGCTGAGTCCAGTGGATGTTAGTAAGTATAATGTTAGATCTAAAAATTAATATGCTGTACTACCTTCCTCTTTCTTTTCAGATCAACACACACTCTTTTCAAGAACTGAGTATATTATATATAACCTTTTGACTTGCGCCTCAGGAAACTTGTTGAACAAGTTCAAATTTATCACAGCTCCAAAGTCTGACCGAAATCTTCCGAAATGAGTTTTCCCGAAGTCAAGACTTAGTTAGATCGTTTTGTCTTACCCGAAAAGTAAGAATTCATCCCATTTGATGGAAGTTGTTATGCAACCAAAAGGAAGAATATAGAAGAAAGAAATTTAAAACTATTATTCAACTTATTAAACACTTAAAACCTGTCCAGTAGCATAGGCTCCCTCGTCTACATATATCTGTATGATCATCGCTGGCCAGTATTTAGATTAGATAGGTGAAGAAGTAGATGGTTTGGCAGGGTTGCATTTACCTAGAGAGTATCCCTCCTTTTGGCTTTCCTCCTGCAGTCTGCCATGGTTCTGGTGTAGTTCTACACGATTGATGTCGTCACCATACAATTCTGGAATTTCTTCTGAGTGAATTGGAGATAGGACATGTTGTTGGCAGCAACCAGTATTGATTTTGACTTTTGTTTCGACCTTTACTCTATAATAAAAGAAAGTAACAATCGAAAAACCTTTCGAGAAACTTAGTATTATTGATTTACTAAGTTACATCGGTATTTTCCATGAACAACTCTGTAGGTAATGGCTTATCTTTCCCACAGTCCCTTACGTAAAACTATACTTCTCCATTGTCATAACAAACGTCCAGCGGTAGCAGAACGGTAATGCTCGTACATCTTTCTGCCCTTCCCTTTCGTTCCGTGATGTTAACATATGCAAATAGCCTTGTGGACATTTTGTAGAATCAATTTGTGATGGATTGCACGATTCATTATTGGTTGGGACACATGTAATCATTTGACCATAGCACCCTTAGGCAATGGATTCTTATAGACAGCCATGTTCTGGATCCTCTTTTGTCACAGACCTTATGAGTTTCAGTGACGTCCTCTTTGGATGTGATTTCATTAGTGATGTAAAGGATTTAATGTTTAATTAAATCATTTATAGTGGCCCGTCCCAACATAGTCATTGTTTCATCACTGTTCTACTACACTAAAGTTTCCATAAAAGCCATGACGTACCCTTCTCAAAAGCAATTTTTCTCATCGGTATTTTGCCCACTACAAGACCTTCACGCTGCTACATAACAAATGAGAGTCTGATTCACGTGCGTGTGTGTACAATTTTGTTACTCTGTAAAACTCAGTTGACAGTTGTCAATATCTTCAAGTTGTTCGGATGTAAAAATGATCACCTTCTGTACTGAAGTAGAAGGATAAGCAAACTCAAGTTAAGTAAAGCAGCAACAGCAACAATACTGATCGCACATCATCCCCAGATCCCCTAACTTGAAAGTAGACGGTTAGTCAGCTTAAATCCTTCGGAATGTCATGGTAAAAAGTTGACTTTAGTTTTAAGTTACAGATATGAATGTGCATATATATAGAGATATTGTTCTTTACGTGTATATCCTACCTCTGTCCAAAAAATTCGGTGAATGTTTATATATTTCGAATGGTTTGTTGTCTTACTTGAAACAGTTACTGTTCTTCAAAGTAGTCCCCGTTGATGGTAATGCAGTTCTGGGAACAGCTGTACAAGTCCTCGAAACTCATTGGATGGCCTTTAGCTGAGTCCTAATATTATTGTGAACGTCCAAAAACTTTTGGTTCTTCAAGGTTGATTTCAATTTCAGCAACAAGAAAAAGTCTGAGGAGACAAGTCTGGGAGTAGAGTGGGTGATTGAGTGACACCCTCCTCCTGGGTTGTGGGACAGTTCAGGCCAGAAACTGTTGTACAAAAAGGCAGTGTATAGCTGGGCAGTGTCATAGAGAAGAGTCTAGTCGCCTTGCTTCGTGTACTGAAGGCGTACCCGCTTGATTCGTTGCAGCAGACGTTTCAGTATTTCCATGTACGTAGCGGTATTTAACAGAGTGACCTCAGGAAGGAATACTTTATGGATGAGATCCTCAGACTCGAAGAATACAACAAGTTTTGTCTTAATGCTGGATATCTCACTTCGCAACTTCTTGCTTTTCAACAACACTAAACCCTGTCACTTCATACTTTGGCGCTTCCCTTCGGAGTCATACTTCAGACACCAGGTCTCGCCGCAGTCACTACCGTTTTCAGAAAATTTTACTCTTGATCCGCCATGTCGATGAGATCTCCAAAGGCGTCAAGCTGAAGTTGCATTTGTTCCGGCGTCAAAGTATGGAGCACAAGTCGGGAGCAAAGCTTACGTTTACAAATCCCGGATCACTATAATGTGAGCCGTCTCACGACTAATTCCCCCTTTCTCCGTTATCATTTGCACTGTCACACGACGATCCTGGGCCAAAAGTTCCAGTTGCAGACCGCCAAGTTTCGAGTAGTGTCTTCTACGGTGTCTCGCCCTTCTCGAAAATGTCCAAGCCACTCATAAAGATACTTGAAGGAATAATAATTAACTCTCATACATAATGTATAACAACTTAAATATACTATATTATTGAACGAAATTAACAAAACTTTATTCTTTTTAGATTTCACAAATTTTCTACAAAAAAGAAGAAATATGGTTAAATCGTCTTCATTTTGTCAATTATCTTAACATTCTACATAAAGAAGAGCAAGATGTATCTCTTCCCTCTCAAGAAAGTAAGTTTTCTCTTTATTTCTGTATAATTATAGGCATTTCTTCTACTCCCATTAAACATGAAATCTTGAAATGGCACTTATGTATGTTTCTAAGATGTTACAATATTTTCAATGATCTCAGTGCTGTATATTTATTTCTATTAATGGTTTGGTAATTTGTCATCCTCCCTTCTAACCAAAAGGCAACATCACATGTCTTTCATGAAGTCTGGTTTCAGCTTCGATTTCTAACGAATTTTGATTTTGGCCCACCATTGTCATCAGTCATCAGATTAAGCGGTAACGAATACCAGTCTATACAGAATGACACAACGACGAAGGAATGCGAAAGGCTGACCACACATCAACTAGAATCCGTATACGGCCATAACATTTAGCGCGTTGAAATGCCAGAAAGAGTAAGTAGTTGTTATTATTCATTTAGCTATATTATTAATTGATTAGATTGTGGTTTAACGTCCCTGTTAGAATCGAGGCTATATGTGACATGGACCTCAATTAAACGTAGAACCCGAACTATATGAGCTTCCGCCGGGAATCGAAGCCAGATCTCCAGCGTCGAAGACACATATGTTAACTATACAGCCGCGAGGAAGCTCAGTCATATTATCAACATTACTGATTATACGTAGTAGCCCTATAGGAGTTTTCAAAGAATATCGCCACTTATGATGAAAGAATATATGAAATACAAAAAAAAAAAAAAAAAGTTATACAGCGTGTCCATAAAATAGTATATTTTGTGGCTTTGGATAATCGTTTTTAAATGAAATTGATCACATTTGAAAGAAAAACTCAAATATTTTACCATACCTCACAGACATTGAATGTGGGCCCCACAAGTGGCGATTAAAACATCAAGACGTCACTCACACATGCTCCAACATATCTGATAAATGGGCTGGATGGCAGCACTGATACGAACTTGCACTTCTTACAAGTATTGAGGTAATGTGAGTACATAGAAACAACCCTTTACGTAAGCCCATAAATAGAAATCACAGACCGACATGTCAGGCGACCTCGGCGGCCACTTGTAAAAAACATTATCATTTCCGGCACGTCCAATCCATCTTCCTGAAAGCCGATCATTCAGTTGTTCTCGAACATGTAAATGCCAGTGAGGAGGTGCTTTATCTTGTTGGAAAATAAAGTCATTGCCTTCTTCTTTTTCCAATTGGGGAAATAACCAATTAAGTGTGCATATAAACACAAATGTGCTCACCAATTAGTGAGTGAGCACAAAGTAAACATGAGTGAATTTACTTTTTTTGTGTTGGATCCCGTCCATTATTGACATTGTAATCCATTGTTGACATGCACAAAAATATTTTAGTTTTTCTTTCAGATGTGGAAAATTTCATATAAATACGATTACCCAAAGCGGCGTAATACTACTTTAAAGTATGATAGTATTTTTTATGGACGGGACGAATATATTTGGTTGGTACGATCGTAATGTCCGCTTTTATGTCTGGAAGAAAATCACTCTCTGTAACAAAACTAGAGGATGAGCCTAGGCTATGCGTACAACGTCACAAACTCAGTATATGTTCAGGGACCAAACTGGAGGAAGTGTGTTGTTGAACAAGGTTGTGTGACAGTGCATCATGGAGAAGACACAGTTGTGCTTATCAGAATGCTTATCATTTACGAGTTTAAACTGAAACATTCTACATATCTAGGCTTGTAAAGCATCAACAATGAAGTTTCGTACTGGTGATTCACCATTTAAAAAGGAGCTATGGGTAACCGACCAACATAATGTTCTGATGACCTCCTTATCAATACCGTGAAAGTGTGCCTACGGAAAAATATTAGTGCCATTGCAGATGAATTGAACATACTGTCGTCCAGGAGCTTCGGGCAATCGGTAAAGTGAAAAAGTTAAACTTATGGGTGCCACATGAGTTGACACCGTGCGACAAGGATCATCATCTGGATGTGTGCGGTTCTCTGAGTGTACTGAATAACCGAGAAAATGTCCTGCACCGG
Organism: Thermobia domestica; assembly: GCF_964235325.1. Lineage (NCBI taxonomy): Eukaryota > Metazoa > Arthropoda > Insecta > Zygentoma > Lepismatidae > Thermobia > Thermobia domestica. The sequence goes on along the minus strand of NC_137464.1, from coordinate 84,469,682 downwards.
AATGTCAGTTAGATGAAAAATGGATCTGCTACACAATGGACTAGTTGGATCGTGATCAACGTCCAAACTCATCTCTCCATTAGCAACTTGTTGTTATTGATGGACTATGATGGGAGTGATTCATCATGTATTTCCCCGTCGACGCGAAACTGTCACTGTGACACATTACAATGATTAATTCCATGAAATTCACCGAAAACCTGCCCGTAAGTACCCAGCAATGACTGACAGACATTATATTCTCTTGTTTCACGAAAATGAACTTTCACGTGTCACTCAAAGAGTGGTGGAGACTCTCTACGAGTTGTAATATGAAACCCTTCATGACTCACCATATTCTACTGATGTTTCTCCTACCACCTCTTCCAGCATCTCAATCACTTCTCGGCAGAGAACGTCCCTGATCACCGTGTAGCTAAGAGCTTCGCATCTCAGACTCCAGACTAGTTTCGTCATGAATATGTTGCTGTCGCTGGAAACAACTCTAACCAGGTATAATTTCTTCGGCTTTTGGGAGTTACACGTTAATCGGGCGTTTCTATGGCACCAACCCAATACAAATATATGTATGTGCATGTAAGTATGGATATATATGTCTCATGACATCTATCAACAATTTTGTATTTACACAGTAAAATTTTGTTTGTATCATCTTCAAAATAGGTATGCTGGTGTTGCTTCCAAATTTGAGTGGTTAAATGTGACTTATAACCAAAATATTCTAATGAATAACTTCTTTTGGAGTATTTGGTTAATCATAAAATATATTCTCATGTCTTCACGGATTTAGCTATAGGGAAACAAAAGAAAGATTATGAATTTTATAGTTTTAGTGATATTAAATTTTGTTTTATATTTTAGTTCCACTTTTCTTCCACACAATTGTGAGGATAGCATCTTCGTGGTATAGTGCTCTATTCTGGCTGCAACCGTCGCACTTTAATCTTAGACCATTTGTGTGCAAGTTGATGACATTGCTCCCGCAGATTCTTCCGTCTGCTTCCACTTTCTCACTATTTTTTCAAACTATTCACTTGCATCTATCAACTAAAAATATAATCCAAACAAAGATAGTTAGCAACAGCATCATCCTCATATTAATATTACAATAAACATATTCCGTTTGCTGTGGAAGGCGGCTTTAGCTTGGTTTATTCGACTAGAAACCTCCGCCTTGGAACTTCCATTCGGTGTTATCTCACAACAAAGATACGTAAAAGCTGACACATTCTGTAACTTCTCTTCACCAATAAATTACCTTGCCTTTATTTTGTTCTTACACTCTATTAATACTTTTGTCTAAGAGCGATTGAGCTTCATATTATACATTTGGAGTACTTGATCCATTATAATAAGCGTTGCTTCCAACTCTTGCTCATATCTTTTGCTAATACATCTGTATCATCAGCAAATCCAAGGAAGTTCACTTTCTCACCATGCACCATCACTCTTTTATTATTTTTCATTTTCTCTCGAAATTTGTCTAAATTATGTTGAATATACACTATGTGATCAAAAGTATCCGGACACCCCCAAAACATACGTTCTTCATACTAGGTGCATTGTGCTGCCACCTACTGCCAGGTACTCATTATAAGCGACCTCAGTAGTCATTAGACATCGTGAGAAAGTAGTATAGGGCACTCAGCGGAACTCACGGACTTCGAACGTGGTCAGGTGATTGGGTGTCACTTGTGTCAGAAGTCTGTATGCGAGATATCCACACTTCTTAACATCCCTAGGTCCACTGTGCCTGTTGTGATAGTGAAGTGGAAACATGAAGGGACACGTACAGCACAAAAGCGTACAGGCCGATCTCGTCTGTTGACTGACAGAGACCGCCGACAATTGAAGAGGGTCGTAAAGTGTAATGGGCAGACATCTATCCAGACCATCACACAGAAATTCCAAACTGCATCAGGATCCACTCCAAGTATTATGACAGCTAGGCGTGAGGTGAGAAAACTTGGATTTCATGGTCGAGCGGCTGCTCATAAGCCACACATCACGTAGATAAATGCCAAACGACGCCTCGCTTGGTGTAAGAGCGTAAACATTGGACGATTGAACAGTGGGAAAACGTTGTGTGAAGTGACGAATCACGGTACACATTGTGGCGATCCGATGGCAGGGTGTGGGTATGGCGAATGCTCGGTGAACGTCATCTGTCTGTGTGTGTAGTGCCAACAGTAAAATTCGGAGGTGGTGGTGTTTATGGTGTGGTCGGGTTTTTCTTGGAGGAGCTTGCACCCCGTGTTGTTTTGCGTAGCACTCTCACAGCGCAGGCTTATATTTATGTTTTAAGCATCTTGTTGCTTCCCACTGTTGAAGAGCAATTCGGGGATGGCGATTGCATCTTTCAACACGATCAAGCACCTGTTCATACTGCACGGTCTGTGGCGGAGTGGTTACAGGTCCATAACATCCCTGTAATGGACTGGCTTGCACAGAGCCCTGACTTAAATCCTATAGAACATCTTTGGGATGTTTTGGAACGCCGACTTCGTGCCAGGCCTTACCGACCTACATCGATACATCTCCTCAGTTCGGCACTCCGTGATGAATGGGCTGCCATTCCCCCCAAAATCTTCCAGCACCTGATTGAAAGTATGCCTGCGAGAGCGGAAGTTGACATCAAGGCTAAGGGTGGGCCAACAACATATTGAATTCCAGCAGTACCGATGGAGGGCGCCACGAACTTGTAAGTCATTTTCAGCCAAGTGTCCGGATACTTTTGATCACAGAGTGTATATTTGTTACATCTCGTCACAACAGTTTCATTTCTATACAACTGTTGCACTGTCCTATATCTATTGCATTTTGCATTATCCAGCCTTTTCAGCATTCTAAACACTATTTTCCAATCAACTCTGTCAAATACTTTTTACAGTTCGACAAAGATAATATACGTATTTTTATCTTTCGTATCCTCTGTCGAAAATTAAATGCAAACCCAATTGCTTTCCACGTTCCTCTTCTTCTTCTTCTGAATCCAAATTGGTCATCTGTAAGGATAAATTCTACCTTTCCTTCGATTCTTCATAGAACGATTACGATTAGTATTTTCAACACCCAAGCTAGTATGCTCAGGGTTCTATATTGCTCACATTTGATGGTCGGCGCTTTTTGGGGTAATGGTACAGTAACACATTTCTTAAAGTCATCCAGAAGTTGTGCTACCTCAAGCACCCCTCGCACAAGGCGAAAAAGCTGATTATATACTGTATTTGACAACCTGAGGCCTTGGTAAATTATGGGGAACGTTATTAACATTAGGAACAGAATTTTCTTATATATTGTTTGCATTGAATAAATTATGTAGTACAGAGTACCTTCTGTGAATCACTTCAGTCAGAAATGATTTTTCTTTGTATAATACATTCATTCAGTACCGAATTATCTTACAAAGAAGACGCAGGTTACCCTGAGCTGTGGTTCTTCTCGATTTTTTCTTTCTTTCTTTTTTTCCCTTTAATTTAATATAGGCCTACACACTTTTGCAGATAAGTCCATGTGTTAATTGTGTTCTGTGGTAAAAGGCTGAAAGTCATGGGTTCAATTTCATGAAATGTTACAATTGATTTCATCATCATAATCTTAAGTTCTCATCTTCTTTGCTCTGAAGGTTATAAACGTCAAATGTAAAACTGAAATAAATAGTTACGTAACACTGAAATACTGGAACCTCTACTTTTGAAATAGGTTCCGTCGCTCTTGGATTTACGAAGTCTTCCCGTGAAAAGCCTGAATCCAGCATCTCAATTGCGTGATTCACTTTGCTGAAATCATCGTTTATAAACTAAATTAATCCCTTAAAAATTATATATTCAAGAAACATTGTGAAAATGCTAAAAGGGCTGAGTAGTGACAAGGAAGGAAGTAACTACATACATCAATTTTTATTTACTTGTATTTATTTATTTATTTATTTCGAAGTTTAATATGCTTAGAACATCTTTTCCAAGAAGAATTAATTGATCTGGCCTACTTAAAATTGCTATTTGTACTTATAATGTCTAAGTTCTTTTAAAATTTCTGTATTTCACTATGTTTTACTAAATAGACAATAGTCATAAGGAGCAAAGTCTAATGAATACAGTATAGGCATATTGGCCATGCTTGAAACTACAAACCCTTTAAACCAGCCACTGACTTATTATCCTAATAGGAATGGCCACGAGCGAGTTCGAGCGAGTTTTCATTGAAACTCGACTCGACTCGAGACAGACATCTTTGAGCTCGACTCGAGAACTCGGCTCTAAAAATTTCCTCCAACTCGACTCGAATTTGACTCGGGTTTCGAGTCGAGTCGAGCCAAAATGAGCAAAATCGATCCAAATGCTATGTGTAGTTTCAACTACTTTCTTCAAGTATCCTACATAGACAATATAATTATTATCAATGATACTACTACGAATATAACATTATTATTATTATTATTATTATTATTATTATTATTATTAAACCTATTATTATTATTATCATTATTACAAAAACATCGTCTATAAACATGAAAGATAGATGGTTTGTATCTGAATACTAAAAACTAGTTGACTGCTGACCTCGGTAGTCAAGAAGACTAGGAGGCAAGGACATCGTTCACGAGATTCTGAGTTTGAGTTCCGGAAGAGCAAGTATCCGGGCTCGAATCAAAAATCGTTAAAAGTTAGAGGACACCGGCCACACATGTTCAAACTACTTGGTCCGGATTTAGGGTTCTCAACGTCTTGAGCGGCTCGGCTCACAGCTCATTCCCTATCGAGCTGAGCCAACAGCTCACCCCCCAAACCGACATGAGCCGAAACAAACCGAGCTAATGGCTCACCTCAACCGAGCCGGCTCGAGACTATGGCTCACCTGAGCCGAGTCGGTGCCTCATCTCAACCAAGCCGTTCGCTCAAGCTGTTCGCTCAGTTGAACCGAGCAAAGCCGATTAACATCTCTACACTGGTTGGGCTTCTGCTTCGACTCAAAACTTTCACCGTGCAGGTCTCAGCCTTGGTGGTAAGAACTACAGTATATACTTATGTTAGTGCCCACAACATTTGAGGCTGTCTCGTTATAAAAATCCATTGTCGTCTTGTTAATCAAGACAAGGCGAGATGCGAGCAGTGTCTCACCTTGTAAGCAACACTAAAAATATTCCACATTACTTTCAACATGTCTCATAGCTTTCGCTTTCTACTCTAATCAGGCAATGATTTCAAAACGAGTTAAAACGAGCTAAACAAGCGAGCCATTTTTCAAACTCGACTCGACTCGAAACTCGACCTCAAAACAGTGACTCGGCTCGGAACTCGACTCGAGAAAATTACCTTTGACTCGACTCGAATTCGCTTCGAGTTTCGAGTCGAGTCGAGTTTTAGCTTGAGTCGTGCCCATCCCTATTCATTAACAAATAAAAAATTTGTTCATTAACAAATAAATTTATCTTTCATCTGTTTTTCTTTCAACGCTTCTTAATTTTCCCCAGTACGTTTCAGTTACAACCCTCATTAGTTCTTTGACATTTCCGATGATAGTTTCTATTTGGTAACAAAATACTGTCCTTACTTTACAGTAAATTAATAAATATTCTAACATAATAAGAAAGCAAGCAATTGTTAAATTTTGTGTTTTCATTTACAGTATATATTGTGTATAGTTTGAATTAAGAATATATTCCTATGGTTCCTATTTGTTTCTTATTACAAAAGTAATTAGTATTATCAATATTTGGCGCGATAAATCTATTTCTTTTCAAATTTTCAGATTACTAAGGGTATGCAGAATTGATTTTAGGGCACGTAGCTTTGATTAAATGGGGTGGTTGGATCAATGGGTGGGTGGGGGTTAGTCTACCATCAATCTGCAGACTGCTTCAATGGGTCAAAAGTGAAGATTGATGGTGGCTGGATTGACAGACAGGGGAACAGGCAGTGGAGGGAGGGCGTTTGGGCCGCTGGGCAGACGGTCGGATGTAGTTACGTCTTTTTTTTTTAAATCTGCGCTTTACATATTGATCTTTTTTTTTTCTTGGGTGGCGTTGGATCGGGTGCGTGGGATGTCTTACAGAGGCAATGCCAATTAAATCTAAGAGACATCCCAATTAAGAGGCAGATTGGTATTACTCTGACACACACACATCTACACATAAACATATACACTTACGACACCACTTCCAAACACGCATACACATGTACATACGTATAAATATATTAAACTACACGTACCTCATCTTTACCAATAACACCCCCCCACCCCCATATATATACATATATATTAGAGTAGTCCTTATTTTTAAACTTTTGAGTTTCATTTAGTCTCACCCTCTAAACTGGTTCCATATCAGACCAGAGTAACCCATGAAAAAAATTAACTCATTTGAATAATACACAGCAAAAATGATGGTGTTTAACAACTCAATTTGTATATCACTGTATATCACTGTCAACACCAACACCATCGCCTCCGTACAGCATCATAAATATTTAAGAACTAACAGTGAGAGTGTGCATTAGTTATTATTTTTGCTATATGCAAAGCGTTACGCGGAATATTTTACATTTATACCAATAAACGAACACCGTATGATATTTCCTGCGATTAAGTAGTACAGTAAATATCATACGTTTTTCGTTTATTGCCATAAATATGAAATATACCGCATAACGCTTCGCATAAAGCAAAAATAACTACTAATACACACTCTCACAGTTAGTTCTTGGACATTTATGGTACCGTAGAAAGCCGATGGTGTTGGTGCTGAAATAACACCTTAACAGTGGTAGACAAATTGAGTCGTTTTAACACCATCGTTTTTTGCAGTGTACTATATGGTGCCCCAAGCAACCTTGAGTTTCGAATGCATTTACTATATATAATATGAAGAAAAGGTGCCTAAAGACAATTGTAAGTTAGTAAACATCTATTATGACGACATAAACGTGTAATTTGCATGTATCCATGAACTACTGTACAAGATGAGCGAAAGAATAAAATTGTTTTATCAGGATACCGCGTGGCATCCAAATTCGCTTGACTATGGCAGTTCCCATGGTTCTTTTCTTCTAATTAGATGCTACTATCTAAATACCAAGCGAGAGAGAAGACGTGGTTAACTACTTATTCGTAATCTTTATTCAGTTTATGTGCAAGCATGACATTCAACAATTTACTTGTGAGGTAACAACAACAGCTTCTTATTGCATGCAGCTGAATATCCTAACAATTGGATAAAACTCTATTATAACTTCTAATATGGGTAAGGAATTCCATTAATACAATAGCAAACATTGGTCATCCCATATTTGAAACTCCATGTATAAGTTTATATAACATGCATGTGTACTTAAAGTGGGACATACATTTCATCAAATTCCTTACGTCTACCTACGGTATTCATATGCTACGGTACATATATATATCCTCTAGAGTTTTCCTTAGATAAAACCGGTATCACTTACTTGTACAAAACAGTTCATAAAAGATGTGCATAAACAATGTGTTCATAAAAAAGAGCCTACATTAACGTCAGTGATTATATAGGCTCTTTTTTACTATCTCTTCTAGAGTTGGCGAGAGACAGCATCCCTGTCGAACGCCAATTCACATTACACTCTCTTCTATCTTCCTCTGTTCTAACACGTACTTGTTTATTCATATATAAGTTTCTCATGAGTGTTAGATATTTCTATTGCAGCCCAATCTTCTTCAGAACTTCCAACAACAATTCCCAATACATGCGGTCAAGCTTTTCTAGATCAATGAATATACCACACACACTTCATTCCCTTTCTCTATAAATCTTTCACCGATCACCCATAATAATCCAATGCATCTCTTGTGCCTTTACCTCTCCTGAACCCGAACTGTTATTCTCCAACTTTTTTCTTTTGTTCTCCCATACAGCTTTCTGTTCAGAATTCAAAGTAACATTTTTGCTGCGTGATATATGAGACTAGTAGTTCTATAATCTTCACATCTCTTTGGATTCGATTTCTTGGCCATCGGTATTATGATCGTCATCAGGAAGTCTTTTGGCCACTCTACTGTTTCATATATTTCATTGCAGAACAATTCTTTCTTGTCCTTGTCTCCCATATTCTTAATGAATGCGATTGTTATATTACCTATCCCGGTTGTCTTTCCATTCCTAATGTCAGATATAGGTTTTCCAATCTCATCCCGGAGAAAACTAAACCCTTTATCATCTTATCTAAAACAACAATTGAGCCACCAGAATCTGCTTTAACTTTACTAATCTTCAATCAACAAATTTATGGTGTAGAAACACATCTGGAACTGTTAAAACATTAACAAACTAACTTTCAGATCAACTAGATTCATTTCGTTTTCCGATCTAGATTTTTTGACATTTTCTTTTCTTCTTTTAAACTAAGTACTTTGAAACAATTGTTCGAAGTTATTATTATTACAAGCTTTAGTACAACTAAATACGGGATTTACATGTCCATGCATGATGTAAATTCATAAATACATGATTGAATTATTAAGAGAAGCAATAGCAAAATTACATAAAACAACATTAAACTTCATAATTGGATAACCCGTCTTAAGAAACAAATAATCGATACATGGTAAATATCTAGGAGTTGACATAATATCAAAGATGACAAAGCATATATTAATAAATAGGACAAAATGGTAACTAACTTAACACACTTTCTGTAAAGAAATAATGAAATGGTCCGTATCAATATTGTTAAGACAATACTTATTAAATGATAAGGGACAAATCTGAAATAACAGGACGTAAGTTTGTGGTGAAAAGCTATCCCAAAACGGTATGCCCCACGACTCCCTTTCTATTACAATATTTTGACCTGAATCTAAGATGATGTACTTCAAAATGGTTGCCATGAAGCCATGATGGTACTATAGAGATAGATGCGGTTCTATCTCTATTACCTTTGCTAATACATGATGTCACCTCCCTAATCGTCCCAAGCTTACAAAGTACCTTTATCTCATGTTGTATACTGTAAGTGCATTCGAACCTTGAGGTCCCTTGGGGCATCATTTAATATTATTCTATTGAGCTAATTTTTTTGTGGGTTACTTTAGTCTGCTGTGGTACCATTTTACGGGGTGAGACTCAAAAAAATTCGGAAGTCGAAAGATAGGGACCACCCTAATATATACACTACACACACACACACACACATATATATATATATATATATATATATATATATATATATATATATATATATATATATATATATATATATATATATATATATGGTGGCGTGATAGAGCCCTTACCTGTGTTGCGTGGAGTGCCTGGTTCGTTCCCAGCTCGCACCGTGTGGAACTTTGTGGTGGACCAACGCTGTGTTCGTGGGTTTTCTCGGGGTTCTTCCGTTTCCTCCCACTTTGTTCATCCCACTATTTCATTCATTTCTCATAATCACCGTCTCCTTTAGCCTAACCGGCGTAACCGTGGGGTGTAAAACTCAAAGATTTCATTTCATTTCATTTTTCGTTTCCTCCTATTTTTCATTCCACCAATTCTTACATCATCATTCACTGCATTAATCATATTTTCCCTTAGCCTAAAATGCATAATCATGGGACGTTAAACTGAAATTTCTACAGTAAATATACTCGTGTTAGACATTTACGTTTTATAGTTTTTTTTTTGTTACTTTTTTTTTTTGGTTTGTCTCACTTTATGCACCGAGGCTAGGGAGAGATGATGTTGATAAGATGGATGATAATGGTGAAATGACGAAAGTGAGAGGAAACGGAAGAACTCTGAGAAAAACTACGCACATGGTGTTTGTCCACCACGAAGTTTACTTGGCGGGATTTGGAATTGAACTAGGGATTCTACATACCAAAGGTTAGCGCTTTACCATCGAGCCACTTGGTCTTTCTTTTTTTTTTTTTTTTTTTTACATGAATATATTACACTATTTCCAAATACGCGCACTCTAGTTCTTCAGTTCGGCAAATAAGAGGTAATACTCAAGCTAACTAGAATTGCAATACAATACGCACGCGTTTTTTAGTTACGGAACGCACGCCACTAGCGAAGTGGCATCACCTGTGTGGAGTTGCAATTGTTTATCCTTGGTGCTGCTTTGTATGTTTTTCTGCTTATAACATCCAATGATTATTGTGATGTATGACTACGATGAGTGAATGGAGTGTCTGAAATTTTATCCTTTGTTGGAAAATCCCGCAGCCGAGAGCGTTGTTATTCAACTATTAAGAATAATTCTTTGAATAAATCACAAGTTTAGAAGTGTTTTCCGGGTCGAAAATGGACATTTCAATTAAAGACTTGCCACGACTTCAGCTATTTCTTCGTTTCTGTTCTTATCCAATGTGGTAACACTACACATCCATCTGAGCATTTTTATTTCGGCTACGCCTAGTTTCTTCTCTTGTGCCTTCTTCATTCCCCGAAGTCTCTGCTCCGTACAGCATTGCAAATCTCACTACGGTCTTGTAGGCTTTCTTTCATCTTACACTTATTCTTTTAACACAAAGAAACATGAGTCTTCTATTTCACCTCTTTTTCCGCATTTAATTGCCCATTCTCATTTACCATGGAACCTAGGTAATTAAATGTATTTACTTCCTGTATATCTTGAGCTCTCATCTGTACGGTTTCCTCTCCATTTCCTCCGAAGCCGATATATTTCTTCCTACTGATTTTTAATCGTCTGTCCTACAAAACATTTTCCATCTTTCTACGACAATGTTATCTGCAAACACATAGGCCTACACCAAGGTGACGCATTTGTAATACCTTCAGATAGGACATCCATAGCTAGGTTCAATATTTACGGACTCAAACGTTTCTCTTGAACATTCTTTGCTGAACACATAACGCCATTTAGCGAGTGAAACACACGCGAATTGTTTTTGTATCACCAGCAATTCATTTCTGGTTCGTCTCCATGTTTCTAAATACCATAGTTTTTGTGCAATATGTTCTGTCTCATTATTTATTGACTACTTCTTTCTGTCAATAATAATAACGTCGGATACTTTTTAAAGAAACCACATATTCAATTGACATTTTGCCATTTTTGAAAGGGAAATACCATCCTAAAGTTGTGATTTATACAAAGCATTATTCTAAAGTATTTATCGAAGTATAACTATGATCTCGACCGTAGTATTTCCCAACAAAAACAATTTCAGATATCCTCTTATTCTTTGTGGTCACACATCACAATAATTACAGGAGACCACGAGTATGAAAACACACAATGCAGCACCAAGAAGGAACCACTTTACAGAGTGACGCCACTCATAACATTGGCGCGGGAACCGCAAGCTAGAATGTCTAGCGGCACATTCCGTAACTACAAAACGTATCCATATTGTGTTGTAATTCCGGTTATTATTGTGTACCCTCTCCTAACGCTGATAGTTATATGAACAATTACACTGTCACACGACACCATACCTTACCTGGCTCTCCATATGTTATGTATGTTTCTTCATAGCTTATGGCATTTTCAGCAGCGCCCTAACACTTGGTCCGATGCCTACATTTTCATCTGACCCGATGTCCTATGGCCCAGATGTCTCTCCTGAAGTATTCGTGCTCCTCTGTCTGTCTTCCCCCTATCTAGCCATTCTTTCATCCACCCCATTGAAGCTGGTGGATGAAAAGTCTTAAGTTGGCCTGAATACTGGAAAGTACTCAAGATGGAATGTTCCCTTCTACCAAGAAGTTCTGCTAGAAGATATTCAAGATTTGTAATTTAATGTTCACTGATTGAAGCTAATGAAATACTGAAATGGAGACTAAACGAGAGGGAAGAGTCAAGTGTCACTGAAAGAAGAGTTGTATCGTCAATAGAATCAGCATGTTGAAGTTGGATATACATACTATTTTCTTGTCAAGAACATAAACTGTGCTCATATAAACGCCTGTGTTTTATAAATAAATGTAAATCTTTGTCTTCAATTCAATGGGTTTCTTTTAATTTCGTCAGTAGGTTTCTTAAGTGTATTTTTTTTTTTAATCAAATGCGTCTTAATGATGTTGAATACCTACGCCACCTTTATTTTTAGTCCATTGATATATTTGGGGAATTATCATCTTTGAAATGAACAGGAGTTTTAGCAGTTTTATTTTATTGCTTCTTCAAATCTATTTGAATGTGTCTTTGTGAACATTATATTCTGTAATTTATGATTTAAATAGTTAATAATCAAATTCAATTTGAATAATATTATAACGTAAATTCAGTTTGAAAAAGCCAACTACACTTGAAGAAGAAATCGGTAAAATCCCATCCTTTAAAATTTCAGTTTATTTGAAACAAAATATAAAAAAAATAATTCCCGAATACGAATCCAGTAAATCAAGAAACTAAAGAACAAGCATGACGAAGGTGTTCAACATGGTTGACAACGGCCTATTCAGTGGCTTTTACAGAGGATGAAGAATGGAATTTAGCTGAATGGAATCGCACATTTACACAAGTGTCAGCAAAAAACGATATTCATGAATTTCTTAAGAATCCAGAAGACTTACAAATTTATCATCACTCTTACTATCTATGTTTAATATCTTAACTCTAAAAGAGAAATAGAAAAAAAGTGACGGTTATTTTTTAGTTTTAAATTACAATATAACCACTACCATTAATTGGAGTGACTCTTTTTCATTTTTCGTCTAGAAAGTTCGTCTAGACTAAACAAAGTATAATACGTAATAAAAATGATTTATTATTTTCATATTCCAAGAGTGAGGCCCTTTTTAAATATCGTAAAACGGGGTTACTTTGCATCAGATTTAAGGAATTTTAAAGAAAATCCCATGTAACTTACAAAACTGATTTAGAATGATTTAGAACATTGTATTTTAAACATATAATAGCTAGATATATAAGGAAAACATTTACGAACACAATGTTTCTGTGCAATGTTTCCCCTTCAGAATTTATACATTTCACTTTCTACACAAAATTGCATGCAGTCTAGAAATATTGATATTAGAATGATGGTACCGGTATCAGTACTTTGTATGAATTATCGATATTTGTAAAGAAAATTATGTATTTTCTGGTACCAGCACAGGAACCACATTCTGATAGTTTAGCATATGTTCCACAAAACTGCCAATTCAGGAACAGAAAAGAAAACGAACTGATTTGCTGTGGTTTCCAAGAATATCATTTCAAACATAATCAGTGGAATATTTACGAGGTTTGGGGCTTTCAGGCTAAAGCCCACCCACATTGCATGACTTATTAAAAAAACAACCTAATGCTAGTCATTCCTATGCGTATAAGCTTCAAGTCCCCCCCCCCCCCAAAAAAAAACTCTAGTGATTTCTAAAAACTGAGTTTTTTATGTGAAGCACCTGTCAAACTGTTTTTCTGGGTCCGCCACTGTTCGTAATTTATTTTCCAACAAGAAATCCATTTCGGCATCTACCTAAATACCTAAAATTAGAAGGCAGGAGATACCAGCAGTAATTTCCTTTGGGCCGGTGCAAAATGACCCCGATTAGAGGCTGAAACCGCCTTCTCCCAATTTTGTTACTTTTTCTGACTTTAAAACGTTTCATACTTATATTTCAATCATTACTTCAAAGTCACATTATACACAGTAGTATTCTACGAAACTGATTCAACTTTAACGGAAATTTTTGTAGGTGATATCTTTCAAATTTTATCGGCTTTTACAGTGACTGCTTTCCATACCTCTACAGCAACAAACCCTCCGGGTAATTAGAACTGAAATTATCCGCCAACATTATAGCCAAAATATAGTTAGATGTTCTATTCTATCTTACGGTGGTAGCAGTGTTCACAGTTTAAGGGAAATTTCCCTAATCTAGGGAAATTCCATAGGTAAATTTAGCAAAAGAGAAAAAGGGAATTTAACGTAAAAAATCCAGGGAAATTCTCGGGCTGACTGATTGACCAATATAAATGCTTAAATTTTTCTTTGTTCTTCAGAAATAAACCAAAACAATAGCATAATTTGTGTATGTTTCGTGTGTCTCTGTTCAAAGTATAATTGCAGGAACTGTTGCTGGGTGTATTTGTGTGAACTTTTTCGTTTAAAAAAGTGAAGGAGAAAGTAGAAAATAGATGTAAAAAGCAAATAAATAAAAAATATGTGGTTGGGACCTCCTTTAATATACATTAATCTTATCACCTCCTACATTAATCTTATCACTTAACTTCTGTCATAGGACTCTCAACAAACTAGGGAAAATTTGATAAGAAAAGGGAAAATTTTGTGACAGTCCTGGAAAATTTTCTTAAGAAAACCTAAGAACTCTGGGTGGTAGTTGAAACTTTCTCTTTACAGCTCATAGTTTTACCGACAGAAGACTGTTCAACTCTTTTCATATTTTGTGCAAAGTTACCCCTGATGTGCAAAGTAACCCTGTCTTACAGTAAGCGAAATATGGACGAACGACGTACTGGCAATTAGTCGAGATTGTACAGCTCACAGATGACGAGAAGAACCCTAAAACAGGGGAAGCGGGGAAAGGTCAACGACATGGTCAAGTCCATTTTCGGTTTTTGAGGTGTGGTCTATACTTAGATGTCGTTTGCCACTCCGGGTAAAGTTATATGTGTGCTATTCCGTCGTGTCTTTTCAAACCCCCGTGCCAAAAGTGGGTGAGCCCAAACCTACGTCACTCATGGTAAAAGTTGGTAAAAAAAAAATTGCAGAACTCCCTAGGAGGTCTCTGAGGCGGCTTTCACGAGGAATAGGAAAATCTTTTATCATCTTGTCCTAGGGCTGAGAAACGTCTGAAGTTCCAAACATACAGAGTCAAGTGCTGGTAGCCAAGTGCTATGCCCGTTGGATTTCCAAAGGCGAATAAATTATTCGCAGTTGTTCAACAAATTTATGCAGAACAATGTGGTCAACAAACTGCACAAACATTTTTCAGTGATGAGACCTGGTGCCATTTATGTGGATACGTAAATACTCAGAATATAAGAATGAGCAATAGAAAACCCTTGTGCAGTACATGAGGTCCCACTTCATTGAAAGTATGCCGAACAATTTCAAAGAAAAGAATTGTGGATACACTTTTTTTCTTCATGACTGTTGATTCAGAAGGTAAGTAGTACCGGCCTTCTTTTAGCCCGCATAAATATTCATGAGTGTAGAGATTTTGACATTGTAGCAGTTCCTAATGACTAGAGCAACCCACATTATGCTTTATCTTTTGTGTAATTATGCTTTATTTTATCCACATTATGCTTTATTATGTTTTATGGTCAATTTCAGTCGTTGTTTTATATTAATAGTGTATAATGTAAAATATTTACTATACATTAAATATTCTAAATATCTTGATCTATTTATTAATATTTTATGCAAGCAATTTCTTTCATGTTTAATGAAATTTCTACTTAATGCATTGTAAAGAGATATGCTTTACTCGAGTCAGTTTTTGTTTCACTTGTGTGCGCCTTAGAGGTGCATATATACAGAAAGGGAAAGTAAAAGATATCACCAAAAATACAGGAAGTGCTCAAGCTCAAGAGGTACACATAAGAATATAGTGGAATTCTTGTGTACTATTCGTTGTTGGCGAAAGTTTTCTTCATTTCGTTTTTTCTCCACATCAAAGAATTACACCGAAAAGTTTACAGAAATAAAAATTAGCTTTTCATTGTTGCAGTGTTATGTTCTCAATGATTTAGCTTTGTAAATGTTGCTTTTAAAAATATTAATATAGTATGTATGTTAAACTTGCAGTTAAACAGAATTTTCCAAGGATTGTTCTCTATATTTTAGATTATGCTTTATGCTTTATTTTCTAAAATTATGCTTTATTATGCTTTCAAAATTAGTTTCTTCTGGACCCTTAAATAACCACAACCATGTTCAAGATACCAACCGTATGTCTAAATTGCTATTATGCTTTTTATGCTTTTGGGTAACTCTACTAATGACATAATCTGTGGAGATTGTTGATTTTTTGACAGTTCTTAATTATATGATGATGTAGTTACATTCACGGGTAGTCGACAGTTTGAATAATTGATACGCCTTCCTCCGGATATTAATGATCTTGTAAATGACACACAAGAAATACGATAATATATGCAGCTATCAATTACTAAGATTACGGAGGATGTGTAGGGAAAGAGAATGTGACGTATAATAAATGATTTCCGCTTGAAAAATGCTAATTTGACAAGCAGGATATAAAAAAGACCTTTAAAAAATGAAATATGCAGATCACACACGTATAAAAAGGTAATATATTCTTTGTTTCATTTATATGCATGATATTTAACACGGCAACGGATGTTGGTCGTTGGAAGGTTAAAGAAGATTTTGGAATTGTGGTCGTTAGAATGGAGGGAGGAAAATTCTGGAAGTTTCCAGGTTGCTCTCAAGGTTATTAGAGTTATATAAGTAACGACTCATTTGTATGATCCGTACAACGTATACGAGATAAGAAGCGCAAGTATAGTGTTGGAAGAAGAAAATCGACATGCAGAAGACACTTGAAGAGAAAATTGTTGGTAGGTACTAACTTTGTAGTATTTCCATTTTTGTTTTATACTTGTTCATTTTTCTTTTTTATATTGGAAGTGACATTGTAAATGAAATACTTGTAATTGTCGGGAGTATAAGGGAATGGAAGTGTTTCTTTTTACCGGAAATTGATTGCAGATTTTCCGACATTAAAAACCATATTATTTGGTGTTGTTATATAGAATTATAAATTAACTATGGTATAGTGTAACCTAATATGTAGGCTACAGGGATTCTAAATTATTCATTGCACCGGGACTCGAACGAGGATTCTCCCACTTGGAAAACCGTACGCCAAACTTTTTGCTAGCAGTGCGAACTTGTTACTTATATGTAATTATAAATGGTCAATGGTCAATAAATGGTCAATATTGTGTAAGAACAATTTTATACTGAACAGGAATTCAGCAGATTCACCAGGAATCGAACGGGAGACTTACGGGGAAATTTTGTGCACTAAAAGTTTTTAATTAGCAGACTTTGTTCTTTATATGTAGCCATAAATTGTGTAAGATGTATAACAGGTATTTTTAAAGTATATGTTAAGAAGGAAGTTATATTAGACAGGGAGCCATGACACTACCGGGAATTGAAGCAGAGCTGAATTAGTGGAAAACTGTACGCCAATAGTTTTTATGCTCGCACTGTGGACTTTTCAGTTATATGTAATTATAAATGGTATAAACGTTACTGTGTAAGAACAAACTTATATTGGACAGTACGTTAGGAGACTCAGCGGGACTCGAACCACGTTTCTCCCACGTGGAGATCCGTATGCCAAATCTTTTGCTTGCACTGCGGAGTTTTCATTTATGAATGTTATAAACTTTACTGTGTATGAAGAAACTTATATTGAACAGGGAATTAACAGGTTTACCGAGAATCGAAGCAGGGCTTTTCCAGGTGGAAAACCGTACGATAAACATTTTGCTTAGCAGGTTTTGTTACTTATATGTAGCTATGAAATGTGAAAGACGTATAACTGGTATATATAAATTACATGTTAAGAACAAACGTATACTGGATAGGGAGCCATGACACTGCCAGGATTGAACCAGAGATTTTCCACCGGGAGAACCGTACGCTAAACCTTTTGAATGCACTGTTGATTTTTCAATTATAGATGTTATAATCTTTAATGTGTAAGTACAAATTTTTATTGAACAGGAAGTCAGCAGAATCCGCACCGGGAATCGAATTTCTGTGTCCCATATGCAAAGTCAATATGGTTTGGACATTAGTGCTACTTTGAATATTATATTTTATGTTTTTGTAATTTGAAAAGTCGTAGTATGGTAAGTAACTAATTGTATTTTTCTTTTTCGCTCTTTTTAGGTCCTGAAGCAAATAAAAACTGATATAATCAATAAAGGCACTGGAGAATAAAACCTATTTTCGTGAGTTGTTTGCTGTTGAAATATAGAGGTGTTTTTAGGGTATATGAGTTATAGATTGGTTTTAAAACATGGATTCACTGAAACTTTTGGATCTTAGTACAAGAGATGAAGATGATTTTACAGAATTGTCATCTTTGCAGGAGACAGAGTTTTCATGCCATCCGGTAGTGAGCCCGGAACCTCATTATACTATTATACATTTATGTAGTTTATTATAATGGAATATAAGTTAATGAAGTATATTTGGAAAATAACACAACATAGGTGGTGGTATCATATTAACGAATTTTTCTTGGGAAAGATTTATTTTTTATCGCCTTGAAACATATTATTAAACAGGAAATTCGAATAAAATATTACAGTGAAACCTCTCAATAGCGGACACCAATGGGACATGAAGTTTTGTCCGTTACTGGGAGGTGTCCGTTATAGAGAGGTTACAGAAATTTAATTTCTCATAAGGGTATTGAATGCAGTAATATACAGTAAATATATTATGTATGGGCGTAAATACGTAAAATTCAATATGAAAATAATCTAATTTAGTACAATTTGAATTACTTGGAGGAATGAAGGAGAAATTCATTTCTATTAAATCATAGCCTATTATTGCTGGGCAATGTTTAACGGAAAATGCATGCTTTTTCCTCTACAACGGTAATAAAACACATTAGCAAGTGTCCTCTAAAATCCTCAGTACGATTGCAGAGGAAACATGTGTGTGTGTGTTTGTGTACTGGCGCTGCATCTTCGTTGACAGAATGGATGAAAAGGCAAGCTATTGGGGGTGCATATTTATTCACCCAGGCCCAATCACAAAGAATATCCTTTTAGAGAAAATTAAAAAGGAAGCCGGGAAAACTCCAACCCAGACTTGTTCCAGTATCATGAGTAAAAGAAAAATGTTTCTTTTCCAAACAAAAAGTAAGAGAGGTAGCATTGCCCGTTGAAAATGTTATTGTAAAACAAACAATGCTTGTTTTGTCATCTATGAAATTGTTGGTAAATATGCAAGGTCCAGACGAAAAGGATTAAATTTGTTAGGGAAGGGAAGATCTTTCACATAGAATTCCTGGCCTTACGACTAACCCTGTATGAGTGTTGTTGCTTATCAAAAGTTTTCTATGATTACCGCCAGAAAGCAGTTTATTGCGGAAAAAAATTCAAGTTCAGCTCTTCTGTTTGATGGTTCACCAGGTCTGGACTCATGAGAGATACACTTGTGGGGAAAAGACTTTTCTGTATACTGTAATATATCTCAGAACCGAGAACAATTCTTGTCCGTTATAAGGAGGTTATTCAAACGTTTGGGCGGAAAAGGACTGTCCGCGTCCGTATCTGAGAGTGTCCGCAAAAGGGAAAGTTTTGTTCCGTAAGAGAACATATATTTTTCCGGGACAAAAAAATCTGTCCGTATTATAGAGGTGTCCGTTATTGAGAGGTGCCCGTTAAGGATGGTTTCACTGTATTTGGTTGTAATATAAGGGGGAGAATGCATAGTACACTTTACTAAATGTAAGGAAAATGTGTTTCACAGATGCCTCTATTGTAAGTATATAAATAGGTGTATCACACTTGAAAAATTAATGTATTTTTTTTGTTGAAGAGCAAAACAATGAATAGCAGGGAGATTGCTTGTTTCACCTAAAGAAAAAGAAATTCAACGTGAAAACAAAAAACCTATAGTGTTAATTCACCCGCCTGACCCCATTTGTCAGATGAATTTCGTGATAAAGTGAGAATCATATATACATCACAAGAAATAGAAGAAGTGTATTATTTCAGACGCTATAATATATATAATGATGAAGTACTCCCGGAAAGTGATGATGACTGTTTTAAATATTAACTGTTTTGAAGTGGAAGCTAGTGAATGCGAGTGTACTAGTGAAAGTATTAGTGATACCTGTATTATGCAATTATTTAAAGAGTACACACCAAATTCAGTATTATTTTGTGAAGCATGTTCTGAACATAATGAAAATAAAGAAGAACACGTGTTTGCTGCAGTATGATTACGAATTATTACAGAAGGTGTGGACGATCGTAATTACACGTGAAATGAGAGAGAGAAAATCTATTAACTTTATTTAAAGAAGCATTTTAATGATTTTAATATGAAAAACACTTATGCTCTGGAGAAGAATTTAATCTGGTATATGAGTACATTACAGAATGTGATTCTTATATCAAAGAATTAGTAGAAATGTTTTTGGAGAGAGATAAACAATTATTTAATGCTGTAAATGAACAGTGAGACACTGTAGCATATGCATTCGATTGTGTATGAATAGAAGAACATATTTTGTTCTCATATATTGGGAATAAATACTTTGATGTAAGTTGTGAAATTACAAAGGGTTACAGAGAATTGAACTGTCAACTGTAAATATTATTTTATAAATGGATTAATCCGTAGTATTGTAACATTAAGAATTCAACAGGTTACAAACATTTGAACTAACACATGTAAATAGCTAAAATACTGAATTACTGGCAACTGAATTATCAGTGGGAGTAATGTATTGTTCTCTTTTAAAAGAAATATATTGATATTAGGAAATATAATCTTAATTGTTCGTATGCTATATGAAGGAACTGGTGTTTAAGAAGCAATAATTGTTTTCGAAGAATGTGGTAGGAAACTGGAAATGATTAATACTTTTTTAGATTGTCTACAGACATTACCAACGTAAGTGAATGATGAACTGTTTGTCCATTGAACGGGAATAACTGAGGTTGATACATTGTTTAGTTTATGACATGAAGACTTTAAAACTTTTCTTTACTCATTTACTTTAATTGAAAACCAGAACATATAAACTTGTATGAAAAATGCACTGATTCAAAGGCGCACTTAAGCGAGAGATCCATTAGACCCGGACCACATTTAAAACTTATAACCCAACAAACATTTCAACACTTTTTTAAGAGAATTATGGTTGTTGTAGGAGCGAAATCCGTGATATCCTGTAGTAAAAAGAAGTTATAAAAAGAAGTTAGTGTACTATTTTGCTGAAAATATAGGTGGCATTGCTTTAAAATAACGTATCGTTTTATTGAAAGTAGTATAATGCTACTTCAATAATGCTTAAACACAATGACTGTTAGTTCTGGATCCTCCTTCAAAATATTCCAAAGTGCGTAGACCCTTATTTGGTGTGTGCTTTAAAAAAGAAATCTTATGGAGCTAAATACTTTGAGTTAAAGGTTAAAATGTTTATGAAATGCATAGGAGTATACAGGAGAAACATCTTTCTTATTAAGATGATAACAGAAACACTTATTCCGATTTATATAGTAAAAGCCAAGTTTGTACTTTGTGAATAATTATCTTGGACTTGAAAATCAAACACAGCCTTTTGTTAGTCAACCAGTAGGAAACCAACGTATAATAGATTGACAGACAAAGTAGACGCTTTACTTTTTTGTTTCTGGCAATAACTATTGTATGGAAATATCTTGAAAACTTGCAGACTTACAGTGAGGTATAGTCGGATATGGAAAAAAAGATTTATCCTCATAGCAGAATGATGTAGTATGTGAAAAAGCTGGAGAACACGGTGAATCAGTCGTAGAACGACAATCTTTGATGTTCTTGATTCAAAACCGACCAAGTAAACTTTGTGGTGGACAACATCCTTTTTTCTCCGGGTACTTCCACTTCCTACCACATTTATTCAATGGCTTAATTAGCTTCTCCCTTAACCTAAAGGACTTCCTTCAGACTAAGGAAGCTACCATGTTTGATAATTATACAGTATAACAGGCATGATTATCGTTGTATATATTTAAACCTTAACTTCTTCGATAGAGTTTACAAGGACAAGAGATTTTGAATTGAGTAATAATACGATTTCCATGGTTTAGTTAACATTTAATTTCTTCCTAAATATGGTTTCGGTAGATTTTATCGAAAGTATTATTTGATATTAAACGTATTCATTTATCAAAAGTATTATTTGATATCTTAAAGCATTTTGTAATTGTAGCATTATGATTTGACGAACTTCCATGTACTGATTAGTAAACTCATGTCCCTTCAAGCGTTTAATAAGATGTGACTCTTGAAGTAAAATTCAATCTTTGGAACAGCTGTATTTATTCTTTCAAAATATTGAATTAGTTTTAGTTGTATATACAACATCTTTAATTTGATCTTTCTCTCTTGCAACAGAAACATCACAAGGGTATGATCATACCTTATAATTATCATTAAATAATGTATATTGAAGGTTTTGTTTAGTTCGCGATTTCTTTGGAAACAATAAAAAATAATATTTGAGGTGGATTGATTTTTCAGTAAGAAAATGTGAGAATCCTGAGAAATCTTGCTTACATGGTGTGTGCCAATCATAATAACCGCTTGACGGACTAATATCAAGCCACGGACTAATTCCGTGTCAGACGTGAACGATTTTGAAGACAATGAAGAATATTTTACAATACTACAGTAGTATCAATAACTGTTTGAGATTCTTAGTATACTATGTGATACACAGCTCACTTGAATTTTATTTTGTTCTTTTCGGACTATTGTTTAAGAGGACCAGAAGGATAGATTTCAAGAACTACCTATCGTCCACGGACCACAGTTTTAATATCACAGCTTTATACACTTACATTTAAAATTATAGATCTATTAGATGGGTGTATAAGACTTGTCGGAATAAGTTTTTTCGCTGTCTTCCACTTTGGAACTTTTTAAAAGAATTTGATGTAAAACTTTAAAGGCAATGAAGAAAATAAGAACATGCAGAGACGAATTAAACTTGGAAACTCCCACCCTGCAAAAGAATTAAGAAAAGCAATCTCTGTTCTCAAGCTGAGACTATCCGTGGTTTGAGATTGACCACCAAATATAAAGATGATTTCTCTCAGATGATGACTTCGTATGCTGATCCTAGTTGCTAAAACTTGAAAAGTGAACCAGGTAGTGTTTGTAAAATGCTATTGCATAGTTCAATCTCAGAATATGAGAATTTGTGATGGACAATTCCATGGGGGTGGACACCATTTTCACAAAACATAAGATCACATAACTAACTTTGCTGTCTAGAACTATCTGTTGGTATCAAAATTTAGCGATACTTTCAAAAACCGAAATGTTTCTTTATCTGGACTGTTAATACGTATTTGAAATTTCATCGTAAAAAGCATTCAACTTAAACTATTACAAACGAACGATCTAACTACTTGCATTATAGGAGGGCGATGCAGGCGTGGATGAAACACCTTTGTATTGATTCTTTGAACACGATTTGTGTGCGAGTAATTCAATTTTATTTAACTTTCAATATTAGAGATTATCTTATACGTTCATTCAATATACATTATTTCTTATACATCAACACTTTCATCATTTCACCATTGTAATGTTAGTAGAAAAATGCTTTATTTAACAATATGAGCACAAAACCAACAAAATATATATCAGACAACATTTTTAATTATCACTGTGCGGAATACTTCTTTGCACGGAAACAGATTGGTTCGTTGGTAGAGTGCAACCCCCTAGCAGGAGGATCCTTGGATCAATCCCAGACATGGCAATTGTGATGGACAACACTCTGTGGATTTCCTCCGGGTTTTCCCGTTTTCTCCCACTTTCTTCATTTCAACATTTCACAATCATTCACCTTTCAACGTTGCCCACTCTTAAAATGTCTCGAGTCGTGGACATTCTGCTGTAAGCATCAATCTTTATCTCATATCCGACTATACCTCACTGTCGGTCTAAGAGTTTTCAAGATGTTTCCATACAATAATTATTCCCATAAAGAAAAAAGTAATGCGTTTGCTTTGTCAATCTGTTATACGTAGGTCTGCAACTAGTTGCCTAAAAAAAGGTTGTGTTTGATTTTCAAGTCCAAGATAATTATTCACAACAATAGAAACTTCGCTTTTACTACATAAAACGGAATAAGTATTTCACGTTATCATCTTAAGAAATGTTTCTCCTGTATACTACTATGCATTTCATAAACATTTTAACCTTTAACTCAAATTATTGAGCTACCTAAGGTTTCTCTTTTAAAGCATATACCAAGTAAGGGTCTGCGCACCTTCGAATATTTTGAAGGGGGATCAAGCACTAACAGTCAGTGTTTAAGCATTATTCTACTTTCAATAAAACGATACGTAATGTCACCTATATTCTCAGCAAAATAGTACACTAACTTCTTTTTTATAAGAAAGAAATAGTACAAGGGTAGTGTAACATCAACTTTACTACAGGATATCACGGATTTCGCTCCTACAACAACCATAATTCTCTTAAGAAAGTGTTGAGATGTTTGTTGGGTTATAAGTTTTAAATGTGGTCCGGGTCTAATGGATCTCTCGCTTAAGTGCGCCTTTGAATCAGTGCAATTTTCATACAAGTTTATATGTTCTGGTTTTCAATTAAAGTAAATGAGTAAAGAAAAGTTTTAAAGTCTTCATGTCATAAACTAAACAATGTATCAACCTCAGTTATTCCCGTTCAATGGACAAACAGTTCATCATTCACTTACGTTGGTAATGTCTGTAGACAATCTAAAAAAGTATTAAACATTTTCAGTTTCCTACCACATACTTCGAAAACAATTATTGCTTCTTAAACACCAGTTCCTTCATATAGCATACGAACAATTAAGATTTTATTTCCTAATATCAATATATTTCTTTTAAAAGAGAACAATACATTACTCTCACTGATAATTCAGTTGCCAGTAATTCAGTATTTTAGCTATTTACATGTGTTAGTTCAAATGTTTGTAACCTGTTGATTTCTTAATGTTACAATACTACGGATTAATCCATTTATAAAATAATATTTACAATTGACAGTTCAATTCTCTGTAACCCTTTGTAATTTCACAACTTACATCAAAGTATTTAGTCCCAATATATGAGAACAAAATATGTTCTTCTATTCATACACAATCGAATGCATATGCTACAGTGTCTCACTGTTCATTTACAGCATTAAATAATTGTTTATCTCTCTCCAAAAACATTTCTACTAATTCTTTAATATAAGAATCACATTCTGTAATGTACTCATATACCAGATTAAATTCTTCTCCAGAGCATAAGTGTTCTTCATATTAAAATCATTAAAATGCTTCTTTAAATAAAGTTAAAAGATTTTCTCTCTCATTTCACGTGTAATTACGATCGTCCACACCTTCTGTAATAATTCGTAATCATACTGCAGCAAACACGTGTTCTTCTTTATTTTCATTATGTTCAGAACATGCTTCACAAAATAATACTGAATTTGGTGTGTACTCTTTAAATAATTGCATAATACAGGTATCACTAATACTTTCACTAGTACACTTGCACTCATTAGCTTCCACTTCAAAACAGTTAATATTTAAAACAGTCATCACTTTCCGGGAGTATTTTATCCTTATATATATTATAGCGTCTGAAATAATACACTTCTTCTATTTCTTGTGATGTATATGATTCTCAATTTATCACGTAATTCATCTGACAAATGGGGGTCAGACGGGTGAATTAACACTATAGGTTTTTTGTTTTCACGTTGAATTTCTTTTTCTTTAGGTGAAACATAAGCAATCTCCCTGCTATTCATTTTTCTGCTCTTCAACAAAAAAAATCAAATAATTAGTTTTTCAAGTGTGATACACCTATTTATATACCTACAATAGAAGCATCTGCGCATGTGTGAAACACATTTTCCTTACATTTAATAAAGTGTTCTATGGATTCTCCGTCTCATATTACAATCAAATATTGTATTCGAATTCCCTGTTAATAATATGTTTCAAGGTGATAGAAAATAAACCTTTCCCAAGAAAAATTCGTTAATATATCACCATGTATGTTCTATTATTTCCAAATATACTCCATGAACTTATATTCCATTATAATAAAATACATAAATGTATAATAGTAAAATATTATATATTTGTTTTAATATTGTTATTGGTAATATCTTCTACACATAATGTACAAACTCTAGTTCAAGACAAAAATCTTTTACTCACAATAAGATTACTTTTAGCGTACTTTCGTACATTCTTCTTGTACATTTTACACCATATCAATATATTTCCCAAGGTCTTTCTCTAGTAAAATTTTGACTAACATAGGTCTATATTGAAAGTCGCACACAATATCTCGGAAACGTTCAATAAAGTCCCATGTAGTCACAAATTGATATCCATGCTTTTTTCTATAAATTGATGATAATTCTTTACGAACCTCAAGTTTTGTTACAACATCTATAACTTTCCTTTCAAGCGATTCCGTATCCAACATCAAACAGTCATGTTTCAACTGTCCACCTTTCATAAAACTGCAGGCAATACAGACAGATACATCGTCTGGTTTCCAGTATATTATACACTCTTTTATACAATCCAATGATGTACGTTCTGCAATACACTCACATGGTAAATTCAAAAATTCTTCCAGTTCCCAATTCTGCACCAGGGAATTACTGTTGGCGAAGGTTTAGGGGGATATTCTTTTTCATGGTGCGCGCACAATACATCAAGTGACGGAGTAACTTCTATTGACAGTGGCGGAAGTTGCTAGTTCACCACCAGTTATGATGTCCCCGACAAAGACGTCAATGCATCCAAGTTGGCCGGTCTAACTTCTGTTTGCAGTGGCGGAGGTTGCGGGGTCACCGCCGGTTGGGATGAAAACTGTCCCCTGCAAAGTTGACGATTCTGTGAAATCACCTTCACCTCTTGTACTAAGATCCAAAAGTTTCAGGTTATCCATGTTTTAAAACCAATCTATAAATCATATACCCTAAAAACACCTCTATATTTCAACAGCAAACTCACGAAAATAGGCTTTACTCTTCAGTGCTTTTATTGATTATATCAGTTTCTATTTGCTTCGGCACCTGAAAAGAACGAAAAAAAAAATTGCAATTAGCTACTTACCATATTACGACTTTTCATATAACGAAAACATAAAATATAATATTCAAAGTAGCATTAACGTTCCCAACCATACTGGCTTTGCATATGAGACACGGAAATTCGATTCCCGGTGCGGATTCTGCTGACTTCTTGTTCAATATAACTTTGCTCTTACACAGTAAAGATTATAACATTTATAACTGAAAAGTCCACAGTGCAAGCAAAAGGTTTAGCCTACGATTCTCCAGGTGGAAAATCTCTGGTTCAATCCTGGCAGTGTCATGGCTCCCTATTTAGTATATGTTTGTTCTTAACATATAATCTATATATACCATTTATAAGTCTTACATATTTCATAGCTACATATAAGTAACAAAACCTGTTAAGCAAAAAGTTTATCGTGCGGTTTTCCACGTGGGAAAGTCCTGCTTCGATTCCCGGTAAACCTGTTAACTCCCTGTTCAATATAAGTTTCTTCATACACAGTGAAGTTTATAACATTTATAAATGAAATCTCCGCAGTGCAAGCAAAAGATTTAGCGGACGGATCTCCACGTGGGAGGAACGTGGTTCGAGTCTCGCTGAGTCTCCTAACGTACTGTCCAATATAAGTTTGTTCTTACACAGTAACGTTTATACCATTTATTATTACATAACTAACTAAGTCTATGGCCTATGGAACCCGGAGGTTCAATGCCGCGTTCACAAAAGCTCTCCACTGACTTTTATCCTTAGCTAACTGCATCTAGTTTCTACTTTGTATTCCAATCTCTGCGAGATCTATCTTAATATTGTCCTCCCATCTGCTCCTAGTGTCCCTAATGGTCGTTTTCGGATTGGGTTTCCAGTCAAGACTTTGAAAGCGTTTCTACTTTCTTCCATTCTAGCTACATGACCCGCCAACCTAAGCCTCCTAGACTTGACGACACTAACAATGTTGGGTAAACCATATAACTTATGTAGTTCCTCGTTATGAAGTTTCCACCATTCCCCATTACCGTTTCTCTTGGGTCCGAAAATTCGTCTCACGATCTTGTTCTCAAATACTTTCAGTCTATGTTCTTCCCTCAGAGTAAGTGACCATGTTTCGCAACCATACAGAACAACAGGTATGATTATCGTTTTGTATATTTTAAGCTTCAAATTCTTCCACAGAATTTGCGACGACAGCTTTTGAACCTAATAATAGCACGAATTCCCTGCTCTTAGTCGACATTTAATTTCTTCGTGAATATGATTTTCCTCTGTTAATATTGATCCTAGATATTTATAATTACATATAACTGAAAAGTCCACAGTGCGGGCATAAAAACGATTGGCGTAGTTTTCCACTAAAACATCTCTGCTTCAATTCCCGGTAGTGTCATGGCTCCCTGTCCAATATAACTTCCTTCTTAACATATACTTTAGAAATACCTGTTATACATCTTACTCAATTTATAGCTACATATAAGTAGCAAAGTCTGGTAAGTAAAAATGTTTAGTCCACAAAATTTCCCCGTAAGTCTCCCGTTCGATTCCTGGTGAATCTGCTGAATTCCTGTTAAATATAAAATTGTTCTTACACAGTATTGACATTTATTGACCATTGACCATTTATAATTTCATATAAGGAACAATTTCGCACTGCAAGCAAAAGTTTAGCGTATCGTTTTCCAAGTGGGAGAATCCTCGTTCGAGTTGAGTTGAGTTGATTTTGAGTTTAACGTCCCGGTCAGATGCTAGGCTATATGAGACGTGGACTTACGAATTAACGTGGAATCCGAACCACATGAGGTCCCGCCGGGAATCGAACCCGGGCCTCCCACGCCAATCCTCGTTCGAGTCCCGATGCAATGAATAATGTAGAATCCCTGTAGCCTACATATTAGGTTACACTATACCATAGTTAATTTATAATTCTATATAACAATACCGGATAATATGGTTTTTAATGTCGGAAAATCTGCAATCAATTTCCGGTAAAAAGAAACACTTCCATTCCCTTATACTCCCGATAAATACAAGTATTTCGTTTACAGTGTCACTTCCCATATAAAAAAGAAAAATGAACAAGTATAAAACAAAAATGGAAATACTACAAAGTTAGTACCTACCAACAATTTTCTCTTCAAGTGCCTTCTACATGTCGATTTTCTTCTTCCAACACTATACTTGCGCTTCTTATCTCGTATACGTTGTACGGATCATACAAATGAGTCGTTACTTATGTAACTCTAATAACCTTGAGAGCAACCTGGAAACTTCCAGAATTTTCTTCCCTCCATTCCAACGACCAAAATTCCAAAATATTCTTTAACCTTCCAACGACCAACATCCGTTGCCGTGTTAAATATCATGCATATAAATGAAACAAATAATATATTACCTTCTTATACGTGTGTGATCTGCATATTTCATTTTCTAAAGGTCTTTTTTATATCCTGCTTGTCAAATTAGCATTTCTTCAAGCGGAAATCATTTATTATACGTCACATTCTCTTTCCCTACACAACCTCCGTAATCTTAGTAATTCATAGCTGCATATATTATCGTATTTCTTGTGTGTCATTTACAAGATCATTAATATTCGGAGGAAGGTGTATCAATTATTCAAACTGTCGACTGCCCATGAATGTAACTACAACATATCGTTAAGAACTGTCAAAAAATCGATAATCTCCACAGAATGTGTCGTTAGGAACTGCTACAATGTCAAAATCTCTACACTCATGAATATTTATGCAAGCGAATAAACGCCCCGCCACTACTAAGGTATAGTGACATCACTACTCAATTTGTAGCTTTGGTTGAGAAATATGAGCGTTACGGATGGTTCCAACAGGATGAAGCAAGGAGCCATCCCATGAGGCAATGGAGATGCTACGACATTTCTTCTTGGATCTGCTGATATCGAAAAGCTTGAGACTACCTCACTCGCCAGACTTAAGTCTTTAGACTTTTTTGTGGTGCCATCTTAAGAACAGTGTACAAAAAGAATTCAACAACAAGTCAGAACGCAATTGCTAACATCAAGAAATGTGTCATTGGACGTTCAAAAACGATTTATTAAGACTCTGGTATGGAGTGTGGCGCTCTATGGATCAGAGACGTAGGCACTGAGAAAAGCTGAATATCCAAGCTGGAAGCATTTGAAATGTGGTGTTGGTGCAGAATGCAGCGCATATCATGGACCGAAAAGAAAAGGAATGAAGACGTACTAAAGAAAGCTAATGAAAGACGACACATCATGAAGGGTAATAGGAAAAAGAAGAAATAACATGCTTGGCTATCTTATTCGGCACTCCGATTGGTTCACCATGTTGATAGAAGGAAAGGCAGAAGGAAAACTATGGAGAGGAAGACCAAGGATAGAATATCTAGTTACACTTACGAAGAAGAGACCTTATCGAAATATAAAAGAGCTCTTACAAGGGAGAGAAAAGTTTTAAAATTTCCATGTTGCCCAAGAATCTATGGTTGAGGTGAGAAAGAAGAAGATCTTATAAACAGGGCCCGGATCTTGTTGACCTAAAATTTTCTAAAAAGTGACCTATAATATGACACTAAAATTCCTGTAAAATGACCCTAAAATTCCCAAAAATTGACCTTAAAACTTGCGTTTTCTTAAACGTTTATTTCATTAAACATTGACATTTTTTAAAAACATCCATTGGATTTTAATTAACATTTCTCACTCATATTCAGAAAGTTTTGTTTCAGTTAGTTGCAGTCCATTGATCGTTTATATCCATTGATCAGTCCATTGTACGGCATCGTAGGTACTGAAAACGTCAATTCACTCCGAGTTTAAACTAGGAAGCACTCTTTAACAATAAAAGTTCGCAAGTGTACACTACATGAGCATAATAGATAAAAACCATGTTTGAAATCTTTGTACGCCTTCTAATCCATTTTTAGTTATTCACGTGACCACATCCTTTGTGGTCAACAACCCAAAACTCTCTGTTTGGCCACCTACCAACCCCCACCTTTCGTCAACCAGCTACAGCTTAGTTTTCATTAACTTGTTAAGAATGCAATTTTTCCACCCCGATAGCCAGGAAACAGATCCGTAAACTGTGTTCATTTTAAGATTTCTTTATGTAGGAGAAAAAGAATAAAAAGACCATAAGTGACCTAAAAGTTACCTTAAAATATTAAAAAATGACCTGAAACTTCAAAACGGCAAAAAGTGACCAAAAGTTGACCCTAAAAAAGATATTTTTAGAACCTAGAGTTGATGAATAACGTTTTTATTTGAACTTGCTTTTTCCTATGCGTAACAGAAAAAAGTTGACTTGTCAACAAGATCCGGGCCCTGCTTATAAATGTCTACACAAGACAAGCCTTCCCTTGTGTGGTAGTTTCATTTCACTCACACTTATGATTGAAAAGTTCTGATGTTCCAAAGTTGAGATTGCGCGAGTGTCCGGATATCCTGCAGTTCCTTTCAATACATTCAAATGTGTGAAGTGGCTTGATGGCTCATAGATGTCTGGCAATTTTAAAAAAGATAAATAATAGCGATTGTTCTTGACTCGTACTGTATGCTTTGAAACAGGCAAAAATCAGACAATGACTGAAATATCTATGTTAAATAGAGTATACATTGAGAAAAGCAATGGGTCTTTGTCCATGAACAAACATTCATTAGTGCTTTGGTAAAATTGTAGAAGTTTACAATCAGAGAACTTCGTCAATGTTCCACAAACAAATAGTCAAGAACTATAAGAACGAAACTGGTTTTTTAGATTAGACTTTCTTCTCAAAATTTACATAACAAAGGTGTCTCATGAACTTCCTCGTGGCTATATGGTTAGTTTTTGTCGCGGAAAATGCGGGTTCAATTCGTGGTGGGAGCCTCGTGTGGTGCGGATTCTACATTAAACTGTAAGATGCTGAACAGGACGGTAAAACTCTAAATCAACCACTTAACCAAAGATTTCTCATGGAAAAGGGGCGGGCTTTTGTATTAAAAAACAAAAAAAGAGCAACTCATACACTACTTTCAAAACTTCTAATGGCTTATTTTTATACCATTTAAACTTTTCTTGGAAGCTTCAGTTATAAAAACATTGCTTTTAGATTATTTACATTTTGGCTAGTAAATTAGTTGTTTCAGGCTTCTACACATCTCTTCGTATTAATACATATAAATTAAATTTCATTAAAAGTATTTCATTTTGCGAATCAAATATTTAGTTGAATAGTAGATAAACAAATGCGAAATTTTTACACGCTTTTTCTTTTTCTGGCCACGCACAGTTTAATGAGAGAGTCTTTAAGGAGCATAATATTCTTAAGTCGTTAAATTTCATTAAATATTATCAAACATAACCTGTTTTAAATCGCAAGAAAATACAGTAAAACCTGTCAACTTGGCCACCTCTCTAAGTTGGCCACCTGCTTATCTTGGCCTGGTTCGTCTTGAACCTGCATTTTCCCATAACACATTCGTTACTTACTACTCTATAAGTTGGCCACCTTTCTATCTTGGAAGTTGGCCACACTGAAGCAATGCTTACCCTATGATGATAATGATAAATTTACCTGCGTATCTTGGCCACGAAATATACAGTTTTGTTATTTTTCTTAACTCTTTCGAATTCCCATATGAAAGGCAGATGTTCTGTATTTGTGACTGGGCACAAAGAAGCATAGATTCGCACGATTTGTTCTTGGAGGTCAATGGACAGAATTAGTGCTGTCGAATTTTTGTGACATTTGCGGTTTTCGGTTTTTGAGAAAATCGGTTTTCTGAAAACCGAAACCGAAACCGCAAAAGCGGATTTCCAAAGGAAACCGCAAAAGCTCTTTTCGAAAGCAAAAGCCGCCCTAAACCTTGTTTGCGATTTTATAAGCGAAACCAAGTTTGTCCTTTTCAAAGTAGAAATAATGTTTGCTGTTTTTAATTAGATCTTTTAACGATTGTGAAAGCATCTATCTATCGAGACAATTGTATTGATTTATATGTGTGTTTTAACTTTCTTTATTTGCTCCAAGACTATTACGGTAATATGTGCAGCACTGCGCGAAAGGGATAGTTCGATGGTTGTACAAGTCACAGCTAAATTAGGGTTGCCATATTTTAAAATCAGAAAAGTGGCGGGTTCTAAACCATACGGACTGATGTGAACTTGTGTGTTGCAAATACTGACCTGGGATCCTTCGCACTTTTTTTTTTTTTTTTTTTTTTTTTTGATGACACTTCCAATGTACTTTTCGGCTGCAGGGAAGCAAACTGGACCCCTGCATATATTTTGTAAATTATACCACGAAGAACACGAATCTGAAGAAATTTTGACATTTCGAATGTCGGAACTCGAGATATTCGAACATAAAGTGACCATGAAAAAAAAACTGGACCCCACCTGATTTTTATATATTTTGTAGACCACGAGGAACACGAATCTTAAGGAATTTTGGCATTCCGAATTTCGGAACTCCAGATGTTCAAACATAAAGTAACCAAGGAAGCAAAAAGGACCCCATTTTATTTTTATATATTTTGTAAACTAGAACAAAATGAGCAATAATCTGAAGGAATTTTGACATTCCGACTTCCCGAACTCGTGATACGAGAACTTATACAGTAGTTTTATATAGTATGTATTAAAGTAACGAAGAAAGTTCTGTCGCTTTTTGGCCTACCACCTTAGAGTATCGATATGTCACCTAAGACGTACCTGGAAGATCAAAAATAATACCCATCAGTATCAACGACCTTCTGCCAACGTTCGGGATGGGCATGGATTCCTTCGCGGTAGAACTTGGTTTGCCGTGAAGCGAAGAAGGTATCAAGTGCATTTCGAACCTCTACTACGGAGTTGAACTGAAGTTCTCTAAAGTGAGTGTCCAACGAATAGAACAGGTGATAATCGGACGGTGCAATGTCCGGAAAGTATGGCGGATGCAATAGTGTTTCCCATCCAAGGCGTAGGATGGTGTTCCGGGTCATTCTATCCATGTGGGGCTTAGCGTTGTCCCATAACGGGACAACCCCTTAGCGATTGAGAAGTGCTGGCTCCAGGCTTTTGAGTTTTTCTTGATACGGCTCAACTGCTGACAGTACACAGTCGCATTCATGTTCTACTCTGACCAGCCGGTAGCAGTTCCCGATGCACGATGTTGCGAGCAGTCCACCAAACACACAGGGGGACTTTCTGCTGCATTACTGGTTTAGCTGTTTTGGAATCGGTTCTTGGGATTTTAACCAATGATGACGACGCCGTGGAGCGTCATACAGGACCCACTTCTCATCACATGTTAACATCCTGTCCAAAAATGGATTCTTCCTCAGACGAGTCAGCAAAGAAACACAGGTGTCTGCTCGCGTAGCCTTCTGGACCGGAGTAAAAATCATGTGGGACCCATAGACTCAACTTGTAGTGCTTCCCAAGTTGATGGAGGTGCTGCTGAATGGTTTCTCCACCCACATTGAATGTTAGCCCAGTTCCTCACATGTCTCTCCATTGTTCGCCTCAATTGCTACCTGAAGATCTTCATTTTGTACATGTGTTGGTCTTCCGGCACGTGGTGCGTCTTTCGTGAGTGTTTTGTCACCGTTCTTAAACTTTCTAAACTACCCTTGGACTTTCTGCGTAATCACGACACCC